>NW_028092466.1:0-525256 GCF_014824575.4 Sturnira hondurensis | reverse complement strand
AGACTGGTACAACCATTATGGAAAACAGTATGGAATTTTCTCAGAAAACTAAAATTGGACTTGCCTTTTGACCCAGCAATTCCACTGCTGGGATTGTATCCTAAGAACCCTAAAACACCAATCCCAAAGAACCTATGCACCCCAATGTTCATAGCAGCATAATTTGAAATAGCCAAGAGTTGGAAACAACCTAGGTGCCCGTCAGTAAATGACTGGATCAAAAAACTATGGTACATATACACAATGGAATTTTATGCTGCAGAAAGAAAGAAGGCGCTCCTACCTTTTGCAACAACATGGATGGAACTGGAAAGCATTATGCTGAGTGAAATAAGCCAGGTGTTGAAGGACAAATACCATATGATCTCACCTTTAACAGGAAGCTAACCAACAAAACAAACAAGCAAGCAAAATATAACCAAAGACACTGAAATAGAGAACAGGCTGGCAGTGACCAGAGGGGAGAGGGGAGGGAATTTCAGGGGAAATAAGGGAGGGATTTAGAGGAACCTATATAAAGGATACATGGACAACTGAGAAGGGTGGAAATGGGAGGGAGGGGGGAGGGTGGGGGGTGGGATGGGATGGGAGTAATAGACAGAAAACTGTACTTGAAAAATAATTAAATAAAAAATTGGAAAAAAAAACATACATGGAGGCATTAATAAACTTAATTCTTAAGAATGGTTTTGGATTAAAAAGTACAAAAATCATGGATTCTCATTTGGGCTCTACTTGAGAGAGCAGTGTGACTTTTAAAATATTTAATCCCAAATGCCTCAGTTTTCTTATTTGTAAAATAGATTGTTGTTTTTGCTAAGGGTTGTAGTGATGGCTTCATAAAATAATAGCTATATAGTAGCTGATACGCAGTAGGTCTTTAATTTATAACATATTTTTCTTCTTGTAAGGAAATGCTTAAATACTTTTGTAAACAACTCTTTTCCCCAATCAGATCTCACACAGAGAGACATTACATAAACAGATAAAAGCAGAACTGTTTCAGTTCACGGTTGGATAGGAATCTTTCTCTCTCCCCACAGAACTCCCCTATGAGCCCTTGAGTTACTTCCCAAGAGCTGTGTGTAATGAATGTTAAAAACAAACAAACAAACTGTCCTAGCAGAAATGTTAACCAACTTTTAACATTATGATTTCTTGAATTTATAAAGTGTATCTTTGGGGGAATGTCTTACATAATATAAAGCAACTTGTGCTATGTAAAATATACTCACATGATTGGGAATTCTGCTTGAAGCAATCAGCCATCTTGTCAAATATGTTCTATAATTCAGTCTAATTATTTCTATTGCAGTCTGATATAAAGATGGTTTCAATGTTTAAAGAACTGGTAGGCTTATAACCAAATCCGAACCACTCCCACCTTTAATCTAAAAGCCATTATTTCAATTTTACCCTTTTTCAGGTGAGGAGAGACCTCCACTTAGGACAAACACTTGGAATTCACTCAGTAAAATCAGTGGATATAAATCTAACCCATGATTTATTTCCATGATTCTCCTGGGGGTGAGAAGCAAGAAAGAGTCTACAAAGTGCTAATCACTGCATTCTGACTGTGGGGCACCCCAAGAAGGAGAGAATAATAGGGACACAGCATTAAAGGTGCACTGAAAAATCTCACTAATATTTTCATATAACCTGTGCATCTTTTAACTATTCAAACTACTATTTATCTATTCTTCTTAGACATCGAAGGGCAAAGTTTTTTTTATCAACTCTCCTTCGTGTTTGATTGGCTTAATGGTTCTCAAACTTCTTACAGTTAGTAACATATATTTTTATTATTGTTTGTTTTCTGTGATGTAATTTTCTTGGCTATTCCCAATACCTAAATTTAATGCCAAGAAAGAAGATACCAAGCCACGTAATTCATTGTACGTATTCCAGTGTCTGGCATAGAAATTCTTTACTAATAGATCAGTGAGAAAATTCATGAACCAAGTATATCTTAATTAAATTAGGTAGTCTTAATTTAAAATTCTTTATGTTGAGCAAATCTATTTAATCATTTGCCTGTTCTATGGTTAATTTTCTACATGCTCATTGTTAATAATAATAGGGCTCTGGTCAAGATGGCACCAAAATTACAATTAAATTATAGAATAATCAACCTGGATAGCCATCTGAAGGCTAGTCAAACAGAATTCCTATAGCTAAGGGCATAAAAAAGAAGCTACACGAAGACTGGTAAGAAAGGTGGTGACACAAAACCGGCTAGTCCTATACCTCCATATGGCAATTGAGAATCTGGAGAGATGTCTCAGCTGCAGAGGTCCCTCCTGACATGTGAAGAGTTTCAGCTCCATGCTGGATTTCCCAGCCCCAAAATCCAGTGATGAAAAGAAGAACCTGCTTAACATCTGACTGTAAAAATCAGCAGGGATTTTTATTTCTCTGTGTGCAACAGAAGGCTGCTGAAAATACAGGAATCCTCTTAAAGGACTAGCACACAAACTCCTGCTTCCTGACACTCACCTTGAGCTCTTGTGGAGGAACAGCAGCTCAGAAGGACACTAGAAACACACAGGAAGAAACTGAGTCATGCAGCTTCAGAGCAAAGCCTAGAGGAATAGCTTCCACTGTCCCTGTGTTGAGTCCTCCCCCAATCACCACCAAATCTAAGCCTCCATTGACCTTGTAAACTCCAGGAGCTTCAACCTAAGGATTCCCTGAGAACCCACCCCACTGCCAATATTCCAGGCCCCAGGCAGGTGGTGGCTAGCCTCAGTGTACCTTGAGACTTTTGCTGACTAAAGCAGATGATTGAATCACCAATTTTGAAGGGAAGGTAGCAAGAAATGCCAATTCAGGACAGCAGAAATAAATAATTTAAAAAACAGAGGACAGTTTAAGGGACCTCTGGGATAACATCAAGAGAAGCAACATTTGGGAGTTCTGGCCAAGATAGAGGAGCAGGTAGACATACTTTGCCTCCTTGCACAACCAAAATAAGGACAACAAAAAATTAGAAACAAAAAACAACCAGGAAAGACATAAAATTGAACTGTCTGGAAGCCCAACAACCAAGAAGTTAAAGAAGAAACATTCATCCAGACTGGCAGGAGAGGCAGAGCTGGGTGGCCAGGTGGAAAGGACTTGTGGCAAAGTGGCAGCTGGCAGGCCCTGTGCATGCAGGGTGGCAGCGGGTGGACCCAGCAAGGCACACAAGGCAGCTAGCTGGCAGACTGGGTGGTCCCACATTTGTGGGCAAATAAACCAGGTGAAACTGAGGAGTGAGATAAACCGCACAACTCACGGTCGAAGCACAGGGAAATAAAGCCTTAAAACACCAATTGAAAAAACTTGTGGGGGTTGAGGTTCCAGGAGAGACTCCCAGTCTCACAGGAGAGTTCACTGGAGAGACCCACAGAGTCCCAGAATGTACACAAACCCACCTACCAGGGAATTAGCACCAGAAAGGTCCAGTTTGCTGGGGGAATTGGAAGAAGTGACTAAAATGCAGCAGAGAGTGGAGCAAGCGCCATTGTTCCCTCTCGGACCACCCCCCACACACACAGCATCACAACCCAGCGATGTGGGTTGCCTCACCCTAGTGAACACCTAAGGCTCCACCCTTCACTACATAACAGGTACCTCAAGACCAAAAAAATGGCCCAAATAAAAGAACAGATGAAAGCTCCAGAAAAAATACAACTAAGTGATGAAGAGTTAGCCAACCTATCAGATGAACAGTTCAAAACACTGGTAGTCAGGATGCTCATAAAATTGGTTGAATGTTGTCACAAATTAGATGAAAAAATAAAGGCTATGCTAAGTGAAATAAGAGAAAATGTGCGGGGGACCAAAAATGCTGGGAAGGAAACTGGGACTCAAATCAATGGTGTGAACCAGAAGGAAGAATGAAACATCCAATCAAAAAAAGAAAAAAGAAAAAAACAAGAATTGAAAAAAAAATGAGGAGAGGCTTAGGAAACTTCCAGGACATCTTTAAACATTCTAACATCTGAATTTTAGGGGTACCAGAAGGGGAAGAGGAAGAGCAACAAGTGGAGAAGATATGAACAAATAATGAAGGAGAACTTATTATTTGAACAAATAATGAAGGAGAACTTCCCCAGTCTGGCAAAGGAAATAGACTTCCAGGAAGTCCAGGAAGCTCAGAGAGTCCCTAGGAAAGTGGACCCAAGGAGGAACACAGCAAGGCACATCATAATTACATTAGCAAAGATTAAAATGAAGGGGAGAATCCTAGAAGCAGCAAGAGATAAGGTGACAGTTACATATAAAGGAGTTCCCATCAAACTGTCAGCGGATTTCTCAAAAGAGAACATACAAGCAAGAAGGGGATGGAAAGAAGTATTCCAAGTCATGAAAGGCAAGGACCTCCTTCCAAGATTGCTCTATCCAGCAAAGCTTTCACTTAGAATGGAAAGGCAGATAAAGCACTTCTCAGATAAGGTCAAGTTCAAGGAGTTCATCATTCACAAAGCCCTTATTATATAAAATTTTAAAGGGACTTATCTAAGAAAAAGAAAATAAAAAGCATGTACAGTAAAATGACAGCAAACTCACAATTACTAACAACCACACCTAAAACAAAAACAAAAGCAAACTAAGCAAACAACTAGAACAGGAAACAGAACCACAGAAATGGAGATCACATGGAGGGTTATCAAAGTGGAGTGGGAGGGGGAGAGAGGGGGAAAAGATACAGACAATAAGTAGCATAGATGTTAGGTAGAAAATAGATAGGGGGGGTAAGAATAGTTGGGGAAATGTAGAAGCTAAAGAACTTATATGCATGACACATGGACATGAACTAAAGATGGGGAATGTGGGTGGGAGAGGGTGTGCAGGGTGGAGGGGAGTCAAGGGGAGAAAATGGGACAACAGTGATAGCATAGTCAATAAACTATATTGAAAAAAACAACAACATTTGCATCATAAGGAGGGGCACAGGAAGAGGAAGGGATTGAGAATCTATCTGAAGAAATAATGACTCAAAACTTTCCTAACCTGGTAAAGGAATTAGATATACAAATCTAGGAAGCACAGGGAATCCCACACCAGATGAACTCAAAGAGGCCCACACCAAGACACATTATAATTAAAATGCCAAATGTTAAAGACAAACAGAGAATCTTAAAAGTAGCAAGAGAAAGAGCTATACGAAAACTTCCACAAGACTATCAGCTAATTTCTCAACAGAAACTTTTTTTCCAACTCTTTCTTTTTTTATTTAACTCTTGTTCAAGTACAGTCTTCTGCCTTATATTCCCAACTTTGCCCCCCCCCCCAGTGCTCCCCACCTCCCTCCCATTTCCACCCCCCACCTTAGTTATTGTCCATGTGTCCTTTATACTTGTTCATGTGAATCCTTCCCCTTTCCCCCTGTGATTCTCTCCACTCTCCCCTCTGGTCCCTGTCAACAGAAACTTTTTAAGGCCAGAAGTGATTAGCATGAAATATTCAAAGTGATGCAAAGTAAGGACCTACAACAAAGACTACTCTATTCAGCAAGGCTATTATTTTAAATTGGAGGAGAGATAAGGAGCTTTCCAGACAAGAAAAAGCTAAAAGCTAAGAGTTTATTATCCCCAACCCGTATTATAAGAAATGTTACAGAGACTTCTTTAAGGGGGAAATGGACCATAAATATGAATAATAATATGGCATAACTATGTACCTATAAATAATTTACTTTAAAAAAACTCTCAGCATAGTGAGAACAGAGGGAACATACCTCAACATAATAAAGACCATATCTAATATACCATAGCTGCCATTGTACTCAACAGAAAAAAAGCTAAAAACATTTTTGTTAAGATCAAGAACAAGACAAGGTTGTCCATTTTCACCACTTTTATTCAACATATTACTGGAAGTTCTAGCCACAGCAATTAGACAAGAAGAAAAAATAAAAGGCATCTAAATTGTAAAGGAAGAAGTAAAACCATCATTATTTGCTTATGGCATGACACTGTATATATGGAACCCTAACGAGTCTAACAAAAACTCTTAGAATTGATAAATGAATTCAGTAAGGTACCAGGATACAAAATAAATATGCAGAGATTAGTTGTATTTTTATACACCAATAATGAACTATTGGATAACAAAATTAAGGAAATAATTCAATTTAGAACTACATTGAAAAATAGCTAATAATAAATTTAACCAAAGAAATAAAAGATCTGTACTCCGAAAATTATAAAACATTAGAGGAGACACAAATAAATGGAAGCATGCATGGTACTCATGCATAGGAAGAATTAACATTGTTAAAGTGTTCATGCTACCCAAAGCAATCTACAACTTTAGTGGAATCCCTATCAAAATACCAATGGCACATTTTTTCACAAAACTAGTATAAATAATTCTAAAAAGTACGTGGAACCACAAAAGACCCTGAATAGCCACAGCAATCTTGAGAAAGAAAAACAAAGTTGTAGGTATCACACTAACTGATATCAGTGATATGCTACAAGGCCGTAGAAATTAAAAAAGCATGGTAGTGGCATAAAAACAAACACATAGCACTGGAACAGAATAAAAAGCCAAGAAGTAAACCCTCCCCTGTATGATTAATTAATATTTGACAAAGGAGATAAAAGAATATACAAGGTGGTAAAGACAGTCTTTTCAATAAATTGTGTTGGAAAAATTGAACAGATACAGGCCAAAATATTGCATGACCACCCTTCTTACACCATAGACAAGAATAAACTGAAAATGGATTCAAGACTTAAATGTTAAACTCAAAATCCTAAAATCTTAAGAAAACATAGGCAGTTAACTCTCTGAGATTTCTCTAAGTGATATTTTTTGATATATCTCCTTGGGCAAAAGAAACAAAAGAAAAAGCAAGCAAATGGGACTACATCAAACTAAAAAGGGTTTGCACAGCAAAGAAAACAAAATGAAAAGACAACCTACTGAATGGAAGAAGATATTTGCCAATGATACATCTGATAAGGGGTTAATATCCAAATTTTTAAAGAAATCCTATAACTCAACACTAAACCCACCCCCAAACTATCCAGTTAAAAAATGGGCAGAGAATCTGAATAGACAGTTCTCCAAAGACAACATACAGATAGCCAACAGACATACAAAAAGATGCTAATGTCACTAATCATCGAAGAAATGCAAATTAAACCCACACTGAGATATCACTTCACACCTGTCAGAATGGCTATAATCAATAAATCAACAAGCACATGTATTGGTGAGGATGTGTAGAAAAGGGAATCCTTGTGCACTGTTTGTGGAAGTTTAGTTTTGTGCAGCCACTATAGAAAGCACTACAGAGCTTCCTCAAAAAATTAAAAATACAGCTACCTTATAATCCAGAAATTTCACTTCTGGGTATATATTCAAAGCAATACAAAACATTAACTTGAAAAATATATGTACCCCTATGTTCATTGCAGTGTTATTTTAATAGCCAAGATATAGAGGCAACTCAAGTGCCCATCAATACAGGAGTAGATTTTTAAAAAGCTGTGGTACATTTACACAATGGAATATTACTCAGCCATAAAAGAGAATGAACTCTCACCATTTGTGACTACTCATATGAATGAACCTAGAGGGTATTGTGCTGAGTGAAATAAGTCAGTCAGCAGAAGACAAATACCATGTGAATTCACTCATATATGTAGAATCTAAACAACCAAATAGATGAACAAACAAAACAGAAACAAACTCATAGATGCAGAAAACAAACTGAGGATTTTCAGATGAAAGGGAAGTAGGCAGACTGGGTGGAACAGGTGGAGGGATTAAGAAGCTACAAAATAGAAACAGAGGTGTAAATCACAGAAATATTGACTATATTCCAGCAAGGGCAGTATAGTCAATAATATTGTAATAACTATGGATGGTGCCAAATGGTTACTAGACTTACGAGAGTCATCACTTCATAAATTATATAATTGTCTAACCCATATGATGTATACCTAAAGCAAATATAAAACAATATTGAATGTCAATGATAATCTAAAAAATTTTATATGAAATAATATCTAATGTTGACGAGGTGTAGAAAAATGATCACTTTTATTTGCTGATTAAAATAGACTTAACAGATAGAATAACATCCATGTTTTAAAAATCTGTCAAAAGAAAACATGTTAAAAATAAAAACTTAAAGCATAAAAACCACATGATCTTATCAGTAGAAAAAATATTTGATAAAATCCAGCACCCATTCATGATAAAAACACTCAGCAAAATGGGAATAGAGGAAACATACCTTAACATAACAAAGGCCATATATGACAAATCCACAGCCAACATTGTACTCAGTGGGCACATAACTAAAAATGTTTCCCTTAAGATTGGTACTGGGAGTCCTAGCCACAGAATCAGACAAGAAAATAAAAGGTGTTCAAATTGGAAAAGAAGTAAAACTGTTATTATTCACTGATGACATGATATTGTACACAGAAAACCCTGAGGACTGCACCAAAAAGCTATTAGAGCTAACAAAGTAACTAAGTAGCAGGATACAAAATTAATATTCAGAAATCAATTGCATTTCTATACATTAATAATGAACTGTCAGAAGAGAAGGTTAAAAAAAATCCCACTTACTGTTGCAACAAAAAACATCAAGTACCTGGGAATAAATTTAATCAAGGATATAAAAGACTTGTACTTGGAAAACTACAGGACACTGAAGAAAAAAATTGAGTAAGACACATAAGTATAAGCATATACAATATTCATGAATTGGAAGAATTAATATCCTTAAACTTCCCATACTACCTAAAGCAATATATAGAGGCAATATAATTTCTTTCAAAAAAAGATTCTTCTTCACAAATCTAGAAAAAATATTCCAAAAATATATATGATACCCCCCCAAACAAAACCTAAATTGCCTTGTCAGTCTTGAGAAAGAAGAACAAAGTTGGAGGAATTACAATATCAGATATCAACTATATAAAACAAGACCATTATAATCAAAACAGCCTTGTGCTGGCAAAAGAACAAGCACACAGATCAATGGAACAAAACAGAGAGCCTAAAAATCAGCCCACACCAATATGGTCAACAAGCATTTGATAAAGGAGGCAAGAGGATACAATGGAGTAAAGACAACCTCTTCAATAAATGGTATTGGGCAAATTGAACAAGTACAAGCAAAAAAATGAAACTAGACCACCAACTTACACTAAGCACAAGAATAAATATTAAATGGATAAAAAGACTTAAATGTAAATCATGAGACCATAGAAATCCTAGAAGAAAACACAGGCAGTAAAATCTCAGACATCTCTCTTAGTAATATCTCTGCTGATATGTCTTCTAGGGCAAAGGAAATAAAAGAAAAATAAACAGAACTATGTCAAACTAAAAAGTTTCTGCACAGCAAAAGAAACCACCAACAAAATGAAAAGGGAACCCACTGTCTAGGAGGACATATTTGTCAATGATAAAAGGTTAATTCCCAAATTATATAAAGAACTTATCAACCCATCAACAGGAAGACAAACAGTCCAATTAGAAAATGAGCAAAGGACCTGAATAGACACTTCTCTAAAGAGTACATACAGATATATGGTAGACATATAAACAAATTTTCAACATCACTAATCAGAGAAATGTAAATTCATGTCACAATGAGATATCACCTCAAACCTCCCAGAATGACTACCATCAATAAATCAACAAACAACAAGTGCTGGTGAGGATGTGGAGAGGGGGGAACCCTAATGCACTGTTGGTGGGACTGTAGACTGGTGCAGCCATTGTGGAAAACAGTATAGAGTTTCCTCAAAAAATTAGAAATGGAACTACAGTGAGCCCACTTTTGACCCAGTGATCCCACTTTTGGAAATATAACCTAAGAATTCAGAAACACCAATTTAAAAATATATGTACCCATATGTTCATAGTAGTATTATCTAGAATAGCAAAGATCTGGAAACAGACCAAGAGTCCATCAGTAGATGAGTGGATAAAAAAGCTGTGGCACATTTAGACAATGGTCATAAAAAAGAAGGAAATCTTACCATTTTGTGACAGCATGGATGGGCCTAGAGATTATTACGCTAAGTGAAATAAGCCAGTCAGAGATAGACAAATACTATATGATTTCACTTATATGTGGAATCTAATGAACAAAATAAACTGAAGAACAAAATAGGTGCAGAACATGGACACAGGGAACAGGCTGACAGCTGTCAGAAGGCAGAGCGGAGAGGGGGTCTGGGTGAAAGAGGATGAAGGGATTAGCTAAAGAAGGTATATGCCTGACCCATATACAGAGGCAACAGTGTGGTGATAGCCAGAGGGAAGAGAGGACAGGGGCTGAGTTGGGGTGGGCAAATGGGGGGAAAATTGGGACATCTGTAACAGTGTCAACAATAAAAATAAAGAAAAAATTGTGAATGTTAAAAAGGTAATAATAACTACAGGTTGCTGTAAGGCCATGCCACAGCAGGATGGCATTCAGTGCAGGGAGCTTTGAAATAACTAAATCCTACCTTATCCCAGAGAGGCCATGTCTGAAGTGGAAAGAATGTAAGGTAACAGTGGCAAAAATAAACAAGTAACTATTTTTATTTGGGTCTCTGGCCTAAATATTAATGTGCAACTCCTAGAAGTTAGGTTGAACCATGCAGAAACCTTTTCCTTCTTCTTGTCCCCCAAGCCCAACCCTAGGTGTGAGAACCTATACTCTAGTAAAGTGATAGTTACATTCTATAATACCACAGTAAAAACACCCAGAATGTCTATTAGTTGGGTTAGAGTGACTCCAGAACAGAGACTTGTGATATCTTAGTGGCTGAACACAAACTTTGTTTCTCATGCTGGAATACAAAGTTACTGGAGAAGGGGAGCTGCACTCCACAAATCTCTCAGGGACCTAGAGTTCTTCCATCCGAGGACTCCATCTTCTAGGGCTCTTGGGGCCCCCTCTTGATGGAAATAAAAAAAAAAGAATATATCAGGGAACAATTTTGAGAATTGTATAGCTCACTTGGATCCACATTTAACAACCTAGCCACAAGGAACCCTTAATTGTATGCCCAGGAAAGAAGGAGACATAGCTTTGGTGGACACCTAGCCAGTCTCTGTTATAGAGGGAAAAAGAATTTGTCCCCAAACCTAGTGGCTTGTCTGGCCTTACTCCAGGCAATCATAGAAACTTGGGGTCCACAGGGAAAATAAAAAGCCATATGTAGAAGAGGAAAAATAAAACTAATATACAAAAACCATGAACTTCTTTACTTCCAAGTAAAGGTGGCCTATCACCGTGCTGGGATCTGAATTATTAATTCAGTATTTCACCTTAAAAAAAGAGTAACAGAATTGAAAGGTTGTGGGTATGGAGCAGACCAACTCTGTCTTCAACTAACATCCAGTGCCTGGTTGCCCTCAAAATCTGTACTCTCAAACCAGTTGCTCTGTATCTGTACTGCTACCTCCCATTGAGTACTTAGACACATTCCCTACAGGCAAGGGATATTATCCATGACATAGTTACCATTACATTAAAAGTTTGGGTTTTTAAGGTATATATGTTTTGTTTTCTTATTTTCCTCCTAGGGACTAACTATTCAATTCAAATAATGTGTTATTATATGGTAGATAATAATGATAGTTAATGATACTTATCATTCATCTCTACTTTATGCCAAGCACCAATCTAGCACCTTACAAGCAGACCCCTTTAGTTCCTCTAACAGCCTGCAAAGCAGGTCTTATTCAAGTTTATTATAAGAGCTTATTATTAGGTCTTATTATAAGAGCTTAGGTAACTTGCCCAAGATTGCACCACCATTTTTGAGGCCAGAATTCTGATTTAAAAAAAGAACAAGGTCTTAACCACTACTTTCAACAGCTCTGGTGCCAAATGCTGAATGTCCCCTAAGAGCATTTAAGTGAGGAACATAGATAAGCATGATTTTGCACTCAATTATTGTTTTTCCTATCAAAAATAGAACTTTTGAATTTATTTAAAGCATAACACTGTTGCCATAGCATTACATTTTAAGAGATTTAGAGCAAGATATAAAAATACAATTTTCTAGATGTGAGTAAGCACCTTTTCTATTTATCTTAACCCTTTTCTCTGTACTTTATATGGACTCAAAACAAGAACCTCTTATTTACTTTCTCATCTCTGGTACTTTTTAATAGTTTTGCTCTTTAGATTTATTTAATTGCATGAAAACTTACATAATTACATTTCAGAAAATCTCAATAAACAATATACCCTCTTTATTCCCATCTTCTATATTAATACCCTCTTAATATGGAATACTACCTACCTGTAAAATTTTCCTTCCTCAAGAAAAAAATTGAGAGCACATTTGTATGCCTTATATAATCTCATTATTTTTCCTTTCCATTCAGAATACTCTTCCCAACTGGCCAGTCATTCTTACTTTCATTATGTCTCGGTGTCATCTGAGATGAGAAGCTTTCACATTTCCCATTCTCTGTTTTCTCGGGTGCTGGCCAGGGCATACGGGTGGTGTTGACAGGCGGTAGTGAGGACATTGCTTGCTTTGCTCCAGATCTTCTGGGGGAAAGCAGTTTGTGTTTAGTCATAAATTTAATGTTAGTTGCAAGGGTTTTATTTAGACGCTGTTTAACAGATTGAGGAAGTTCCTTTCTATTCCTAGTTTCTTAGGAGTTTAGGTTGTGAAAGGATGTCGAATTTTGTCAAATGGTTTTTCTGCATCAATTTATACAATCATGTGGAATTCATTCTACTTTATACTATGATTTTAGTGGATATTACTGATTGGTATTTGAATATTAATTTAAGCTTACAATCCCAAGATAAGTTGCATGTAGTTGTGGTGCATTTGTTTTTTAATACATTGTTGGAAATATTTACTGATTTTTTTTGTATCTATGTTCATGAGATTTTTCCAAGTATTTACATGAGAAATTTTAGCTACATTTTTTTCTTTTTGTACTATTTCTGACTGCTTTTAGAACAGAGTAATGATGGCCTCATTAATTGAATTGGGAAGTGTATCCTTCATTCTACTTTTGAGAAGAGATACAAGATTGTTGTTATTTCTTTTAAAAGTGTTAGATAAAAATTTCCAGTGAAATCATCTGGGCATGGAGAATGTTTTTAGAAAGTTTTTAACTACTAACCCAATTGGTCTATTATATTTTAAGTGAGTTTAGGTAATTTACTTTTTTTTTAAACAAATGGTATCAAAACAATTTAGCATTCATATGCAAGAAAATAAACCTCTATCTAAACCTCATATCTTACAAAAATTAACATATGTTCTTAGATCTAAATATAAATATAAAATTATAAAACAGAAAAAAATGAAGAAAATCTTTATGACTTTGATAAAGAGCTCATAGATACAACACTAAAATCATCATCTATAAGACAAACCAAATAAGGTACATTAGAATTTATCAAAACTGAAATTTTTGCTCTGAGAAAGACACTATTTAACAAAATGAAAAGATGAGCTATAAACTTTAACTTTACATCATATATCTAGCAAAGAATATGTATCCCAACTATATGAAGAATAATCAAAATTTAGACTAGGAAAACATACAAACCAAATAAAAATTGGTCAAAATATTTGAATAGATACTTCACCAAAGTGGACATGTATAAAGAAAAAAATGAGCCCATGAAGATATATTTACCATTATTAGCCATTAAGGAAATGGTAACTTGAAAACAAGGTGTTCAGATTTGAATTCTGTACCACATCAAAATTCCACTTGTAGAGAAAATCATTATTATCAACAAGAACTGAAATATTAAACATGGGCATTCAGAAGAGTTGTTAATTGAGGGGGAGACAAACTTGAAGTTGGTTACTCCAAGGGGGGAACAGTGTGAGCAGCATCTTTAACTCTGGAGCGCAGAGCCCAGAAAGTCAGATTGAACCCAACCAAAATGCGTGACAGCCAGGAGTATGCCTCTAAGCATGAAGTCTGAGTACCAGCTAAGGGCTTTCTAACAAAAATAGATTTTATTATAAAATGTTAGCTGAGTGGGAGGCAGAAATCACCCACACAATTAATTCTCCTACCTTATCATTTTAAAGAAGAAAGAAAAGGGAAAAAAGACTTTACTTTCTTAATTGTAGTATAGGCTGAAAACTTTCTTTTTTAAAAATATTTTCTTGATTATACCATTACAGTTGTTCTATTCCCCCCCTTCATTCCCCTCCACCCACACACTCCCTCCCCCACCATTCTCCCCCCCTTAGTTTATAACCACGTGCCTCAAGTTCTTTAGATTCTATATTTCCCCCACTATTCTCGCCCTCCCCCCATCCATTTTCTGCCTACCATCTATGCTATTTTCTGTGCCTTCTCTCCCCTTCTCCTCCTCCCACTCCCCTGTTTCTAACCCTCCATGTGTTCATTTCTATGGTTCCACTCCTGATCTAGCTGTCCTCTTGGTTTGCTTTTGTTTTAGGTGTGCTTGTTAATAACTGTGTTTGCTGTCCTTTCACTGTTCATATTTCTCATCTTCTTTTTCTTATATAAGTCCCTTTAGCATTTCACATAATAAGGGCTTGGTGATGATGAACTCCTTGAACTTGACCTTATCTGAGAAGCACTTTATCTGTCCTTCCATTCTAAATGAAAGTTTTGCTGGATAAAGCAATCTTGGCTGTAGGTCTTTGGATTTCATGACTTGGAATACTTCTTTCCAGCCCCTTCTTGCCTGTAAGGTCTCTTTTGAGAAATCCGCTGACAGTCTGATGGGTACTCCTTTGTAGGTGACTGTCCCCTTATCCCTTGCTGCTTCTAGGATTCTCTCCTTCATTTTAGTCTTGGCTAATGTAATTATGATGTGCCTTGGTGTGTTCCTTCTTGGGTCCAACTTCTTTGGCACTCTCTGAGCTTCCTGGATTTCCTGGAAGTCTATTTCCTTTGCCAGACTGGGGAAGTTCTCCTTTATTATTTGTTCAAATACGTTTTCCACTCGTGGCTGTTTCTTTCCCCCTTCTGGTACCCCTATAATCCGGATGTTGGAACGTTTAAAGATGTCCTGGAGGTTCCTAAGCCTCTCCTCATTTTTTTGAATTCTCATTTCTTCATTCCTTTCTGGTGGGATGTTTTGTTCTTCCTTCTGGTCCATTCCATTGATTTGAGTCCCAGTTTCCTTTCCATCACTATTGGTTTCCTGTGCATCTCCCTTCATTTCAATTAGTTTAGCCTTCATATGTTCCTCTAATTTGTGACTGTAATCTACCAGTTCTGTGAGCATCCTGATAAATAGTGTCCTGAATTGTGCTTCTGAGAGGCTGGCAATTTGTCGGTCACTTAGAGTTATTGGCTCTGGGACTTTGAGTTCTTCTTGCACCATCTTTTGGGCTGTTCATGCCTGTTCCATAGCAGGATCGGAGCCCTAGGTGTTCACTACAGCAGGGCAACTAAGTTGCTGGGTTGTGACGCTGTATGTGGGGGCAGGGTCAAAGAGGGACAATGGCTTCCCTCCGCCGCCTGCTGCCATGGCCCCCACCGTCACTGCAGCCACCACCGTCACCAGGCCCACGCGTTTCGTTCCACTGCACGCGAGTGTGCCACCGCCGTCAGCCCTCCACCACTGGGTTCACCCCCTGGGGCCTGCGTGGTCCATCTCACTGTGCGCGAATGTGCGACCGTGGTCAGTCTGCCCCGCACCCCGACTGGTTCCGGGTTGCCTGCGCCCCTAGGTCAGGGGATCTGTCCTGCCCGACCCTGCTCCGCTGCTGGCTCCGCTTCTCTTACCGTCCTTGTTGAATGGTTCGTAGTTGTCGGACTTCCATATAATTCCATTTTCTGGTCTTTGGGTGTGTCCTATTTCTCCAAACCTTTGTTGTATTCAAACTTGGTTGCGGGAGAAGGCACAGTGTTTCCACCTATGCCTCCATCTTGGTGGAAGTCTCGAAAACTTTCTTACTAGGAAAAATAAAATTCACTCTCTTCTTTCCATCTTTTTAAATCTGAATGAAATTGATTCCATATGTTTACTAAATCCTAGGGAACTTTTATGGTTAAGTACTTCCTATGATTGAGTGTTTTCTTTGATAACTCATATTTACTGTAACTCATCTGGACAGTGACCACGTAGTTTGACAAGAAGCCCCAGCCTGCATGTGCCGGCTGCTGAATCTGAATGTGCCTCACACAAAACCTTCCAGTTCTTTTTCAAGGCAATTAAAATATTTCTAATGCACATAAAGAATGATTAACAGCAAATTAAAGCAACAGTGACATGTATTCCATTATTTTAATTTTACTTAGTGTTGAGGCCTTTCTTGGCAAAAAAAAAAATGCAGCTAGGTTTGGAACCATGGAGCTACACATGTCACTTGTATGACTTTGAGCAAGTTACCTAACTTGAGTGGACTTCAGTTTCACTATCCTGAAGTATTTCACAGCATAGAGTGAAATGGGCTTGAATAATGGCTCCCCTCCCCTGCAAAATATTCAGGTCCTAATCTGTGGAATCTGTGAATCTTACTTTTTATTTGGCAAAAAGAAAAAGAAAACAAAGAGACTTTGCAACTGTGATTGAGTTAAGGATTTTGAGGTGAGGAGCTTACCCTGTATTATTGGCTCAGACCCGAAATGCTATCATGTCTCCTCATAAGAGGAAAGCAGAGAGAGAGACTACAACACAGAAGAGAAGACAGCAATACAAACACAGAGGCAGAGATCAGAGTGATGCAGCCACAAACCAAAGAATCCTGGCAGCTGCCAGACACTGGAAGAGGTGAGAACAGATTCTCCCTGAAGCCCTTGGAGGGTGAATGGCCCTGTTGACACCTTCATTTCAGTTTAGTGGTACTGATTTCAGACTTCATGCTTCCAGAACTGTAAGAGAATACATTTCTGTTTTAAGCCACCAAGTTTATGGAAGCCAAAAAAACTAATACATGTATAAATATCATTTATACATACATGAATATATAATATACAAAGTGTTACCATTTTGGATCATCCAGGGCCCAGCATGGGAACCCAGTGCCTGGCAAAACCCTCTGTCCTTCCAAGTGTCCTTTCTCCATTTGGCATCACTGTGCCAACAGTGAAACTGAAGCTGAATGTCCAGCAGTGCAAGCTTTTGTTCAATGGCCAGAGAATTGAGAAGTGAAAGGCAGACTCTCAGATCAACTGCCCATTCTAAAGAAGTCTGGGGGGATGACTATGGAGACAACATGAGGGGGAGACATGTGCATCAGTTTTCAGGAATGGGCTGGTCTCTTCCCAGTATTGGGGCACCACCATTTCCTTCCCTATACGGTCCTGGTCAAATCTGTCATGGTGCCAGCAGGTGTGTCAGGCAGCGTGATGATGTGTTATAACTGGGGTGAGATGAGGTCTGGGGCCTCCTGGAGGCCAGATCCAGCACCCTCTTGGTTCAGGCTGACTCTGGCTGGTTCTTATTCTAGCTTTCTTCCATCTCTGGCTTTTTTTATAACTGAAATGGAAACATAAGTACACAAGGTTTCAACAACCAGGGTCCTATGGCCATGGTGACAAAATCCCCCCTCTCATTACTTATTGATCCTTATTCTTGAGGGGCTCTAAAGGACCAAGATCAGTCTTCTGTAATTGCTTCCTACTGAAGTTGGACACTGGTGGGGGTTTGAAGAGGAGCAGAAACTTTCCCTAGCCATCTTTAAATAAGTCTGATTGCTTAGTAAGTCTGATTGCTTAGTAAGATCCAAGCTGTCCTAACTGTTTGTGATCCTGGGTAATTACCATCTCGAGTTTAATTGTTTCTAAGATCCATCTCACAAATTTTGTAATGCAATTTAATGAACATAGTCCCAAGATTAAGAGGAGGGTTCCTATTGTGATTACTGAAATAAGTGGGCTTAGAAGTGGGCCTGGCCATCTAACCCAAATTTGGAATATTTTGTTCAGGATAGGGGCCCATGACCAGGGTTTGGTGTTTTTTTAAAATGACTATATTTTTCTTTAGGACTTCTAGACTCTCTTCTACTTGAACTGATGTGTTTACATAAAAACAACATTCTTTCTCTAACATAACATGGCACCTGTTTCTCCTTCTGCAGTTAGCACACCCAGTGCCCGGATTTCTGGAAGACTACCTCCACCAAGGAGTTGAGAACTGCATGGTATGCTTCTGGAGCTAGGAGGGTAGCTTCCATGGCTCTTGAATCAAGATAGAGATGTTTCTAATTGACCTTTCCAGGTCACTGATCCCTGTCCTTTATAGGTTTGCTAGTGCTTAGGATTCTGAATTCTGAACACTGGGCCCAAGACTCCTTTTTTCTCTCTGGGTTTTTTTTTTTAATGCCATGGACAAAAATAAGACTGGACATTTTTTCCTGAGAACCCTAGATGGGTTAGGCTATATACTTGAGAGACTATCCTAATGATGGTCAGGTTGCTCACCACCATCTGAGTAAGGGGAGGATAAAACAGGGAGTACATAGCCAGAAACAAAATGGCCCATCTCATACTCATTGAACTGATACTTTTCCTCTTCAGTATACTATCTTCACTTTTATCTTACAGGAAGACTCCTTCCTGAGATGTATTAATAACTTTGTTTTCTAGGTAAATTTAAACTCGTAATTTGTATAGTAAGCCTCTTCCCAATAGATGGATCAAACATTCCAGGGTACAGAGAAAACAGTGGGACAAGGTCGTTCCATCTGGGTGGTGTACTAAGTACTCAAGGAAGGGTCTATATTTTGATTTTCCTTCTATGTCCACTATTTTGTATTTATCCTTGGTCATATATCCCTGTAAAGTGATCAAGGTTGTGTAGGTGGCCCCTGTGTTGACTAGGAGGTCAACCTGTTTATCCCCTACTACCAGGGTCAGCCCGGGCCCCTCAGGGGTAACTCTCAGGGACTTGAGAGGAACTCCTTGGCCCCTTCGGTCCTTTCCTCCTATTTGTGCCACCTGCAGGGATGGGCATGGATGTAGTGGTCCATTTGGTCTTCTTAGAAAACATTTGGGGCATTCCCCTTTCCAACAAACTTCCTCTTTGCATATGGCACACTGGTTAAGCTCAATTCTCTAGGGCTGTTGGGGGATTTGAGTAACTTACTGGTGTTGTAGAGCTTCAGAGGGATGGGCCCGTCATCTCTGGGAGTTTGGTTGACCCTGAATTGCCAAAGCCAAAATGTTAGCTGTTCTCTTGGCTCTCCTGTCCTTCTTGAGGATTCCACCTTGAGGCTGCTGTTGTTGAATACTCGGAAGGCCAGTTCCACTGATCTGGAGGTCAGGGTGATAGGTTCTATTCCTACTTCTTCTAGTTTTCCCTTAATGTCTGGAGCGCATTGTAATATAAAGTGGGACCAAACTACTGCATTTTATTCTATAGACTCCAGAACTCAATTGCTGTAGATGTGTAGGCATTCCTTAAATCTTTCTGAGAAAGCAGAGGGATTCTCCTTAGGTTCCTGGGTGATTTCTTGGGTCTTATTCCAATTAAAAGGTTTCCTGCTGCTGTCTGTATTCCCTTAAGGTTCATATTTCTAAGATGGCTAAATTGACCTTCTCCTATATTATCCCTAAAGTCGCAAGTAGGATCCATCTCGGGGATGGCTTATGCTCCCGGTTGGTAGATTTGATGACCAGCATTATACCTATTAGTTTTTATGCTTCTTCTCTAGCTTTTAGAAGGACTAGGGCCTTCTCTTCCTGTTAGCAGGACATTTAGGAGGGTCTGGACACCTGCCAGGTCACGTAGTGGGTCTGAAATATTTTCCTAACCAGGTTAAGGGAGCCCTCTGAGTCTTCTCTTAATCTTTTTGAATGTGCCTTCCAATTACACATGTCTGGTGAGGCAAAGGGAACATACACAGTCACTAGGTTCTCTCTTTCTGCACTGGGAACTCCAGTGGAGGGACAACCTTTCTGTTCCCCAGGATTGTAACTTGTCTCACTATGAGTACTGGCCAGGCCTGGGCCTGGGTGTGGATGAGATGTAGAGCAGGGTTGGGGGGTGGGGAGGAGGGATCTTGGTGGTAGATGGGAGTGGGTGAGGGAAGAGGCAAGGGGTTTGAAAGCTTGTCAGAAGAAGATGCAGCATGCCACCCAGGAGAAGGTTGTACTAGGTGCCAGCTAATGGCATAGGTGGCATTGGGGGAAAACCCACAATGCCATGGATACTTGGGGTAGGGAGGACATCAAGGGGGTCTTCTGATCTCAAACTTAGAATTGATAAAACTGATTTGGATTTCTGGGGTCCTTCTTCAGTAGATGGGAACCTACTTTTTAAAATAATCTCTTATTCTGGCACAAGGCCATAAAAAATTAAACATTAAGGGATTTCATCCCATTTCTTCAGCCCTTGACATAATAAATCCTATTGAATAATTGTGTTATAATTTAGAGACCCATTTATCAGCCATGATTCCCCACCCCCCAGTTCATATTGAGGTGGAGCGGTATTACAAAAGAAAGTAAGGTGCTTTTTAGTTAAGGTGTAATACACAAATGACTTCCAATTTTGTAATAAGTACCCAAGGGCAATTTCTCTGAGATTTCATTCTCATTCTCCAGACCCTTGAAGTTTTATCTCTTACTTGCTTCTACCCTCTCAGGGGGCATTCCTTACAGTACGTAGATACACATATTCCACAAAAGTAGGCACGGACCAAATTATTTATCTTTTCTCTTTTGTACTTTACCCAGTCCTTCACTAGATGGGGGGTAAGAAGGTACTTTCTGATAAGGCCCGGACAATAGGTCCATATTCCAATATGTGGGGACTCTTTCCCAGTCTAGTGGGGTGGTCTTGTACAGGAGACCATTCTGCATGGTGTGGGCCCAGCTCCCACTCGGAAAGGCCAGTGGAAAGCGAGGTCTGGTACACAGGACCCATGCCCACAGATAGATTCTCCCATAGGGGACCAGATCTGCATTGTACCTAGGCTGCTTTGAGACTTGCTTTTTGCTAAAACTCCCTCACCCTGAATTGAGGCAGAAAACGTTTACTGCATACCTTTAAAGTAATTTCCTAAAATCTATGTCAAACCTCCCAAGGACAAGTGTAACCAGTTCAACCATTTTTCCCTTTACGTTTGCAAATGTTCTTTTTGATGTAATTAGCAACATCCTCTCCTTCGTTTTCTGTAAAAGATAACCACCTAAAGTGAGTCTGTGCATAGTTAATGAGGACCATCCTCAATGTAATGTGCCCAGAAAAGCACTAAAAGCCTGCTAAGGCAAGGGTCAACATGCTCTTCTCTTGAGAGAGTGGCTGTGCCATCTCTTTTCCTCCACAGGTCTCAGTAGTCCATGTGAATTTATCTTGTTTCATCCACAATGCCACAGACACTGCCAGCCAGTGTCTGCATCAGTCTTGGGATATACTAAGATTAAGCTTCTCTTGTCTAAGAGATAAGCTTTCAGACCAGGAAGGAAATGGGCATGGGGTCAAGACTCAGAGTAAAAGAAGCCTAAAAGCTTTCAGCAGCCATGAGAGAGGTGTATTCCAAAAGAGCCAGGACTGGGGAATCTTTGAGACCCTCAGGGCTAAATTTCTTAAGATTTACCTAATCTTGAATAGTCTCTGGTACCAGGGCCCAGGGGCTCCTACTTGACTCAGAGTCTTCCTTTGGTACTAGAAAGTGGCCTGCCTCCCTTCACCTGTATCTGTGAATATTTGCTGTACAACCCAGACTCTCTTGGTGCATGGGACAATGCTCCAAGCAACTGAGCCACCCAGTCAGAGCATAAGCCAAACTCTTGAATCCCTGGAAGTGACCAAGAGGTCAGCAAGTAAGAGCAAGGAGAGAAGAAGAGGGTCGCATAGCCAATTAGCATCAAAAGAGATGCTGGTAAGGGAAGTGGAGTCGCCATCCAGGAAGAGCTGTGATGAATGGTGAAGACCCAAGTCTCACTTTAGCTCCTAAGCTGGTAAGGTGTGGGAGAACAAGTAGAAAGCCACCTTTGGAAGGAGTGTCAAGGAGGACAGTGTTCTGGAGGGACACCCTCTCTTATTTAAGACAAGAATGTGTCGGAACACTAGTGAAGACAGTGGTGATGTAGAGGAGCTTGTTAGTCAGGAGAAATAGTGTTTATTGTTTTTTCCTAGATGACAAAATTAAAATAATATTTTATCACAGTGCTTATGGTTTGGGAGAGAGCAGAAAGGTAAGAGGATGGCTAGAGGAAGGAGGGAGGGAACACAGTGAATGGGGAAAGGGACCTATAGGAGGCAAGAGGGGACTAGTAGGCATGGGTGGACCAGAGAGTCCTCTGGACAGTAAAGTAGGAGGGCCTCAGGTTCGATGAGATGGGTGGGCCTGGTGGCAGCTTGGGAAGCTCTTTCTTCTTTTTTATGTCCAGGGAAATAGACAAAATATAAGTGAAAATATCTGATGTCCAAGAGGAGATGGAACCCAAGACCAGGAGGCCTTGCTGGTCCTTTCCAGTGTCTAGCTGAGCTGCTGAATGCATTTACTTAGAGCTCTATGAAATGGTCTCCTTAATTCCCCTTGCTTCCCTCAGAGGTAACCTCCAAAGGAGTAAATCAATCATATTACTAAGGCCACCCTATCCCCTTCAAGCAGGATGTGCTAAATCATTCATGGCTGCCGAACCTGTTTCGCTGTTTATTTCTCAGGTTGCAGGTTTTTATTTTCTGCACAGGCTTTGTAAATTTGTATCCTGCACCTGTCATACAATGCAGACAGGGCCCTCAGCTTCTTATTGGAGAATTTTATTTCTTCTATCCAAGGCATCACACAGAAGGCAAGCTTTCTTTCTACGTTGCTGGGCAGGTGAGCACAGGGACATGGCCTCCTAGACACTGTACTTTATTCAGGTCTGTTCTAAATCTGTTGCCCCTCAGGGCAAAAAGGGGTACCTCCTTTTCCCACCCGAGTATTCGAATCCCTGGCCCCAGGCCCCTGGTTACTTTTACCACTTCGATTTTAATTTTTTCTTCGCTTGTTTACACCTGGAGATACTCTTTCTTATTAGTTCTTCTACATCTTGAAAGTGTTTCCATATTTTATGCAGTATTTCCATTGTCTATATTAGAAGAAGGACCTTTGTACCTGTCTGGGTTACTAGTCAGCAAAGTGCTGTTTGCCCCAGACATTGCATTTTGATCCTTCCTTCCTTGTAGTACTTAATGTCACACATGGAGGATGCTCCTTACATCAGAGCATGAGTGGGAGGTGGGAGAAGAGGGATAAGGCATGTGTGCTATCCTCAATGATGTGAACTTTTTTTAGCCACACAAATGAAAGGGTGTTACTATTTATTGAATGTGAGATAGAGTCAGATTGGTGAACTTAGTTTTGAGGTACAGACATCTCTTATCTGACCATATTACTTACACATGAAGAAGCTTCAAGAATTGCAAGAAGCCAGCCCTGGCTGGACAGCACCATTGGCTGAAGTGTCATACCATACACCAAAAAGTTGTGGGTTTGATCCCTGGTCAGGGCATATGCGATACCTAGGCTGTGGGTTTGGTCCCTATTGGGACACGCGAGAAGCAGCTGATCAATGTTTCTTTCTCACATCGATGTTTTCATGTTTCCCTCTCTTTCTCTCTTCTGCACCTTCCTCTCCCTAAAAAAAATCAATAATAAAAAATATCCTCGAGTGAGGATTTAAAAAAATATGATTAAAAAACCAATTGCAAAAAGCCTAACAACAAATCCTTAGGCGCTGCATTGTTTTAAATTAACGTTTGCAACTGAAGTCAACCACACCTCCTAGGGCTGACCCTAAAACAATTCTTTTCTGAAAAAGTCACAGTATCCTGGTACTTTAAAACAATACAGAAGGGCCCAGCTCTTAATGGCTGTTTGTTTTGATAGGAGCTGAATCAAGCCTTTTTAAATGAACACAAAGCTCTTCATAGGGCCAGGGGTTTTATTCAGCTGTTTTCTGAATCTCTCAAAGCTCATCTTATGAAATTTTAGTGAGACTCCACACCACCCCCGCAGCCTGGACACCCACTTTGGCCTGCTGTTCACCCTCTCTGACCTCAGACAGGCAGACAGACAGACAGAGGGGCCTTGCTGACCAGCGAGCTTGGCTTCCCCTTTCCCCCACCTTGCCTGCCAGCTGCAGAGGTGTCTGGACTGGCACCCACAGCATGTACCAGAAACAACACACATCTCTTAGAGGTCAGTCTCCACCTGATAAAGACTTGAATTTTGAGACGATAGAAGTGGCTGAGGCACAGCAAAGCCTGGAGACCCTCACTCTGCCTCCTGAAGTATAGCAAGCATTTAACCACTCCCTCCGCTGAGAGAAGGAATGGGCAGGGGAGGACCACAGGAGAGCAGGTGACTACTCCAGTTCCAGGGTGAGCGGGCCCGGAACCAGTGTGGCAGGTTGGCACCAGGCCAAACCTCATGCCCAGTCCTCTCCAGTGGACCCTGAAAAGCTGCTTTCTCAGCCAAGGAGCCTGGCATACCAGCCCAACAACAGGCAATTGGAGACCTAGGCTGTCATTGGCAGAGAACCTGACAAGGTGCAGCCAATACTTTCTGATTTCCACCTGGATCAGACACACCTGTGTCCACCCCCGTGCTCCCACACCCATTAGCTTAGCTAGATCAGAGATCACAGAGACAACCAGATAAGGAGAGTGGGTTCCTCTATGGCAGGTTTCAGGATGCAAGATGGACAATGATAAATGGACAAGGGGTGACAAAATAGCCCCTGCCACCTCGGTGTTGTACATGTCCAATGCTCTAGGCACACAATTAAGAGGTGTGGCCTTTCCTCTATAATAATCTCTAGACCTTTCTGAAAATTGAGGTAATCTAATACATAACAGTCTCATGCTGCCTGAGCATTCCAAAGGGTGAGGGTCACTTCTGACAATATGCAAGCCACTCGCCCAGGAACCACTTAAATCCAATAGTTTACGACTACATTTCTGCCAGCCATGGGCTGAGTGAGGCAAGGAGCTGTGTCCTTACCTCTGTATTCCGAAGCCTGGAATGAGATCTGTCAAGTATTGTGTCCTTGGAATTGAGTCTGGCACTCAAATGTCTGGCACTCAAATGTCTGGCACCCATGGAAGGTGGGGCCCCTAACAGCCACTTTAGGCCTCTCCATTCTGAAGTGGTTCATCCTTGAGCACTGGGATAAGAGTCTCTCCCCCTCTCTGCCACAGGTCAACCAGGAATCCTGGAAGTAAGCTCACTGTGAGGACCAGCCCCCTGGCTCTATTGGAAGTATTTATTTATCCATTCAACACATGTGAACAGGATGCCTGTTCTAGCCTAGGGACTCCCATGGCTCAGGAACAGGTGGTGTGGGTGGGGCAAGAGGGCTTCCGCGTCTCTGAGCATCACATCAGCCCACTCACCAGAGCAGTCAGGCTTGAACTGAAAGGCTTCTTTGTGTGGAAGTCACAGGCTCCCCTGGGTTCCCAACACAGCCATCTGGGAGAAGAGCTCTTCCAGCAGGGGCAGGAAGGCATGCCGCCCCTCTATAGGGGCCCAAGTCAGCCCCAAGCTCCCTCTGACCAGCACCCCTACTTCTGGATACTCCAAAAACCCCTGTGAACTCATGGAGGATCATCTGTTACCCAGTGGTGACACAAGTCCAGATGCAAAACACAATTTCATCTGTATCAAGCTCGTTACAACATTCAGACATATACAAACCCTAAAGTGAATGAGACCCTGTAGGGTAAGTGGAGGCAGTCTGGCTTTCACACCCGGGTGTCTGGGTAACTAAGAGGAGCAGGATTCTCATAGCCTTGGAGGGGCCTGATAACCAGTGTTCTCATAGCCTTGAGACTGAACCCCAATGAACTGTTCCCATAACATAAAGTGAGCTAGCATGCACAGAACTATTATGTTATGTAAGGTTTGGGCAGTTTTGTGGCTTTGTTCCATCTAGTATTTCCACTAGAGAGATGTGCAGCTTGTGGCTTGAGTGGTTGCCCACCCTCCAATAAAGACATGTCAAGCATCCCCACGGCTCCACACATTTTATTCCATCTACCGGAGGCAAGAGTGGGTCTGCCCGCCCTTAAATGGTTGCAACACAGACCCCAAAGGAGGTGGGTTCTGAGTGCAGTTAGACTAAAAGCAAGAGAGCAGGTTCTAATTCAGGCTCCATTGATGAGATAGAGCAAGTTCCCAAACCTCACTGAGCCTCAGAATCCTCCTCTGTGAAATGGAGATGATAGGAGAAGAAGATAAATTTCTGTCTAGGGTTGCCAGTTAAAATACAGGACTCTCAGTTAAACTTGAATTTCAAATAAATTGGAATTTTTTTAAGTGCATCTCATGCAATATTTTTTTTCTATGGTATTTTCACTTGCTGCATTTGGCAACCTTAGAACTGCAGAGGTTGAAGTTACAATTACAAGGGAGCTAACTAATCTGGGTGATCTTTGTAAATCACAGTGTAACACTGCGCAGGACTTGGGGCAGGTCTTTCCTGCTTGCTTGCTGCTCCTGAAGGCAAGGCTGTGTCCTACTGGACTGTAACTCCACAGTTTCCAACACCCAGCCCAGCACGTGGGCACGTGGAAAGAGAACAGCATCTTGGTTTTTGTGTCGTGGTTAAATGATATTTAGTTGGCATTATTCAGCCATTGATAGGGAAGGTGGCTAAAAACACAACTGCAGAGAACTTGTGGCGACTGCAGCCTGAAGGATCTGCCCAGGGCTGTTCTTTGCTGGCAGCAGAAGCCATCAGTGGGGTCCATGGGGCTGGAATCAGCAAGGGCAGCAAAACTGAGTCTGAGACTGTCAGAGCAAAGGTGTGAGGGAAATTCATGAGAATTAGTGATTAAGCAAAAATGTGATAATATTGCTGATGTGACACTTTCCCCAGATTATACAAATAATTTATGTGCATTTGCAAATTTTTAAAATGCAGGAAAATATGAAGAAGATTGAAATTACTCATAACTTCACAACTCAAAGATAACCACAATTAATATTTCATTCTATACTCACAGTATTTCTGATAAAAGATCTACATGTGAATCTTAGATATATATAGACATGTTTAAAGAACAAAATCTATATTACACTTTATTTATGATTTTGTATTTAGCTTTTCCAAATTGTTTTATTTTAAGTTTTACCTCATGTCATTGGATATTCTAATGACTGCCTATAATCAGCATTTATATGGGTCATAATTTCTTATACCACTCCCTAATTCGAAATTTAAATTGTTTTCAGTTTCTTGGCATTGCAAATGAAGCTGATATTCGGTTGCACAAAACTACATACAAACCTCTGATTATTTTCTCGGGCATTGGAGTGAACTTACTAAAGCAAAGATTGTGCATATGAAAAAATATTGTTTAAAGTACTAACATTTATTGAGCACTTGCCGTATGTCCCACATTGTTGTCAGTACTTAGCATGTGCTAAATTGCTTTATCTCTATAGGACTAAATGTCATGACTACTTTTTTCCTCATGTTAGAGAAGAAGAAACTGCAACACAGGACTTCTGTAACACCACAAAGTTTCACACCTAGAAAACTAAAGAAAGAGGAGGGATTTGTCACAACCCAAGCAGTCTCCAGTCCAAGGATCTAATGGTGCTTCCCTGCTGTGTCACCAATTTTTCACTGATAGCTTTGAGTGGTCATCTCAGCACGGGGCAATACAGAGAAATTTTGTGTCTTCATCTTTGGCATTTTGATTACTAAGTTATAGATTGTTTCATTTGTATTTTTAATAACTATGTAGATCAAAATTTTATTAAAAAATTGCTCTGATCTTTTTGGAAAACTAGCAATTTTTATGTGAGGTTAACTATGTTTTACTCTTTGCTATATGCATATGAGTATACATATGTATGTGTGTGTACATACATTTTCCATGTTGAGGATACTAATATTAATCCTATGCCTATCATAAATATTTTGTTATTCCCCATGTAGTATTGCTATTTACTTTTATAATGGTATTGATGTCTTTAATTTTTATACACCTGAAAATTATTCTATTATTTCTTACTTTAAATATTTTTGTATAAGAATTGCTTCTGTCTTTAATATTAATATGTTCCTTTAACACTTTAACACTTGATTTTATTTTTATTCAAATATTTGATCCACTTGGAATATGTTTTATTTGTGTTATTTTGCTATTACTGATATACTGATTTCTAAAACTAATAACCAAGTTTCCCAATAATATTTATTGATTAATGCATTATTTCTCCAATTATGTGAAAGGTTATATCTATTATATACATTTTAGTTGCTTTCTATTCTCTCCCATTGTTCTTTTTATCTCAAGATATTGCCACATTGTTTTGATTATTGCACGTTTATTAACATTTTAGCAATGTCTGCATTGCTCCTCTTTAAAAAAAATTTTTATCCTCATCTCTTCATGGTTTTGGATAATCTTCAGAAATACTTTGTTACATTATAAAATGACATCATTGGGAAATTTATTGAAAATACCTTGAACGTACCTATTATTTGGAGAAGAAACAGATTTATAAAATAATGTCTTTCCTTCAGGAATAAAACTTATTTCATTTTTGTTTCTTTAATATATTTTGATAAACTTTTGTAGTATTTTTTTACATAGCCTCTCAATAGTTCTTTTTTTAGTTTATTCCTAGCTGTTTTGTATGGTTTTTATTTATTTAAATAAATCTCTCTTTAAAAGAATTATATTTGGCTTTTTGAAATGTCCAAAAAGCATTTGTGGTAGTGGTAGCTGGTGCTTATTTAATTTTAGCCAAGTTTCTGTGCAATTTACTAGCTGAAATAGATTTTTAGTAGATTCTCTTGGTTTACAAAAGAGAAAAATTCCTTACCCGAAATGACACCTTTGTCTTATTGCCCTTAGCTACTTCTCTTTTTTCAGTTGTTTGCTTTATTGCTTTGGATTGAACTTCCCAAACATATTGTATAATTGTCGTGGTGGCAGATGTGTGGCAAGTGTGTGGCAGGTGTGTATCCAATTCCAGTGAACACTCCTCTGGTGTTTCATCACTGTCTGCAGTCTTCACTGGGTTAAAACTTATCCTTTCTCCTCCTCTCGAGAATTTCTTTTTTCATTGTGCTACTATAATATTTGATTTTATCTAACACATTTTTATTATAATGCTTATGTAAGTTTTCTTCTGGCCTGTTTATGCACTATGTTTTAATAGTAGTTTTCCTAATATAAATACATTCTTTCATTCTTTAGAGAAAAAATGCACCTTTGTCTTGATTTTTTTGGTGTAATATGAGATTCAAATGCCTAATATTTTCTTTTTGATTATACAATAGGAAAATAGTTTGTATTTTTCTTCTCCTGTGCTATGCTCATCAAGATTTAGAACCAAGGTGATAATAGAAATAATTAACAAGCTTTGGATCTTCTTCTAGTCTTTCAAACAGTTTACAGAGTAAGTGAATTATCTGTACTTCAAAGTTGGAAAATTGTTTATAAAAATATTTGAGCCAGAACCTTTTTTAGAGGTAAGACTTTGACAACACTTCCAATTTCTTCCCTAGTAATTTTTCTATTCAGGTTGTTTGCTTCATCCTAAGTCAATTTTGGTCATTTATATTTTCCAAGAAAATGATCATTTCATTGAGATTTTTTAATTCATCAGCATAAAACAGTACATAGTATTCTCTTACAGTGCTTTAAGCTCTCTCTTATTTACACCATCATTCCCTTGTAACTAATTTTGTAGCTTTGTGTTTACTCTTTTATATTTTAAGTTAAACTTGTAGAGTTTGTTTATTTTGCTGGTTTGGTTATGATACTAAAGAGGTCCAAATATCAGACTTCTAAAATTAATTTGAATTTTTCCTCTTTCCTAATGAATTTCCTCTTCTTTATTATTTTCTCCTTTCTGCTTTTCTGAAGTTTATTTTGCTATTTATTTTTCATATTTTAGTCCAATGGCTAATTATTTTGCATTTATCCTTTGTTGATAACAATGAAAACATTAAGTCTGTGCAGTTGCTTCTGAGTGTAACTGTGGCAACTTTTTGTAGTTATTCATAGGCAACTTTCTGGTCAATATTTTCAAAGTAGTTCAGAATACTTTCTCACCTCATAAGTACAAAATGTATTTATATAGCTTTGTGTCTTAATTTTATGAGGTTAGGGTTGTTCTATTTAAACTGGCATTAGTAATTTACAGTTCTTCACTTTGCTTTTTACCATAGTATGTTGAATTCATGCTATTATAAAATTTTGCTTTGGGGATTATACATACTAATTTGATTTTGTAAATAAATATGTGATTAGCTTGTATTAACATATCACGGGCATTTTAAAATACCGTGGATTCCATTTTTAAAGCTCAAGTTTGGTATGTATTCTATTATTAACTTTCATACCTAAATTCATTGGAATCTTTTTTTTTTAAAGACAGGTTTTTTATAAAGATGTTGTTTATTTTTTTATTTATCTTTAGAGGGGAAGGAAAGAGGGAAACATCAATGTATGGTTGCCTTTTGTGCATCCCCTGCTGGGAACTGACCTGCAGGGGACCAGCCTGCAACCCAGGCATGTGCCCTGACTGGGAATAGAACTGCGACCCTCTAGTTCGCAGGCCTGTGCTCAATCCACTGAGCTACACCAGCCAGGGATTCATTGGAATCTTAATTATTTGGAACTTCCTACATCTATTAAAGACAAAGCATGGTATATTGAAGTATATCATTGTGTTTCTTGTATTTTTATTTGGCGACCTTTATGTACTTCAGTGTATTGTTTCAGTTGTGTGTATAAATTACATTTTCATGGTGGGGGGTGTTTTGTGTATAATATGACATACTATAATTGCCTTTTTTGTATAAAATATTGTGTCTTACCAGTCTGCAACCCCACCAACAGTGAACTAGGGTCCCCTTTTCCCCACAACCTCTCCAGCACATGTTGTTTGTTTCTTTGTTTATGGTAGCCATTCTGACTGGTGTAAAGTGGTATCTCATTGTGGTTTTAATTTGCATCTCTCTGATAGCTAGTGATATCGAGCATCTTTTCATGTGTCTCTGGATCCTCTGTATGTCCTCCTTGCAGAAGTGTCTGTTCAAGTCCTTTCCCCATTTTTTAATTGGGTTGCTCGTCTTCTTTGAGTGGAGTCGTGTGAGTTCTTTGTATATTTTGGAGATTAAACCTTTGTCTGAGGCATCATTGGTAAATATGTTTCGCCAACAGTTGCTTCTCTTTTTATCTTGATACTGCTTTCCTTAGCCATGCAGAAGCTTTTAATTTTGATGAGATCCCATTTGTTTATTCTTTCCTTTATAACCCTTGCTATAGGGGATGTATCAGTAAAAATATTGCTGCGTGGAATATCTGAGGCTTTCCTTCCAATGCTCTCCTCTAGGGCTTTAATGGTTTCCCGGCTTATATTTGAGTCTTTTATCCACCTTGAATTTATTTTGGTGTATGGTGTAAGTTGGTGCTCGTGTTTCATTTTTTTTTATGTAGCTGTCCAGTTCTCCCAACACCATTTGTTGAAAAGGCTATCTTTACTCCATTTTATGTTACTGCCCCCTTTGTGGAATATTAATTGACTGTAGAGATTTGGGTTTATTTCTGGGCTCTCTGTTCTATTCCAATGGTCTATGTGCCTGTTTTATGTCAGTACCAGGCTGTTTTGATTACAGTGGCCCTGTAATACAGTTTGATATCACGTATTGTAATCCCTCCTACTTTGTTCTTCTTTCCCAAAATTGCGGCTGCTATTCGGGGTCTTTTATGGTTCCATATACATTTTTGAAGTGTTTGTTCTATGTCTGTGAAATATGCCATTGGTACTTTAATAGGTATTGCATTGGATCTGTACATTGCTTTGGGTAGTATGGACATTTTGATGATGTTAATTCTTCCAATCCATGAACATGGTGTATGTTTCCACTTCTTTGTGTCTTCCTTGATTTCTTTCTTCAGTGTTGTGTAGTTTTCTGCATGCAGGTCTTTAACCTCCTTAGTTAGGTTTATTCCCAGATATTTTATTTTTGTTTTTGCTATATCGAATCAGATTTTTTTCTTGATTTCTGCTTCTGCTGTTTCATTGTTGGTATACAAAAATGCCTTTGATTTCTGGATATTGACTTTGTATCCCACTGTTTTACCAAATTCATTTATTAGTTCAAGCAGTTATTTTGGTAGAGGCTATAGGATTTTCCATGTACACTATCATGTCATCTGCAAACAATGCCGGTTTTGTTTCCTCCTTTCCGATTTGGATGCCTTTTATTTCCTTTTCTTCTCTGATCGCTGTTAGTTGGATTGCAGACTGGTACAACCACTATGGAAAACGGTATGGAATTTTCTAAGAAAACGAAAAATGAACGTGCCTTTTGACCCAGCAATTCCAGTGTTAGGAGTATATCATAAGAACCCTGAAGCACCAATCCAAAAGAACCTATGTACCCTGATGTTTGTAGCAGCACAATTTACGATAGCCAAGAATTGGAAGCAACCTAGATACCCATCAGTAAATGACTGGATCAAAAAGCTATGGTACATTTACACAGTGGAATTCTATGCTGCAGAAAGGAAGAAGGAGCTCCTACCCTTTGCAACATCATGGATGGAACTGGAAAGCATTATTCGGAGCGAAATAAGCTAGGTGGTGAAAGACAAATACCATATGATATCACTGTTAACAGGAATCTAAACAACAAAACAAACAAGCAAGCAACATATGACCAGTGACACTCAAATACGGAACAGGCTGACAGGGTCCAGAGGGGAGAGAGGAGGGAATCACAGGGGAAAAGGGGATGGACTCACATGAGCAAGTATAAAGGACACATGGACAATAACTAAGGTGGGGGTTGGAAATGGGAGGGAGGTGAGGAGCACTGGTGGGGGGCAGGGCTGGGAATACAAGACAGAAAACTGTACTTGAACAAGAATTATAAAAAATAAAAATAAAAATAAAATAAAATAAAATATTGTGTCTTTTATTTTACTTTATTCTGAATATTTTCACTCATCTTTCTTTAAGTGTCAGTTTATGGATAAATATTTATAAAATTTATTTTTAGCCTTTCTGAGTAATTTCAGTTAATATGTGTTATCTTTAAATTAACAGATTAATAATACCTATTTCTTATAGCTGTTTAAAGAATTAAATGAGATAATATTTTAGTGATTAGTGTAGTATTTGGCAAATACAAAATGCTCACTATGTACCAATTAATACTTAAGTACTTTAACAGCATACATTGAAGTTTTAAAATGAAATTATAATTTATAAATTATAATAAAAGACTACATAGCTTGTTTGCTTTTATTGTCTCATGTTGCATTTTGGGCATTATTCTTAGCATCTTGTTTCATATTTTCATTTTTTATGTCCCATTCTTTGCTCCTTGCTAGTTTGTTCACTTTACTCTCTCCCCGAGGAGGGTCACAAGGCAATGTGAGAAGTGCTATGGATGCTATAGCAAGCAAAACATAGTTGTTCTGGCCTCAAGGGCTTACCTTCTAGCAGGCAGACACAAATCAAACTGTCACCCAAACAATATGTAAAATTAAAGCCATAAGTGCTTCGAGGTGTGTTATGAAGGCAAAATCACAACCACCACTTGGATTCACATAAACATTGGCAAAGCACTGGCATTGAGAGGTGTCCCCTGATAGCATATGATTAAAGTGTGGATGGCTAATTCCTTCATAATCAACACTTCTTGCATAAAATGTCACAGACAGCTCACTGGAATCTCTAATACTGAAAATACAGAGACAGAGTGCCATCTGATAGGATTCGACATTTCAGGGGAGGGAATCAACAGAACACTTCTTAGGTAAAATGTCCAAGATCCCAGGCTACAACTCTACCACACTGGAGAGAAAAATGCCTCCCCTCTACTGAATCATTCAATAACAGGTATTGGGTATCTTCTATGTATTAAGTACTGTGCTGAGCCATACAGCACAGTAATAAAAATAAAAATAAGGTGCAATAAAAATAAGGCATGGTTCCTGCCTCAAGGAGCTTCCAGCTCTTGGAGAAGCACCCGAGGCCACACTCAGACAGCAGAGGACTCTCGATGATGGGAGGCTGGGGCAATGCTAGCCCTCTCTAAATACTGGAGTGCAGGAAAGCTACGCTGTCTTCTTCCCTAACCCAACTGTCTAAAGAGGGATGAGTTTTCCCATGAGAAAATAGGTTTTACTCTCACCAGTTCTATTAACTCGTCCTTCAACTTCTTTATCTCACCTATTATATCAACTATAGTTGTCTGTAGACATGACTTTTTAAAGTGTTTCCTGTAAGAATTTTCAAAGATTCAGAAAGGTACTAAAAATCATATAATGATTATCCATATATGCAAACCCAGATTTTATTAAATGTTAACATTTAAAAAATCTTTTTTAGATCTCCTAATTAATAAATAAAATTGTAACGATACATTTGAAGCTACCTTTGCCCCCTACTGATCCATTCCCTTCCTCTACACTCCAAGCTGGTACTAGCATGGAACTGTATGTACAGGACAGCACATCAACTGAAGCTGTTGTCAGCCTTTCCCACCCATGTCCTCATGTATTTATTAAATTCATACATCTGATTGTTTTCTAAAACTTTTACCCTTGTTTACTTTCTTGCTCAAAACTCCTCAGTGGCTTCTTATTGTCGGGCCCAATGGTTCTCAAATCACACCCGTCTTTTGCACCCCATTGGGGGGGTTTAAAATTATATAAAAAGATTCCAGGGTTGTCCTTGAGGACTTTTCCATTTTCCTGGGGTTTTTTTTTTTTGACCCTGGAACTCTTGACACTTGGAACACTTGGAACTGTGCAGTTCTTTGATCTGGGGACAGTCCTATGCATCACAGAACATTTAGCAGCATCACTGGCCTCTCTATTCACTAGATAACAGTGGCATGTACCCTTTCCTCCATTCTAACAACCAAAAAATCTCCAGACATTGCTATATAAACCATATTTTTTATTTTATGTGGTTCTGATACTTTCATACCTGTGCCTTCCTGACACTGGAGAGCACTGCCCCTCCAAGGTTTAGCCAATTTCAAGAGTTAGAAAGCAACTTGCCCACAAGAGTGCTTTTCAGTTACAAACCAACCAAACCAGAGCACACTCCAGCCATCTTCTTCATGAGCTCTCACTCTCCAGGCTGCCCTCATCACATCAAGTCCAGGTACCAGACAACAAGGGCAGCCCCAGGTCCCAGAGCTTGCCAAAATTATCAAACTAGCCAATCCCAAACCTGCTTACCCTGCCTCACCTGTTCTTTCTCACGGAAACCACAGTAAAGGCTCATGCCCATAGTTCCCCCCTTCTCCTTCTGGCTCCTGACTGACCCCTGGGACTTCCCTGTGTGGCCTGCCCTGTGCTCTCAGGAACTGTGGGTAATCAACCATCTTTTGTATGGCAGTTGTTTCCTGGTCTGTTTGGTTTACTGTGCCTCAAATTTTCTATGAACTACAGCATATTTTAAAGCAAAACTACCCCAGTTTGGGAATGACTAAGTTAACCCAAAACCTGTACATCTGTAGCTTAAAAGTAATTATCTTGGTGATGTGAGATTGACAGTTCGGTGGAACCCTAATCTTTAGGCTTTATGCACAAGGACCTAGTGATCAAGGCTTCATACAATCTGGCCCTGTGAGCATGAATGCCTTCTCCTCCCCTGCATAGCACTCTGCTGCTTTAGTCCTCTTTCTCTGCAACTGATCCTTCTCTCCATCCTGATCCCTCTCACTTACAAACCTTTGCTCCAGAGGCAGACTCAGCCTTTTCTAATGACCTCTTAGACTTCTACTCTCATACATATTATTTTTTTTACAATAATTAATGTTTGCCCTGGCCAGTGAGGCTTATGCAGTTGGAGCATCGTCCCATACACCAAAAGTCTGCAGGTTCAATTCCTGGTCAGGGCACATAGCTAGGCTGCAGGTTCAGTCTCCAGTTGGGGCTCATATGGGAGGCAACAGATTGATATTTCTGTTGATGTTTTTCTCTCTTTCTCTCTTTCCCTTTCTTTCTCTCCAAAATCAATTAATGATTTTAAAAAATAACCAATGTTTGTTTAGTAAAGGAATAAACTCACTGCTTCTTAATCATGACAGATCTGAAACTTCTAAAACACTATTTTTATGCCATCATACTTTACAAACCTCCATGCAAATGTGAGATAGTAATCACAAATTTATACTCTCGTAACACATGTCAAGGCATGTCTCACAGTTTAATTTTGTATCCTTTTCTATAGTTGCTTGATTCCTGTCTCTCTCTTGCACTAGAGTGAAGGCTTTATGAGGTCAAAGATCAAGTCTATTTTTGTTCATCATAATATCTGCATTTAGTTCCGTAGTGTCTGATAATAAATATTTGATGGATAAATGAATAATTAATTAAGCAATTAATCAGTTACTACTTTACTTTGTCTTTTCAGCTTGATGTCAAGCTTCCATAGATTATTTCCTTCTTTCCTTGTTTTCTTCCAAACTTATGAATATAGTTATGTTTAAACAGTACACATTGAAACAATAAATGATAACTATTATCTGAATTACATTAGTGTTATCAGTTGTACTCTACAAAGAAGGGGCTGATGATGCCTGCCAAGTACTCATTTGTTTTATTTTTAAAAATGGGCAAACTCCCTTTGAACAAAAAAAGAAAAAAATAATTTCATTTGAAAAGAAATATCATGTTATTTATGGCAATTACGTCATTGCTTATCTGGAAAGAACAGATTTAATTAAAACTGAGCATTGGTTCCTAAAACAAAAAACTGTCCTTGCATCTGATAAATGTCATTAGTGTCAGGATACATCCAAAAATTAAATAGAATTATCAGAAACTGATTTCTGCCATCTTTGTTTTTGTTTCATATACTGAGATGACCTGCAGCCTGAGGGGGAAAAAACAGGCTTTCCCATGTCCATCTTTTCCCACCTCTATATCTTTGTTTCTTTCTTATATGGAGAAGAAACACCCTCTCAAATGCTGGTGTTGTTTTTCTTTGAGTGATAAAAAAATGAGCTCACTTAACAGTTCACTGTGAGAATTCCCACCTCTAACCCTCAGCCATGGGACAGCAGGTGCCACTGTCCTGCTTCCTGCAGGTGTGGTCAGCAGGTTTATGGCACAAAGCGTCCTCACCATGTGCTTCACCTGCACTGTTTTGATACAATCAAGACCTCATTGTTTCTCAGTTTTAATTCATTTCTAAAGGGCTTGAACACCTAAAATAAAATGCTGGATTAGGAAGGCAGCCCACAGGCACTGTACCATAGCACGTGTCAGACCTTCTCTCTCAAAGAACAAATGAGACACTCAGACAGCTTTTGAGTGTCAAAAGGATGTTTTTGACCATGGCTTGTATAATAATGGCTAGCACTGTGATCCCCAAAAAACTCTCTGTTCTTTCTTAGATGTACAAACCTTCAAACTTCTTTGACAAAATAAATCTGAACTTCAAAATTTATATTCCAAGACTGGGAAACAAGAGCACACTGGCTGTCTCTCAAAACAGAGGAGGCTTCTTTGAAATGGTTCCAGAGGTGATGGTTCTGCCCAGAGCCAAGATAAAAGCTGACAACTCCTTCACTGGCACTGCGCACAGCCTCAGGTCACTCTGGGCAGCAAGATTGTCTCCTGCTGGCTCACTAGGCCTCGCTCTCTCTTGCTCTCCTGCCTCTTGTTCCAGGCCCCACATGTCCCCACCTTGACACCAACTCTCTCTTCTCATACTGTGATGCGACCCATTCCTCACCTTCTGTCTCTCCATCTCCCTCTCCCGTCCCTTTGCCCTCCCTCTCTCCTTTTTTCTGAGCCCTGTAATGAATCCGTTTTTATTCTTTTCCTCCTTTTTAACTTAGCACTGTCTGCATCTCTGTTCAAGATTTAAATCTGCCAAAGATCCCTACAAAATTAGATGCACTAAAAATAGATGCACCAAGGCACCTCGAAGCCAAAGTTAGAGGGATCCAACTCTTTCCGTGTCACGCTACTCTGGCCTTCCTCGTTGTTAATAACGGCTGCTGAAAGACCTGAGGATGGATGGACCCTATTTGGGGACCTCTTCCCATAGTGAAACTTGCCAGCTTCTTGGAACCGAGATGTACCCAGCCTGTCAGCCCACTGGTCTCCAACGAATGCCTCACACACTCGTGGCAGCGGGAACTGGTTTCTCCAGAGAATGCATGGGACAAACAGAAGTCCGACAGAGACTCTCCATGAGTGGAGCTGAGATGGCAGCTCAAGCACCAGGTTTGCTTTAAGAATCAGTGAGTTAAATGAAGAAGGAGTGAGAGGAAGGACCCAGCAGCAATGGTGCAGGCACAGGCCTGTTCCACCAAGAAAAAGATTCCCACCCCTTGGATACTCAAGGCAGATCGGAGGCCCTGCCGTTTCCCCAAGGCTCTCTGATGCCCACTAGGGGCCCCGTGTTGGTAACACAGTCTGGTCTTTCCTGCTGCATAGCTTTAAGCTGGACCTGCTGGTGGCCATACTCCTTCTTTGTCCTCATCTCCTCGGGATGCAGCCAAGCCATAGAAACCAAGAGACATTTTGAAGAGGACTAGTCTCAGCACCTTAACTAGCCTTTGTCAGTGTCTTTCTCTTCTGACCACTGACTGGAAAGAGGGTACCTCTCTCTCTCTCGTTAAGGCTGTGGATGCCTACAACACAGGGACATGTGCAAACTTCAGGAGCTTCCAGAACAGTACCCTCCGGGACTGGGAAGGACAGTGCCAGATACCTTGGGACCCAGGCAGCCTGCCAGGGGTGCAGGTGCCCACATCCCAATCTGGTAGCCTGGCTCCCAAGTGCATGTGTGCCTGCACACCAGCCCTCAAAGAGGTCCTGCCACAACCAGAAAAACCAATTTGGACAGTTTGAAACCGACAAAGGAGTGTGTGTGTGTGTGTGTGTGTGTGTGTGTGTGTGTGTTGGATTGTTTGTTTGTTTGTTGCTTAGTTTTCTTTTAGGTGTATTATTATTTTTTTGCATTATTCTCACTTCTTTTTTATTTTAATAATATCTTTGTATTTCTCCTCTTTATGTACAGGTTTCTTAGTCCTGGCTGGTTATATTGTACTACCTGACAGGTTCCCACTGCTCTTTCCTTCACAGTGTATTGCTAATTCTCTATACTTCACTTGCTTTCCTTTGGCATACTACTCAAGCTCTATAAGCCTTATTTAGACAGATCACATAGAGTCTATCACGTGAATGTTGCTCTAATATTGTTGTAAATAAGAACTTTTCTATACAACGGTAATACTTCATAACACATCTCTCGGACCTTAGACCACCTTACAGGTTCCTGAGTTCTATTACTGTAGTGATTAACTCTATTTGCTCACATGCTACATCTAGTTACTAACCTGTACTCTCACCTTACCTCAAAATCTGACCACCTGCAACCACACTGCTTTCTAGATACAACTCACAAGCCTCCCCTTCCCAACAAGAGACTTAACTTATGTCCATCCTTTCTTAAAAGTGGCAAGCTGGGTCGAAGAGCACGGTTAACTATATACATAGCCTAAATACTGTCTATTTCTTCTCGACTGAATGTGACTGTAAATAACATAAAATAATCTTCTGCTATCATAAACCATTTTGCCTCCCCCTCCAGCTGATCACACACACACAATAAAGGAGTAGGTAGAAGAGGAGAACTCCAAGATACCTACAGGAGACTGCACCACTGAATTTCACAGGCATTCCACCACAGAAGTTCACACCATAAACCCAGGGAACAAGAACAGATCAATTTAAGAAGCTGAGGTCAACAAGAAAAGTCTCACAAACGATGGGAAGACAAAGAAACAATCCCCAAATGAAAGAAAAGGAGGAAGCTTCAGAAAGAATGGTAGATGAAATACAGGCAAGTCAACTATCAGATATTGAATTCAAAGCACTGGTTATCAGGAAATTCAAAGAGCTTACAATGAGCTACCAGAAACTACAGGAGAACTACAATGAACTCTTCGCAAACTATACCAACAAGAAAAACAAAATAGAAACCATCAGCAAAGGCCAAGAGGAAATGAAGAATATAATTTCTGAACTGAAGAACACAGTAGAGGATATGAAGAGTAGGATCGATGAGGCAGAAGACTGCATAAGTGAGATCGAAGACAGGGTAGAAAGAATCTCACAGACAGAACAACTAATGGAAAAGAGAATCAGAAAAAATGAGGAGAGTTTAAGAGAAATGCAAGACAATATGAAACGTAATACTATCCAAATAATAGAAATACCAGAAGGAGAGGAAGAAGAACAAGGGATAGAAAACCTACTTCAAAGAATAATAACAGAAAATTTTCCTAAGTTAAGGAGAGATAAAGTCACACGAATCCAGGAATCACAGAGAGTCCCAATCAGGTGGAACCCAAAGAGGCCCACTACAACACACATCATCATTAAAATGGCAAAACTCAAAGACAAAGAGAGAATCCTAAAGGCACCAAGGGAGAAAAAGGAAGTAACATACAAGGGGGTCCCAATAAGGTTGGCTACTGACTTCTCAATGGAAACACTCCAAACAAGAAGAGAATGGCAAGAAATATTTCAAGTAACGAGAACCAGAGGCCTACAACCAAGGCTACTTTACCCAGCAAGGCTCTCAATCAAAATAGAAGGCCAAATAAAGAGCTTCCAAGACAAAAGAAGTCTAAAAGAATACGCCTCCACCAAACCAGCTCTACAGGAATTACTAAAAGGACTGCTTTAAGGAAAGGAAGGAAAAGAGAGAGACAGGGAGGAACACAGGTATATAAATAGCAATGAATAAGTACCTTTCAATAATAACCTTAAACGTAAATGGATTAAATGCACCAATTAAAAGAGATAGAATAGCTCAATGGATAAGAAAGCATGACCCACCCACATGCTGCCTACAAAAGACCCACCTCAGGTCAAAACACCACCACAGACTAAAAGTGAAAGGATGGAAACAAATGTTCCAAGCAAATGGACAAGAAAAAAAAAAACGGGGTAGCAATCCTCACATCAGACAAAATAGACTTCAAAAAAAAGGGGCTATACAGAGAGACCCAGAAGGTCACTTCATATTGCTCAAGGGAAGAATCCACCAAGAAGACATTAACATCATAAATATATATGCACCCAACATAGGAGCACCCAAATATATAAAGAAAATCCTAGAGGACCTCAAGAAAGATATTGAGAGCAACACAATTATAGTAGGGGATATTAACAGCCCACTGTCAAAAATGGACAGATCTTCTAAACAAAATATGAACAAAGATATAGCAGCATTAAATGACACCCAAGATGAAATGGACCTAATTGATATATATAGAGCCCTTCGTCCCAAAGAAGCTAAATACACATTCTTTTCAAATGCACATGGAACATTTTCAAAGATACACCACATGATAGGACACAAAACGAGTCTCAACAAATTTAGGAAAATAGAAATCATACCAAGCATTTTCTCTGATCACAAAGACTGAAATTAGAAACTAACCCCACAGGAAAAAACCCAAAACACCCAAAAGCATGGAGGCTGAATGGTATGCTACTAAACAACGAATGTGTCAAGATTGAAATTAGGGAAGAAATCAAAAAACTTCTCAAAACTAATGAAAATGAACTCACAACAACCCGAAACTTATGGGACACAGCGAAGGCAGTCCTGAGAGGGAAGTTCATAGCAATATAGGCCTACCTATAGAAGACAGAAACATTTCAAACAAACAACCTAACCCTATGCCTGCCAGAACTCGAGGAACAACAACAAAGACAGCCCAGAGCAAGTAGAAGGAAGGAAATAACCAAGATCAGAGCAGAATTAAATGACATAGAGTCTAAAAGCACAATTCGAAGGATCAATGGATCTAGGAGTTGTTTTTTTCAAAAGATAAACAAAATAGACAAATCTTTAAGTAGGCTCATCAAGAAAAGAAGACAGAGGACCCAAATAGACACAATCAGAAATGAAAGAGGAGAGATTACAACTGATACCACAGAAATAGAAGGGATTCTAAGAAATTACTATGAAGAACTGTATGCCAAGAAATTTGAAAACCTAGGTTAAATGGACAAATTTCTAGAAAAATATAATCTTCCAAAACTCAATAAAAAAGAAGCAGAAAACCTGAACAGACCAATAACAGCAGATGAAATTGAAGCAGTAATCAAAAAACTCCCGTCACACAAAAGCCCTGAACCAGATGGTTTCACAGGAGAATTCTACAAAGCTTTTAAGGAAGAGCTAACCCCTATTCTTCACAGACTATTAAAAAAATCCAAAATGAGGGAAAACTCCCCAACTCTTTTTATGAAGCCAGAATCATCCTAATTCCAAAGCCAGATAGAGACACACAAAGAAAGAAAACTTCAGGCCAATATTGCTGATGAACACAGACGCTAAAATCCTCAACAAAATATTGGCAAATCACATGCAACAATACATCAAAAAGATTATACACCATGACCAAGTGGGACTTATCCCAGGGATGCAAGGATGGTTCAATATTTGCAAATCAGTAAATGTAATACATCACATAAACAAAAGCAAAGACAAAAACCATATGATCATATCAATAGATGCAGAAAAAGCTTTTGATAAGGTACAACACCCATTTATGATAAAGGTACTCAGAAAAATGGGAATAGAGGGAGCATTCCTCAATATAATAAAGGCCATATATGAAAGACCTACAGCCAACATCATACTCAATGGGCAAAAGCTAAAAGCTTTTCCAGTAAGATCAGGATCAAGACAAAGTTGTCCACTTTCACCACTTCTATTCAATATATTATTGGACGTTCTAGCCACAGCAATCAGACAAGAAAAGGAAATAAAAGGCATCCAAATCGGAAAGGAGGAAACAAAACCGGCATTGTTTGCAGATGACATGATAGTGTACATGGAAAATCCTATAGCCTCTACCAAAATAACTGCTTGAACTAATAAATGAATTTGGTAAAACAGTGGGATACAAAGTCAATATCCAGAAATCAAAGGCATTTTTGTATACCAACAATGAAACAGCAGAAGCAGAAATCAAGAAAAAAATCTGATTCGATATAGCAAAAACAAAAATAAAATATCTGGGAATAAACCTAACTAAGGAGGTTAAAGACCTGCATGCAGAAAACTACACAACACTGAAGAAAGAAATCAAGGAAGACACAAAGAAGTGGAAACATACACCATGTTCATGGATTGGAAGAATTAACATCATCAAAATGTCCATACTACCCAAAGCAATGTACAGATCCAATGCAATACCTATTAAAGTACCAATGGCATATTTCACAGACATAGAACAAACACTTCAAAAATGTATATGGAACCATAAAAGACCCCGAATAGCAGCCGCAATTTTGGGAAAGAAGAACAAAGTAGGAGGGATTACAGTACGTGATATCAAACTGTATTACAGGGCCACTGTAATCAAAACAGCCTGGTACTGACATAAAACAGGCACATAGACCATTGGAATAGAACAGAGAGCCCAGAAATAAACCCAAATCTCTACAGTCAATTAATATTCCACAAAGGGGGCAGTAACATAAAATGGAGTAAAGATAGCCTTTTCAACAAATGGTGTTGGGAGAACTGGACAGCTACATGCAAAAAAATGAAACACGAGCACCAACTTACACCATACACCAAAATAAATTCAAGGTGGATAAAAGACTCAAATATAAGCCGGGAAACCATTAAAGCCCTAGAGGAGAGCATTGGAAGGAAAGCCTCAGATATTCCACGCAGCAATATTTTTACTGATACATCCCCTATAGCAAGGGTTATAAAGGAAAGAATAAACAAATGGGATCTCATCAAAATTAAAAGCTTCTGCATGGCTAAGGAAAGCAGTATCAAGATAAAAAGAGAAGCAACTGTTGGGGAAGACATATTTGCCAATGATGCCTCAAACAAAGGTTTAATCTCCAAAATATACAAAGAACTCACACGACTCCACTCAAAGAAGATGAGCAACCCAATTAAAAAATGGGGAAAGGACTTGAACAGACACTTCTGCAAGGAAAACATACAGAGGATCCAGAAACACATGAATAGATGCTCAATAGATGCCCTAGCTATCAGAGAGATGCAAATTAAAACTACAATGAGATACCACTTTACACCAGTCGAATGGCTACCATAAAGAAAGAAACAAACGACAAGTGTTGGAGAGGTTGTGGGGAAAAGGGGACTCTAGTTCACTGTTGGTGGGATTGCAGACTTGTACAACCACTATGGAAAACGGTATGGAATTTTCTAAGAAAACTAAAAATGAACGTGCCTTTCGACCCAGCAATTCCACTTTTAGGAGTATATCATAAGAACCCTGAAGCACCAATCCAAAAGAACCTATGCACCCCGATGTTCGTAGCAGCACAATTTACAATAGCCAAGAGTTGAAAGCAACCTAGATGCCCATTGCTAAATGACTGGATCAAAAAACTATGGTACATTTACACAATGGAATTCCATGCTGCAGAAAGGAAAAAGGAGCTCCTACCCTTTGCAACATCATGGATGGAACTGGAAAGCATTATGCTGAGCGAAATAAGCCAGGCAGTGAAAGACAAATTCCATATGATATCACCATTATCAGGAATCTTAACAACAAAACAAACAAGCAAGCAAAATGTAGCCAAAGTCACTGAAATACAGGACGTGCTGACAGGGTCCAGAGGGAAGAGGGGAGAGAATCACAGGAGTAAAGGGGATGGACTCACATGAACAAGTATAAAGGACACATGGACAATAACTAAGGTGGGGGGCGGAAATGGGAGGGAGGTGGGGAGCACTGGGCGGGGCAGGGCTGGGAATACAAGACAGAAACTGTACTTGAACAAGAATTAAATTTAAAAAAAGAATAAAAAGAAAACAGAGAAGAGAAACATTGAAAACTGAAAAAAAAGAACAGTTTTCAATGAAACTGGGAAGCATCTGTAACCACAAACCACAAATTATAAAATAGAGCCACCAAACAGGAAGGGTGGGTTGAATTGGTGACAGAAGTCTAGAGTGTACATCCTCCCCTGCCTGCCATGAAGAAACCCAAGTGTATTTCAATTACCTTAAAAAGACCAGCCAACAGCCCCTTTGCTGGAGCAGATGAGTCCTTGGGAATGCTTGGACAGTGGAAAGAAACACCTCCAAATCCCATTCCATGTTAGAGAGTATCAGAGAAGCTGGGGCTGGAACATATATTAGAGATACATTGCCTTTGTGGAAAACTACTGGTCTGTGTAGCAAGGCAGAGGTAGCCTTCACCATCCACTGAAATGAAAATCTCCTCGCAGAGTAGAAACATGCACACACACACAGGTGAAATATGTAGTCATTCTTGGTGTAAGGAGGAAAATGAGCTCTTAGTAGAGCTCCAGAGATAGGGAAAAAAGTGCCTCAGGCCTGTGTGATGTCCTCCTTGTGCAATTTTTAATTAAATGTTTGACCCCCCCCCACTAAAATATTGTACCCATTTACAGATAGTAAATTATCGAAAATAACCAACCTAAAAATAGGCATAGGTATAATCAGAAAGAAGACAGAAACACGCCAAATGAAAGCCACATGGGGAATATATGCTTGTATATCAGAAGAATTTCTTTGCAAAGCAGAACAACAATACAAACAAGCATTTATTCACAGTGTCAAAGAATTTTTAATGGTGTCTGTGATTTTCAGAGCTCAGAAAAGAGATATTGGGATGAAAGAAGACATGATAAGGCAATAGAAAGAAGTAATGTGAGCTGAAATAGCTCCAGGAAAAATATGGAAAATAAAAAATATTTCAAAACCTAAAGCACATTGGAATTGGCAAAAATCAGAATAAATATTGCTGGGAAAGGGAGACATGAAGGACAGACTTAGAAAAGAAGAAACGAACAAAATATGTGAAAAGTCATGAAAGAGCTACAGAGAAAAGGAGACATAGTTGATAAATATGCCTGTCATTGGTGAACCCCCAAAGGAAATGGATCAATTGAAGCAGAGATAAAATATTTAAGAACATAAGAGAAGAACATTTTGTAGAGCAAAGATAGATACAAGACTTATGATTGGAAGCACACTCTGAGCCTCTCAAAATTAGTGCAGAATGATCAACCAATAACATGTCCATTAAATTTGTTGGGCCAATAATTACAGATAGTAGCCTACAATATGAAGCTCCTTCTCTATCCCTGTCTTCAATTCGCCCCCCAAAATAAATAAACAAGTAAAATACAAATTTTAATCTACCTAATAGTGTGGAAAAAGTCAATCTGGTTTCAAAATTATCTAAAGCAACACCTGTCCAACTCAGGTATAAGAAACAAAACCAATTGACTTATTCCAGGACAGACATGTTCAAACATGCAAGGGCAAGATAAACATGGATTCTGTAAGCCCTCTGGAAAAAAGTATTTAATAACTAAACTGAGATTTTCAAGAGATAAATGGAGAAGACATGATAGAAGGATGGAAAGTGTTCAGTAAATCAACTTAAACAAAAACTTTGAAAATCACTCTCACTGAAAAAACTACAGATTTTTATTAATGTTGAAAAGTGGATAGTAAAATGTTCTAGTTGGAAGGTAATCTTTTTCTGAAAAACTCCTTGTAAGGTAAATTATTGAAATTAAAACCTATAGTAACAACCAATGGTATGCACTCCATTCAGTTACAAATAGAACATATCTATTTGATGTTTGAGCAATTAAGCTTTTAATTTACAAAATAATAAATGACTAAGGAAATCAATAAAGACAGTGCAAATAATGCATGAGATCATCATTACCATGAACCTGCAAACCGAGGACATACCAAGAGACAGACTTATTGCACCTGTGTCAATTATACCAGGGACTGGAATGGCTTCAAAGTGCTTCCAAGTTCAGATATGGGTGTGAGGAGCTGCCTCTCAGCAGAATTTCTTGTATATTAGCATTCCCGTAACTCACAACAAACCATCTTGTAGGGTAACTCTCTAACTAACAAAGTCAGCTAAAGGTGAAAAGGATAGAAGCTTAAGAAAGCTTTGATTTCCTCACTTTTCATAAAGGAGTTCAATAGCTATTGCCTAAAGATGATTAAAAAAATAAAAATTATGCATTTCATTAAGTGACTATAAACATTCATATGTCAAATGAAAAATATACACAATAAAACAAACACATATTGCAAAAGAAGGGGAAAAGGAAGTATTTTTAACAAAGTGTCATCTTATCAGCAAGGCTCATCCTGAGTGATATCCTTGTATAAATAACATCATCCTTCTCCATTCTTATTCCCATTACTCCCTTTTCACACAGCACTATCACCACCTATTACATATTCACATGCTACTATTATTGTTATTGTTGTTATTACTATTATTATTTGTCTCTCCTAGCTAGAAGCTAGTTTTGTTAACGACAAATGTTAGCTCTCAGTCCTCAACTTTGGCAAATAAAGAATTCAGGACCAAGAACTCTTGCACAAGAGGAAGCTTATTTAGCATGCAAAGCAAAGTATACTCAAAGAGAAGATTTGAGCAGGTTGCTCAGAGAACTGCCTTGGCCTTTTAGAAAGAAAGTTGCAGAGGCAGAAGTGAGCCAACTGGGTTGTGTGGAATTAGGAAACAAATTGCAGGTGCAAAAGGAGGCCCTTGAAGACACATTCAAGGGGTTAGCCTAGCATAAGCTGCTGCTGCCCACAGCTTCCCTGGTTGCAAGTTTTGTGAGGGCCTTTAGAGTTTAGAAGAAAGCAAAGGCACATGCCTGAAGATAGAAGGCATAGGCGTGCTCTAGAGAGAGAGCACTCACTGGGTTCTTTGCCTTAATGTGCTTTTTCAAAAAACTTTTTTTTATTGCTTTTAGAGAGAAAGGAAGGGAGAGAGGAAGGGAAAGAGAAACATTGACCAGTTACCTCCCATGCACACCCAAACTGGAGGTCACATAAGCCCAGACCAGGGATCAAACCCACAACCTAGATACATGCCCTGACCAGGAATTGAACCCACAACCTTTTGGTTACAGGATGACACTGCAACCAATTGAGCCACACCTATATGTTTCTAAAGGCAGGAATTTTAGGGGAAATCTCAGGGAAAGATCTCAATTGAATATTCATCAGCTTTCCTGGTGTGTCCTTTAATATGCTGATTCATCAAAGTGAGCATACAGGGTCAAGGTCATGGTCTCTACTGATTGGTCAGTGCTGGGGTCACTGGACTTTGCATCTAGTCATGATGCCAACTTTGGTGTGACTTCATCTGGTTTTGCTGCTTTTGTGGGCTTGAAGCTGAAATACAACTGAAGCCTAAATGTTATCTCTAGTTTGGCCAAAACTCTCTATGGTCAATAGACCTAAGGCTTTGTTCCTAACATTATCTGATGCTGATCAGAGCGAGTCTCATTGTCCTGAGGACTTAGTATTTAAGGGAGTGGTCATGTAAGGCAGAAAGAGGCAGGTGCTGCTGATGCCAGTTTGAATCAGCTATCTGTCTTAGTTTCTCCATTCCACTTGCCAAAGAAGTTCCCTGGCTTCCTATTATCCTGCCTCAGTTCTATGGGGGCTGGAACTCTATTTCACTCACTGCTCTATCCCCAGCATTTAAATTTGTACTTGGTATATAATAAATGCTCAATAAATATCTTTAAGGAAATGTGTGAATGAAAATAGAAAATATAGTACAAAACAAACTTACAGAAAACTAAAATAATTAAAATAAAATATAGAGAAACTAAAAACTGTACACAAATGAAGTCAAATGTAGATAACATATCAATAAGTATAAATTGAATAAATTAATTTATTAAAAGAAAATCTCAGATTGGGTAAAAAATATAAACCAAATACAATATAGTTGTAAGAGGGTACAGCTAGGAGGCCCCCCAAAGAAGGATATGTAATGGGGTCCAGAACTCAGGGTGTCCAGGAAATATTAAAAATATGGGAAGGCCTCACTCCCACAAGTCTGAACTGGAGGATGAGACACATAGAGCAGGGCCATTGAGAGTTGTTTTGCATAGCAACCAGTTTTGTAGATAACCCCTAGAATGGTCATCTAACATATCTATAACCTTTCATTGGTTTCATAAATATGTTAAATAGCTGTGGCCATGCTTTGAGCCAAGGAGATGGGAGTGACTTCCACCCAGGATGTAACTGGGAGGCAACTCCCCCTGGTTATGGAGCCTGAGTAAGAGCTTGGAGATGATTAGCTCCACACTACACCGCCACACCTGCCCGGACTTACTATGGCAGCCCAGAAAGGCTGGAAAAATATGGGAACAGTGGCAAGTGTAGCCAACTGTGAGAGGAGTTGGAAATGGGGCTGCAGAGGAAGATTGGTGCTGGAATTTAAACCCAATTAAGGCAGCCATGATAGAAGAACAACTCGGCTTTGGAAGAGAAGAACCATGTGACTTTAGCAGGTGAGAACCATGTGGCTTTGGATCTCCCTTTGCCACGCAGATTAGGAAGCTAGAAAGCAAGATGTAGTAGCAATGCAGAGCTCTCTCGCAGCAGTTTGGAAGAACGCAGGAGAGATACTGCAGGAAGGAAAGAGGTGAAAGGACTCTTGCTGGTGGGCCATGAGAAGGTTCCATGTGGTTTTGGAATAGGAACTGGAGATCCTTGTGACACAGCTGATGGTACTGGGAACCGAGGGAGGCCTGCCAGCTAAGCATGGATTACTGAGAAGAACCAGGGACTACCTGAGCCATGGACTTCTATTTCTTTTCTTGAGATATGGCACCCCAGACTGGGCAAAGGGGGGAAGGAAGGACTGTGTTTGTTTGTGGGTGTTTTAAGGGACTTTGGAATTTTAATGAAGACATTAAGCCATTACTCTTAAGTCTTTATCACTTGACTAAATGATTCCCTTCCTTTTCATCATTCTCTAACATGAAGAGCTATAATTCCCTGGCTGCAGGCAAGGCGAACCTACTACAGGGGGACCCCAGGAGAAGGGGGTCCATTCGGTAACACTGTGTGACCCCTTCTCTGGTGGCCAATCAGGAAGACCACAGGTGCAGTAGCTTTAAAGTAATACAACTACTTGTACACGCACAGTAAAAGGCTGCCAAACCTAGCCAGGAAGGATCTGCCCTACAAGAATAGATCCTTCCAGCCCATGAGGTCAATCTCTGCTTGGAGTTGGCTTCCTCCCATGTTCTCTGCTATAAACTCTGTGTTCAGTTCAACTCTTTGTTCTGATTACCAAGAACGTGGTTACCTGTGCCCACCTGTGACATAGTAGTTAAAGAAATATAGTCTCTGAAGTAAAAATGCAATTTGATTGTCAAATCAGGGATTTATCAATTGTCCAGCTTTCATAAATTATCCACCCTCTTCTTGCAGGATTATTTTGATATTGTAAGCAGGCAATCTGTGTGAATCATGAATCCACTTGGAGAATGCCTAGAATATGGTGCTCAGTCCATGACTGTCAACAAGCAACAGTAGAAGTGAATGTGGCCTTGGCTGTAACAGGTGATAACCACAAACCCAGTGACTCAGAAGGACTGCAATGAAATGTATCAGGGTCATGGTAGAAAATGGGGCCTGATGTGGCCTACAGAGTGAGAGAAATATTCCCTAAAGGGGTGATATTTAAGCTGAGGCATGAAGGATAAATAGGAACCAGTGAGGTAAAGAGCAAGGCAGTGAGCAGAGTAGATACAAACAAGTGTATGTGGTAGAGGAGGGGATGAATAAATAGCACTGTAGGTGGTGGTGGTGGCAGCAGCAGGCACCAGCTGAGTGCAAAATAGGGAAATGCCAAGTAACACAACCTTGGAAAAAAGTATCATTGCCATAACAGACAGTTTAGTTAACAGACACTACAGAGGGACTTTTTATTAATTCACTCAATTCACTTAATAAATACAAGTAAGATCTAATGTGCCAGGTACCATGTCCAATGCAAGTTAATAGAAAGGTAACAGAAAGTGGAATGTTAAGATATGCAGAACCCTGGGCCTCACGGAGCTCACAATAAAACGGATACATTCTGAAAAATTAATTGTTAGTACTCAGGGTTTTACTATGAAAAATGCAAGAGTGCCCTAATTTAATTTTAGGGTCAAAAAATCTCCTTAGCAGGAGCATTTCTCATGAGATAACTTGAAAAAAGTTAATTATCTTTAAGTACATGAGGTGAGATGGTCAAGGTGTGTGTGAAGTCATCAAAGTAAAAATACACACTGCATTTTAGTGTCCACAAGGAGTCCAGTTTGTCTGAAACAGAAAATAGGAAAGAGAGAGAATGAAAGGGGGCAGAGAGAGAGGGAGAGAGAGAGGGAGAGAGAAGAGAGAAATAGCTGGAGAGTTAGACAAGGAGGCATGGTAGCCCATGGTAAGGATGCTGTTATTTCCTCTGTTGGTAGAAAATCATTGAAAGGGGTTGACCAATATGTTTCATGTATTGTAAAAGATGATTCTAGTTATTGTGTGAAAAATTTTTTGTGCAGCCAAAACTGAAGTTGAGGAGACCAAGTGTATTTTTCAGTATGGGCTAAGTTGTCTTCCAGTAACAAACGAACAAAAAAAACCCCTGAAGTCTCATTGGCTTAAAAAGATGAAGATGTTTCTCTCATTCAAGCTGCACATGGATTGCTTGGAGATTCTGCTGCATTTCATCCTCACTCCAGGATGCAGACTGACAGGGTCACCCCCATGGAGCATTGTTCTTTGCCATCACAGGAAGAAGGAAACAATGCAGACCACTCACCTTCTCTTCATACAACAATGGCCCAGGTGATTTCTGCTGACATGTAATTGGCCAAAGGAAATGCCCAACTTCAAGGGGCTGAGAGGTGCCATCCTACTATTTGTCTGGACCAGGTAGAAGCACATCATTGCAAACATCTTGAGGACTACCACACCAATGAAAAGACACAATAGTATTGTAAATAACAGAAGACAGATGAGCCGATAAGAAAGAGGTGTGGGAGTTGAGGGAAATGAAATGTCAGGGACCATCCCCCTGTGATGATAGGGCTGATGAGCAATGGTAGTGACTATCCCAAGTCAGTGAATATAGGAGATGGATGTTGGACTGGAAGGAGACATCCAAACAGAGATGTCATTGACATCTAGGTGGTACCCAAAGCCAAAGGAACAGAGATCTGTGGAGTAAGCAACTCACCATACTTTTTTCTCTTCAATATTAGCAATGAAAGCCCAGTTCCTTGGGGACCTCCTCAGACACAGGCAAACTGTGACCATTGGTTCCCCTCTGAGACAGAATGTGTGAGTAAAAGGGGCACCTAAGGTCAATTCCTGAGGAAGACAACATGGACTGGGAAAGTAGATGGAAAAGGGCTGTCAAGTGGCACCAAGGATTGCCATGAAGAGAGAAGGCAAGCCAGAGGAGAGTGAGTACAGAAATCAAGAGGAGACAGTGTTTCAGGAAGGAACAAGTGGTTGGCACAGACAAATGCTACCACCTAGTCTGCTAGGACACAGAGGGAATGTGCCCATTGATGCATGAGTGGACAAAATTGAAATCTGAGTCCCTGGAGTTCATGCCACTAAGTAAGGAGCTGGCAGGGAGGGTTGGGCTTGTCCAGACATAGGGGAGCTGACACATCAGCCAGGCACCTGGGCTTGTCACTGGTGCAGTGACCAGATAACATCTGCCTTACACAGAAGAAAAGAGATGAGGAAGATCTCATTTCTGGACCTACAGTTCCCATCACATCACCTCAAGCTATTCAACTGCAGAATTCAAAAAGAATCTATTTACCATACAGGAGGAATCAGAATGGATTCTCCCCAATTATACAAATGCAATGTGTAGATAGAAGTCTCATTCAAAGACAAAAAAAATCATCCATTGTGGCCTATGAAGATAGTGTGAAACATAAATGAAAATGAACTATAACATAAGAAACAAAAAATTGGTAAACATCTGATTTTCTTAAATTCAAGAAACCATTGATTATGCAAAAGAGTTGAAGAATAAAGGAGCTAGAGTATTACTAGCAAGTTTAAATTTTTATTATAAGCTCTATTAATTGGTATAGGATGGCTACTGAAACATGAAGGGGGAAAAAAGCTTCCAAAATTTAAGTGGCTTAACAGAATAGAAGTTTTTTGTTTGACTATGAAACATCATAACACAGATACCTGGCCTTTTCCATCTGGTGGTTAGAATTATAGGATTTTTCCATTTTCCTTGCAAATAGTCTGTAACTGTAATACACACCAATGAAGTCTGTTGTCATTTTCAAAACTTGACAAAGGAATTCTAATGTTCATTTCAAAGACATACAATCTTGAAAGTGTTATTAGGAAAAAAACCATTTATAATGGGGTGCTTGAGCTCCAGAAATTAAAATAAAGCTGCAGTGATATTTTTCACTTTATTTTTAAAGCTTTTATTTTGAAATAATTATAAATTCACAGAAAGGTTAAATGATAACACAGAGAAGTCATGTGCACGTTTACCCAATTTTCCCTAGAGCCAAAGCCAGGAATGTGGCATTGTACAACACATATGTGTGTGTTTCTGCATCATCTTGCCACACGTGTGGGTTTGTTTGACCACCACAGCTGTCTAGACATAGGACATTCTCACGGGAACAAAGATCTCCTGCGTGCTTTCTCCTTTACCACCACCCTCACCTTCCTTCCTCTCCTCTGTCTCTAATTCCTGGCAACTACTGATCTGTTTAACATCTCTAGAATTTTGTCACTTTAGCGGATGTTATGAAAATTAAATCATAGATTATGTGACCTTTTGAGATCAGCCCTTGAAATCCATTCGAGTTGCTGCATGTTACAATGCTCCATTCCTTTTCTACTGCTGAGTAATCCATGCTATGGATGTATCAGAGTTTGTTGAACTGTTCACCTAGTGAATAAAGCAGCTATGAACAACTGTGTACAGGTTGTCCTGGGTGTGTGTAAAAATATCTATTTTTATTTCTCTGGGACAAATGCCAAATATGCAATTGCTGGGTGCTTCGGCAGTTGAATGTTTAGATTTTTAAGAAACTGCCTAACTATTTTCAAAATATTTTCCAGAATGGCTGTGCCATTTTACATTCCCACCAGCATTTGGTATTGCCATTATTTTTTTTTATTTTAGCTGTTATAAAAGATACATAGTGATATCTCATCTTGGTCTTAACTTGCAACGCCCCAGTGGCTGGTGAAGTGGAAAGTACTTTCTTGTGCTTACTTGTCATATGTATGTTCACTTCGCTGAAATGTTTTCCATGCCTTTGTTCACTTTCTAACTGAAGTATTTTGGGTTCTTTTTACCGTTGACTTTCGAGAGTTCATTATATATTCTACATACAAATTCTTTGCTTTATATGTGGCTTGAGAACATTTTCTCCCAATCTGTAGCTTGTCTTCTTATCCTCCTAAATGGGTTTTTGGCAGAGCAAACGTGTTTCATTTTGATGAAATCTAACTTATCGATATTTCCCTTTATGTGTTATGCATTTGGTGTCATGTGTAATAGCTCTTCACCAAGCCCTAGTTCCCAAATATTTTCAAATGTTATCTTGTAAAAGATTTTAGTTTTATATTTTACATGTAGATTCATAGTCTATTTTGAGGTTTTTTTGTTTTGTTTAAGCTATGAAGTTTAAAGATTTTTTCCCCCTTTAAACTGCACATAACCACTTCTATTTGGTGAAAAGACACTACATTTTCCCCACTGATTTGCTCTTGCCCCCTTGTTAAAATCAATGAATATTTGTGTGGGGCTATTTCTGTATTCTCTGTCCTGTTCCATTGATCTATGTGTCTGTCCTGATGCCAGTAACACACAACCCTGGTTGATTTAGCTACAGAAGAAGATCTTGAAAATGGTAAAGTGATTTATCCCTGTTTATTCTTCTTCAGGATTGTTTTAGTCTCTAGTTTTTTAATCCTTACATTTAATTTTTATAATAATTTTTATGTCTACAGAATTTTTGCAGATATTTTGATAAAATTACATTAAATTTTTATGTAAATATGGGGAAATTGATATCTTAACTATTCAAACCTTCTCATCTTTGAACACAGAATATCATTCCATTTATTTAGATCTTTTAAACTTTCTTTCACCAGCATTTTGTTGTTTCCAGTATGTAAGTCCTATACATCCTCTGCTAGATTTACCTCTAAGTATTTTTTTGAGTTACTATTATGAGTTCTATTTTAAATTTCAGTTTCTATGTGTTTGTGTGTGTGTGTACATATGGAGTGGGCAAAAGTAGGTTTACAGTTATAATACAAATAAATAATACAATAGTTAATAAATGATAACACAAGAATAAATTTTGTTTCAGATGCATGCAACTGTAAACCTACTTTTGCTTACCCTGTCTGTCTTGTATCATATAACCTTGCTGAACACAAATTAACAGTGTTTTTAAAATACATTCCTACATGACATTTCATACATGACATTTACAAATAGAGACAGCCTTATTTCTTCCTGTTCAATTTGTATGCTTTCCATTGTATTTGCTTGACTCGTTTAACTGGTGAGAATTTCCCTTGTTTCACTCTCTTCAGCAGTGGTGAGAGTACATGTCCGTGCCTTATTCCCAGGCTGAGGGGGTAAGTAGTCAGCCTGAAACCATCCTGTTTGATGTTAGTAGGTCTTTCATGGATGTTCTTTATCAAATAGAGGAAGTTCCTCTCTGTTCCTCAGTTTTCTGAGAGTTTTTGTCATAAATTGGTTTGAAGTTGTCAAATGTTTTTTCACTGTGTCAATTGATATGACCATCTTGTTTCTTTAGCCTTTCAATATGGTGACTTATGTTGACAGATTTTTGAGGGTTGAATCAGCCTTGCATCTCTAGAACAAACTCCCCTTGATCATAGTACCTAGTTATTTTTATATATTGCCAAATTCTATTTGATAATATTTTATTAACGATATTTACATCTATAGCCATAAGTAATGTTGGTCTTATTTGTTTGTTTTACTGTTTTTGGTATCAGGGTAATAATATTCTATAAAATGAGTTGAGAAGGATTTCCTTCTCTTCTATTTTTCTGAACAGAATTGGGTAGAATTTGGTGTTAATTCTTCTTTCAATGTTTGGTAGAATTCTCCAATAAAACATCTATGTCTGGTCCTTTATTTTTCAGGCAGTTTTTAAGTACAAATTCAATTTCCCTAATAGTTATAAGGATAATAAATTATCTATTCATACTGAATGAGTTGTGATGGTTTCCATTTTTTAAGGAATTGGTGCATTTCACTTAAGCTGGCAAGTTTCTTTGCAGAGTTGTTCATAGCCTTCTGTTATCCTTCTGATGCCTGCAGCACCTGTAGGAATATCTCCTGTTTCAGTTCTGATGTTAGTGATTTGTGTCTTCTCTTTTTTGTTCTTTTCTGTTTTAAAATTTTTACTTTAATTGTTGTTCAAGTACAGTTTTCTGTCTTTTACTCCAATCCCAGCCCACCTACCCAGCCCTCCCCAGCTCCCTCTCATTTCCACCCCACCTACTTTTTGTCCATGTGTTCTTTATACTTGTTCCTGTGAATCCTTCCTCTTTTTCCCTGAAATTCTCTCCCCTCTCCCCTCTGGTCTCGGTCAGCCTGTTCTGTATTTCAGTGTCTTTGGTTATATTTTGATTGCTTGTTTGTTTTATTGTTTAGCTTCCTGTTAAAGGTGAGATCACATGGTATTTGTCTTTCAACACCTGGGTTACTTCATTCAGCATAATGCTTTCCAGTTCCATCCATGCTGTTGCAAAGGGTAGGAGCTCCTTCTTTCTCTCTGCTGCATAGAATTCCATTGCATATAAGTACCATAATTTTTTGATCCATTCATTTGCTGATGGGAATCTAGATTGCCCCCAGCACTTGGCTATTGTAAATTGTGCTGCTATGAACATTGAGATGCATAGGTTCTTTTGGATTTGTGTTTTATGGTTCTTAGGCTATACTCCTAGCAGTGGAATTGCTGGGTCAGAAGGCAAATCCATTTTTAGTTTTCTGAGAAAATTCCATACTGTTTTCCATAGTGGTTGTACCAGTCTGCAATCCTACCAACAACACTACAGTTCCCTTTTCCCCACAACCTCTCCAACACTTGTTATTTGTTGCTTTGTTTATGTTGGCCATTCTGACAGGTATGAAGTGGTATCTCACTGTGGTTTTAATTTGCATCTCTCTGATAGTTAGCGATACCAAGCATCTTTTCATGTGTCTCTGGATCCTTTGTATGTCCTTTTTGGAGAAGTGTCTGTTCAACTCCTTTGCTTATTTTTTAATTGGGTTGCTTGTCTTCTTAGAGTGGAGACTTGTAAGTTCTTTATATATTTTGGAGATTAAACTCTTGTCTGAGGTATCATTGGAAGATATGTTTTCCCACATGGTTGATTCTCCTTTTATTTTAATACTATTTTCTTTACCATGCAGAAGGATTTTTATTTTCATAAGATTCCACTTGTTTATTCTTTCCTTTATGTTCACTGCTCTAGGGGACATATCAGTAAAAATGTTGCTGCATGAAATATCTGAGATTTTCCTGCTTATGTTCTCCTCTAGGACTTTAATGGTTTCCTGGCTTATATTTAAGTCTTTTGTCCACGTTGAATTTATTTTGGTGTATGGTGTAAGTTGGTGCTCGAGTTTCTTTTTTTTTTTTGCATGTAGCTTGTCCAATCCTTCCAACACGATTTGTTGAAGAGGCTATTTTTGCTCCATTTTATACTGCTGCCCACTTTGTTGAATATTAATTGACTATAGAGACTTGGGTTCATTTCTGGGCTTTCCATTCTGTTCCATTGGTCTGTGTGCCTGTTTTTATGTTAGTACCAGGCTGTTTTGAATACAGTGGCCTTGTAATTCAGTTTGGTATCAGGTATTGTGATTCCTCCTACTTTGCTCTTGTTTCTCAAAATTGCAGCAGCTATTCAGGGTTGTTTATGGTTCCATATAAATTTTTGAAGTGTTTGTTCTATATCTGTGAAATACAGAATTGGTACTTTGATAGGTATTGCATTGAATCTATAAATTATTTTGGGTAGAATAGACATTCTGATGATGTTAATTCTTCTGATCCATGAACATGGTATACGTTTCCATTTGTTTGTGTCTTCCTTAATTTCTTTCTTCAGTGTTGTGTAGTTTTCTGCATACATGTCTTTTACCTCCTTGGTTAGGTTTATTCGCAGGTATTTTATTTTTCTTTTTGCTATATCGAATGGGATTTTTTTCTTGATTTCTGCTTCTGCTATTCATTGTTGGTATACAAAAATGCCTTTGATTTCTGGATATTGACTTTGTATCCCGCTGTTTTGCCAAATTCATTTATTAGTTTGGGCAGTTTTTTGGTAGAGGCTATAGGATTTTCCATGTACACTGTCATGTCATCTACGAACAATGCCAGTTTTGTTTCCTCCTTTCCAATTTGGATGCTTTTTATTTCCTTTTCTTGTCTGATTGCTGTGGCTAGAACTTCCAATACTATATTGAATAGAAGTGGTGAAAGTGGACAACTTTGTCTTGATCCTGATCTTAGTGAAAAAGCTTTTAGTTTTTGCCCATTGAGTATTACGTTGGCTGTAGGTCTTTCATATATGGCCTTTATTATATTGAGGAATGCTCCCTCTATTCCCATTTTTCTGAGTACCTTTATCATAAATGGGTGTTGTACCTTATCAAAAGCTTTTTCTGCATCTATTGATATGATCATATGGTTTTTGTCTTTGCTTTTGTTTATGTGATGTATTACATTTACTGATTTGCAAATATTGAACCATCCTTGTATCCCTGGGATAAGTCCCACTTGGTCATGGTGTATAATCTTTTTGATGTATTGTTGCATGTGATTTGCCAATATTTTGTTGAGGATTTTAGCGTCTATGTTCATCAGCAATATTGGCCTGAAGTTTTCTTTCTTTGTGTGTCTCTATCTGGCTTTGGAATTAGTATGATTCTGGCTTCATAAAAAGAGTTGGGGAGTTTTCCCTCATTTTGGATTTTTTTTTAATAGCCTGTGAAGAATAGGGGTTAGCTCTTCCTCAAATGCTTTGTAGAATTCTCCTGTGCAACCACGTGGTCCAGGGCTTTTGTGCCTTGGGAGTTTTTTGATTACTTCTTCAATTTCATCTGCTGTTATTGGTCTGTTCAGGTTTTCTGTTTCTTAATCATTGAGTTTTGGAAGATTATATTTTTCTAGAAATTTGTCCATTTCCCCTAGGTTTTCAAATTTCTTGGCATACAATTCTTCATAGTAATTTCTTACAATTCTTTCTATTTCTGTGGTATCAGTTGTAATCTCTACTCTTTCATTTCAGATTGTGTTTATTTGGGTCTTCTCTCTTCTTTTCTTGATGAGCCTACTTAAAGTTTTGTCTATTTTGTTTATCTTTTCAAAAAAAACAATTCCTAGATTCATTGATCCTTCGAATCGTGCTTTTAGTCTCTATGTCATTTAATTCTGCTCTGATCTTGGTTATTTCCTTCCTTCTACTTGCTCTGGGCTGTCTTTGTTGTTCCTCAGTTCCTTGTAGGCGTAATGTTAGGTTGTTTGTTTGAAATGTTTCTATCTTCTATAGGTAGGTCTGTATTGCTATGAACTTCCCTCTCAGGAAGTATGAACTGCCTTCACTGTGTCCCATAAGTTTTGGGTTGTTGTGATTTCATTTTCATTTGTTTCCAGAAACTTTTTGATTTCTTCCCTAATTTCATTCTTGACCCATTCGTTGTTTAGTAGCATACAATTCAGTCTACATGATTTCGGGTGTTTGGGGTTTTTTCCTTTGGGGTTGGTTTCCAATTTCAGTCCCTTGTAATCAGAGAAAATGCTTGGTATCATTTCAGTTTTCTTGAATTTGTTGAGACTCATTTTGTGTCCTATCATGTGGTCTATCTTTGAAAATGTTCCATGTGCATTTGAAAAGAATGTGTATTTAGCTTCTTTGGGATGAAGGGCTCTGTATATATCAGTCAAGTCCATTTCATCTAGGGTGTTGTTCAATGCCGCAATATTTTTGTTGATATTTTGTTTGGAAGATCCGTCCATTTTTGACAGAGGGATGTTAAAATCCCCTACTCTAATTGTGTTGCCATCAATATCTTTCTTGAGGTCTTCTAAGATTTTCTTTACATATTTGGGTGCTCCTATGTTGGGGACATATATATTTACAAGGTAAATTTGTTCTTGGTGGATTCTTCCCTTGAGTATTATGAAGTGCCATTCTGGGTCTCTCTTTATGGCCCTTTTTTGAAGTCTATGTTGTCTGACATGAGAATTGCTACTCAGCTTTTTTTTCTTGTCCATTTGCTTGGAAAATTTGTTTCCAGTCTTTCACTTTGAGTCTGTGATGGTCTTTTGTCCTGAGGTGGGTCTCTTGTAGGCAGCATATGTGTGGGTCATGCTTTCTTATCCATTCAGCTATTCTATGTATTTTAATTGGTGCATTTAATCCATTTACGTTTAAGGTTATTATTGATAGGTACTTATTCATTGCCATTTTCATACCTGTTTTTTTACCTCTCTCTCTCTCTTTTTTTCTACCTTTCCCTAAAGCAGTTCCTTTAGCATGTCTTGCAGGGCTGGTTTCGTGGAGGTGTATTCTTTTAGACTTCTTTTGTCTTGGAAGCTCCTTATTTGGCCTTCAATCTGATTGAGAGCTTTCCTGGGTAAACTAGCCTTGGTTGCAGGCCTCTGGTTCTCATTACTTGGAATATTTCTTGCCATTCTCTTCTGGCTTGGTGTATATCCATTGAGAAGTCGGCTGCTAATTTTATTGGCGTGTCCTTGTATGTTACTACCCGATTCTCTCTTGTTGCCTTTAAGATTCTCTCTTTGTCTTGGAATTTTGCCATTGTAATTATGATGTGTCTTAAAGTGGGCCTCTTTGGGTTCCTCTTGATTGGGACTCTCTGTGTTTCCTGGATTTGTGTAACTTTTTCTCTCATCAAATTAGGGAATTTTTCCATTATTATTTTTTCAAATAGGTTTTCTACCCCTTGCTCTTCTTCTTCTCCTTCTGGTATCCCTATTAGATGGATATTATTACAGTTTATATTGTCTTGCATTTCTCTTAATCCCTCTTCATTCTTTCTGATCCTCTTTTTCTTTTCTTGCTCTTTCTGGGTGTTTTTTCTACTTTGTCCTCCAACTGGCTGATCCAATCTTCTGCTTCATTGATCCTGCTTTTGATTCTCTCTACTGTGTTCTTCAGATCAGAAATTGTATTCTTCATTTCCTCTTGGCCCTGGCTGATAGTTTCTATTTCCTTTTTCATGTTGATATAGTTTGAAGTGAGTCCATTATAGTTTCCCTGTAGTTTCTGGCAATTCTCTGTGAGCTCATTGAGCTTCCTGATAACCATAGCTTTGAACTCAATATCTGATAGTTGACTTGCCTCTATTTCATTTAGTATTCTTTCTGAGGCTTCCTCCTTTCCTTTTATCTGAGCATTGTTTCTTGTCTTCCCATTGTTTGTGAAACTCTTCTTGTTAGCCTCAGCTTCTTAAATTTATCTGTTCTGACTCTGTGGTTCATGGTATGAACTTCTATGGTAGAATACCTGTGAGATTCAGTGGTGCAGTCTTCTTGATCTCTAAGCTCACTGGTCTTGAGCTGCCATTTAAGTGGCTCTGTATTTGTGTTTGGGTTTTGATTCTTGTTGGGTCTTTCTTTGGTGGGTCCTTCCCACAAGTTGGTTAACTGAGGGTCACTCTGTCTGCCACCTCTTGTATTTTGTTATGCTGGTGTTGGCAAGTTGTATTGAAGTTGGTTCTTCCATATGTACAAGGTTTTGAGGATTCTCTCTTGCTCTTCTTTAGTTGTCTGTACTGGGTAATTTCTCCACTATTTAGTTGTATTTTCAGATAAGTCCTAGATTGAGGTTAGTGTGGCTTCCACTCCCTGCTTCATCTTCTTCTGTTCTTAACTGTTGATGGTTGCTTTGTTGTTGGGTTTCCTCTTTCAGCAACACCAGGGTATCCTGGTGTTCACAGCTTCCACCTATTCTTCTTTGTGATCAGTTGGAGGGATAAGGCAAAATGGTTTAAGACAGCTAGAGAGTATTTCATGATATTTACAGTAGCAGCCAATAGAGAAGAGATAGGAGATACTTTGGCTATGTATAGTGTTAACTGTGATCTTCCACCCACCTAGCCACATTTTAGAAAGGATGGAAAGAGGGTAAGACTCTTGTTAAGGAGAGAAGGATTGTGAGTTGTATCTAGAAAGCAGTGAGGTTGTGGGAGGTCAGATTCTGAGGTAAGATGAGAGTAAAGGGTAGTAAATAGTTGTAGTGTGTGAGAGAATAGAGTTAGCTACTACAGTAATAGAGTTCAGGAAACTGTGAAGTGGGTTAAGATCTGGTAGGGGTGTTGTGTAGTATTTACAATTGTATGGAACAGCTATTATTTACAATAATATTAGAGCAACAATAATATGACAGAATCTATGAGATCTAGATAACAAGAATAGGGAGTATAGGACCTTGAGTAGTGTGCTAATGGAACACAGGTGAAGTAAAGGACAGTAAATTAGCAACACAGTATGAATGAAAGAACAGGGGATACCTGTCAAATGATACAATATAGAAGACTAAACAGAAAAAAGAGGAATAAAGAAGACTAAACAGAAAAAAAAGGTATATAAAAATACTATTAAAATAAAAGATGAAAGAATAATACAAAATAATAATATAAATATGCAATAACTTGCAGGTTCTCTGTAATGTCAAAGTGAACTTTGTCTCTCACTCTCAGCTGTTGGGATGCCCCCTCTTTGGGTCCAACTCTGGTCTTTTCACAGTTTCAGGTGTTTTTGTCTCACTTGTAGATATTTAAAAAGAAAAAAGAAAGAAAGAAAAGCAGAAGAAGGAAGAAGAGATAAAATTGGAAAGAAAGGAAGGAGGAATAAAATAAGAAAGAAGGAAAGGAAAGCAAAAAGAATCGAAAGATAAAAAATAATAAAAATTAGAAAATAAAAAATTACTTAAATACAAAATAAACAAACAAAAAACACACACGCACAAAACAAAAACAAAAACAAAACCTCTTGCTGGTTTCAAACTGGCCAAACCGGTTTTTCTGTTCTTGCTGTCTGCAGCAGGTGGAGGCATGACTGGACTAGTATGGCTTTTCTCCCTTCCTGTTTACCACTCAGTTATCCTCCCAGGTACTCTCTACAGAGCTAGCCTGACACTTCTCTGCAGAACCTTGGGTGTGGACTGTGGGCTAAAAGCCTTCTTGGGAGTTTGCTCCCCCAGGGTTTAGAGCTGTGGGCTCCAGGCCTTCTGCAAAGCACTTTCTCCCTGGGTTGTGGGCACATGTGCTCCACCACGCTGCCTCTGGTCACATGGGTTCAGGCACGCACTCTTGCCAGTGTTATGCGTGGGTGCTCACAGCTCCTGTGTGTTTACCACTTAGTCCTTATTCCCCTCTCTGTGACTTCAAGCAACCAGATCTCTCCTCATGCTACTCAGACCTTGTTTGGCTGGGGAGAGAACAGTAGACCCAGCTCTCTCCCACAGCTGTGACAGACCCAGGGAGCGGTAGGCCTACTGCTCCCTGGGTCTGAAGTTGCCCTTGTCCCCGCACTTGTCCCTGGGCCCTTAATGTCCTGAAGCACTCTCCTTACAGTCTGGTTTTTCAATGTCTGCTTTAATTTTTGTTCTCCTATTTTCATATAAGCTGGAGTACTGTTGGCTGTTTGCTCTGTTCCTCCATAGATCAGCTAGGTTTTTCTCCCGTGTGTAGGAGAAAGTGGAATCTGCTCCCTCCTGCCTCACCACCATCTTCCTTTCTGCCTCTTTTTTTCTTTTCCAGTCTTCCTAGAGGTTTGCCAACTTCATTGTTTTTATTGCATTTTTTCCCTTACCATTTATCTGCCTTCTACCTCACACAACCACAATGACCACACTGTTATCCATGCCCATGAGTCCTTTTCCCTTTTTGCTCAATCCATCCACTCCCTAGCAACACCCCCAGAGCTGTCAGCCTGCTCTCCACCTATGAGTCTGTCTCTATTTTTCTTTTTAGATAAGTCCGTTCATTAGATTTCACACATGAGTAAAGTCATATGATATTTGCTTTTCTCAGAATGGCTTGTTTCACTTAGTGTAATGTTCTCCAGGTCTATCCATGCTGGTGTAAAGGGTAAATTTTTCTTTTTTATGGCTGAGTAGTATTCCATTGTGTAAATGTTTCATAGTTGCTTATCTACTCATCTACTAACAGATACTTGGGCTGCTTTCATATCTTGGTGGTTGTAAATAACACTGCAATGAACATGGGGTGCTTATGTTCTTTCAAATTAGTGTTTTGGGGTTTCTTTGGATATATAACCAGAAGTGGAGTTACTAAGTCAACAGGCAGTTCCATTTTGAATATTTTGAGGTATCTTTATACTGCTTTCCACAGTGGCTGCACCAGTCTACATTCCCACCAACAGTGCACGAGGATTCCCCTTTCTCTGCATCCTCTCCAGCACTTGTTTGTTGATTTATTGATGATTGCCATTCTCATAAATGTGAGGTAATATCTCATTGTGGTTTAAATTTGCATATCTCTGATGATTAATGATGGTGAGCATCTTTGCATATGTCTATTGGACATCAATATGACTTTCGGAGAAGTGTCTATTCATATCCTTTGCCAATTTTTTAATTGGATTATTTGTTTGGCGTTGAGTTTTATAAATTTTTTATAAATTTTGGATATTAACCTCTTATCAGGTGTGTCAGCAAATATGTTCTCCCATTGTGGGTTGTCATTTTATTCTGTTGATGGTTTCCTTTGCTGTGCAAAAATCTTTTAGTTTGGAGTAGTTTCATTTGTTTATTTTTTCTTTTATTTCCCTTGCCTGAGGAGAGCAATCAGATAAAACATTGCTAAGAGAAATGTCTGAGATTTACTGCCTATGTTTTCTTCTAGGATTTTTATGGTTTCAGGTCTAACATTTAAGTTTTTAATCCATTTTGAATTTATTTTTATGTGTCGTATAAGAAGGTGGTCTAGTTAAGCAGTAATAAAAAAAAATTCCAACAAACAAAAACCCTGGACTGAATGGCTTCACAGGTGAATTTTACCAAACATTTTGACAAGAACTAATACTTCTTCTTCTCAAACTATTTCAAAAAAATCCAAGAGGAGCAAAGACTCCCAAGCTCATTTTATGAGACCAGCATTATCCTAATTCCAAAACCAGATAAGGGCACTACAAAGAAAGAAAATTATAGGCCAATATCCCTGATGAACATAGATGGTAAAACCCTCAACAAAATATTAGCAAACCAAGTATAGCTATACATCAAAAAGGTCATACACCATCATCATGTGGGGTTTGCTCCAGAAACGCAAGGTTGTTACAACATTTGCAAATCAATAAATGTGATAGACCACATAAACCAAATGAAAGATAAAGGCACAAGATCATGTCAATAGATGCAGTAAAAGCATTTGATTAAGTCCAGCACCCATTTATGATAAAAACTATGTTATCTTTCTATTACTGATTTCTAATCCAAGTCCACTATAATTGGAGAACAGATTCTGAGTAATTTCAATTCTTTTAAATGTGTTGAGCTTTGCTTTATGGCTCCGGATATAGTCTATCTTGATATATGATCTCCAGGCACGTGGAAAGAATGTAGGTTCCATTGTCGTTAGGTCTCAATTAGATTCTGCTGCTTGATGATGTAGTTCAGTCCTTCCACATCCTTGCTGATATTCTGTGTAGTCCTTCTATCCGTTTTGGAGAGAAAGGTGTTAAAGTCTCTAGCTGCACTTGTGGGTTTGTTTTGCTCTCCTTTCAGTTCTCAGTTTGTGCTGCACATATTTTACACTTCTGGTGTTCAGTGTTTACACATTGAGGGTTGCTCTAATCTTCTTGGCAGACTGACCCTTTTATCATTACATAATTTTCCTCTCTGTCCCGGTAAACTTTTTTGCACTAAAGTCTGCTTTATTTGATATTAACATGGCTTCTACCTTTTGGATTAATATTACATGATGTAACTTTTCCTGTCCTTTGACTTCAAACCTGCACATATCATCAGATTTGAAGTGAGTTTATTACATACAACATAGAGTTGGGCCATGATTTTCTTGCATTTGTTTTTAAACTGCACTGTTCTGAATTGTGTAACTAAAGCATTTATATTTAGCATAATTTTAAGTATTGATATGCTGACTCTTGAATCTGCTATTTTATTTTTATTTTGTGTTCTTTCTGTTTATCTCCTTTTTAAAAAATTCTGAGTTTTTTGCCTTCCCATGGGGTGCTTGAATATATTTTAGAATTCCATTTTGATTTGTCCACAGTATTTTAAAATACATAACTCTCTGAACAGCTTTGATAGTGATTTCTTTGGGTATTAAATTATATACACATAACTTACGGAGCATACATATGACTCTTTCCAATTTTAGTGAAATATAGAAGCTTTACCTCTCCTGACATCCTTTATTCTCTCACATTTATAATGTAATTGTCTTGTATATTTCATCTACATACATTGAGAGCCATATTAGATGACGTTATGGCTTTCTGCTCTGTCAAACATAATTTAGAAAACTTAAGAGAAGAAGGAAAATCTCTTGGATTTGCCTACATTTTTGCTCCTGTAGTCTTTCTTTCTTTCTTATATTTTCAAGGGCCTTCTTCTGTTCTTTCATTTCTGCTTAGATAACCTCTTTGAGCCACTCTTTGAGAGTAAATCTGCTGGTGGCAAACTCTCCTAGTTCTCCTGTATCTCATGCTGTCTTGATTTGCTCTTTATTCCTGAATGGCATTTCTCTGAATATATGTAGAATTCTGAGGTGACGGTTTTTTCCCCCTGTCATCAACACTTAAAACATATTGTCTCACTTTCTTTGGACCTCTAATGAGAAGTCTACTGTCATCCAAATTGTTCTTCCTCAATAGCAGGGGTGCCAAACTCATTTTCACTGGAGGCCACATCAGCCTCATCGTTGCCTTCAAAGGGCTGAATGCAAGTTTAGGACTGTATAAATGTAACTACTCCTTAATAGTTAAGCAAGAGCTTGGTGCTGCCGCTGGGTAGAAACAAGGTGGAGGGCTGGATTTGGCCCGCAGGCCTTGTGTTTGCCACCTGTGCTCTATAGCTAATGCATTGTTTTTCTCTTTTTGTTTTTAAGAATTGTTCTTTGTTTTTGGTTTTTAGCAGTTAACTATGATGTGTCCCTACAGAGGATTTCTTGCATCTATACATTATTTTTCCTGTTTGATATATTTACCCTTTTTTTTAGTACTTTTTCATCCCCATGCTCTTTCTTGTCTCTTTCTGGGACTCACATCTACTGTTACAGTCCTATATGTCCCTGAGGCTGTTTTGTGTGTGTGTGTTTTCTCTCTGTTGCCAGACTGACAATTTCTATTGTTATATCTTCAAGTCATCTGATTTCATCCCTCTAAATTCTTCTGTTGATCCCATCTGTTCAGTTTTCTGTTTAGGTTATTATATATTTTAGTTATAAAATTTCTATTTGGCTCTTTTTTATGCCTTATATTTCTTCATTGAGGTGTTCTCTTGCTTTGTTAAATGTTCTATGTTTTTGGTATGATAAATGATATCTTACTGAAACCAAAGCGTATTGGATATCATGATATAATACTGTATCTCATTTATATCCTCTGACAGCACTCTGGTGAGGGAAGAGGGTGTCACTTCATTTATGCCACATGGATGGACTTGGAAGCTCTAACTTCTCCACTCAGCCTCAGTGTAAGCTGGAGGCCAGGGGAAGGGCTCCTCATTCCTGCTGAGGGGGAGTGGGAGTTAAGATTCCCATTAGACTTTCCCTAACACTATTGTAGCAGAAAAGAGGTACAGCACCACATTGTTGCTCCCCATGTGGCCTCCACTCACGTCACAGGGAGAGGTTGCTTGGTCTTGTTAAGCACTGAATGATGATGAACATCCTGACTCTCCAGGCATCCTCTCCTGACCTCACCTGGCCAGGACATTAGGGCATCTTGTTATAACCTGGCAATGATAGAAGTCAGCTCTCTCCTTGGTCTTTCCTGGACAGTGCCAGGTGTAGCCACAGTTCTTTCTGTGCTGTTTGGCTTGTGAGAACCACTGTGGTCTGAAAGTTTTTTTATCTTGCAGGACTGTACCTTTCCCTGTTCCTGGCTGAAAAAAACAGCCATTTTGGGGGGTCTTTTTTTGTCTGCACCAGTTAAGTGTTCTGTATTATGAGTTTCTTCAGTTCCAAGTTTGGAACATATCAAGCAAGCAAGAAAACTCAGAGGATTCATGGCTATGTTGTTCCTAGGATCTTGGGGTCTCTAGCCAGCCCACCTTCTCTTCACCTTTGAAAGTCTTCTCCTATTTCTTTTGTGTAGACTATCCAGGAATTTTAGTTGTACTTAGCAGTAGGGATAGGAAAATATATGTCTGCTCCAGATGTCTAAAAGTAGATGTCAAAACTATAATAATTTAAAAGTATAAGATGTGAAAGTGTTAACTGTTGTCACAGGAATGGACAAAATAGTCAAACAGATGAAAAAAACACTTTAAGAAATCAGTACAAATTTCAACAAATGTTGAAAAATTACCTACCTAACTAGAAAAAGCAGAATAAGATCTCTGGACATATAATATTTCAAAATAATCTCCAGGTTTTTTGTATCATTAATCATATAATTAACAATTATATAAAGGATTATAGAATTAATTTTATGATTTAAAAAATTCTCAGGTGAAGATATGTTTATTGATTTGAGGAAAAGAGAGGAAGTGGGGAGAGAGACAGAGAGAGGAGAGAGAAAGAGAGAGAGAAACATGGATGTGAGAGAGAAACATCTATCAGTTGCTTCTTGTACATACCCTGACCAGGAATGGGACCCACTACCTACATATGTGCCCTGACTGGGGATCAGACTTGCAAACTTTTGGTGTATATGATGACTCTCCAACCAATGGAGCCACAAGCCAGGGCTGTGTAATTAATTTTAAAACAAAACTATAGGAGAGAATATAAGCTCACTATATAATCAAGATATGAATAAATTTGTAGCACTCTATTTATAAATGTGTCTGTTTTAAAAATATAAATAATTCTTATGAATTATTAAAAGAAATATGAGAACTATATGTTAAAAAGGATTAGGGAAAGGCCCAAAGGCATCATTTGCACAAGGAATACAAGTAGCTAACAAATATGCTTGTTGCTTCACAGTTACAAGATGGCTATTGCACTTCCAAGCATTATATCAACACTCCAGGCCAATGAATGGAGAAAGAGAGCCTACGTTCTGCATTTAGACCCCCTTCTCCTCAGGACTGTTTCCCAGAAACCTCCTTCAACACACGTGTTTACATCTCACATGGCCAACCAAAGGGAAGCCGAGAAATAAGTATTCCATTTTCTGGACTCTAGATGATGGAGTAGATGATGCAAAGAAAGAAGGGCCTGAGAATGTATGCTAGCGAGCCAACTGCAGTTTTTGCATAGTATTTTTATGTCAAAAATTAAAAACATACTTTGTAGAGTGTATTTTGGTTCTATGTAGTGACAACCAAAATATGCAAGAACTGTGTTTTGCAGGCTCTCTAAAAAGCATTTGTGCCATCTGATCATTAAAAGGAATTAGGAGATGTACTCACAAACTATTCAGGCTCTGATCCCTACATTGCAGGGGTGTGACACTATAAATTCTATGTCTCTATACTGAGGAAAGATTAGAAGGCTGATGTCCAGCACACATATCTCTACCATAAAGTCTTTGGCAGGCACTTTGTTGTATGTGACAGGGAAGAACACTTTCAAGCTGTGTTTGGTTACATGAAAACTGAGTCAGCCATCCAGTGACTGAAAAGGAAAAAAATCATTCAAAAGCAAGATTGGTCATACATGTGGAGGCAACTGTTGGACCAAGAGCAAAGTGTGGGGAGTCAGATCTGAGGGTTCCATCACACTTACTACCAATCTGCTGTATGCCCTTGGATGTTTAGTTAACCCTGAGCAACTTGTGTTTCCTCATTCATATAGGGGAAGGGGAGAGGTTGCTTAACAATCTTGAGCTCAAGATGACTAAGTCCTATTATAATTGACAACTCCTGAAGATTAATGATGTAATGAATCACACTAAACCTCTCACTGTGAGCCAACAGAAAGGAACACAGAGAGATCTGAAGGAACAAAGATAATGGCTTTTTGTCAGCTGCCATCATTCATGGTAGATGGTACAATCCACAGGAAATATAACAGATATAAACCCTTAGAACCCAGTAAAATTCTGGCAATATTATTTCTGTACAACTGAAAAAATGACTTAGCAATGCAATTTGGGGGGCCCACAATCCATCTAAGGCTTGCAGTCATTGCTGATTTTCTTTCACATACTAGAAAGAATACAGCTCAGAAGTGAAATGAATCACTGGTTAGGAAGTTATCATAATACATACTAAAATCAGCTCAGGAAGCAGAGGCCACATGAGGAACCCTATACTGGTGCCATTAAAATGTATCAGCCTTCAGGTGCAGGTCAAAGTGATGGATGTCAGCACAGGCTGTGATAGAGATAGAAACCTGTACAATGGGAGACAATAATTGTACCCACTCCTTCAAACTGGGTGAAATTTAAAAATTTGAGTCCAGTACCTAGTCTCTAGATAGTTATTATCAGGTAAAATTTAATTCTTCAAATAAATCACTGAATTTGCAACTAAGCTTGTAAACTATTATGTACTTAGTAATTTTTGGTGGATTTCTTAATTAGGGGAATAGAGTTTCTCTATGCAAAAATGTATGTCAGTAGCAAAAGTTGCAAGTTTACCATAAGGCTTGTGGAAACTTTTAAAGAAATACATTCCAGAGGATTTGTGCAGCTCTGCCAACAGTTGTTGCAGCTTGGGTCCCTCTGCTCCTGGGAAGAACAAGGCAGAGAACAAGAGAGATTCCAGGCCTGGACAGAAATGCACCTGTGCAGAAGTAGAAATGCATCTTTGTCATTCAGCAAAGACTGACAACTTAACTGTGGCCATGGAAACAGAGCTGGGAGTGTTTTCAGCTAGTGCTGGTTCCCATTTCTCTTGGAAACTTCTCCTCGGTCCTTCCAGTCCTCAATATGAGATGTTAAAACAGACTTTTCAATCAGTTCAGTTGTTCATTAAATGATGTTGTTACAGCTGGCTAACCATTTAGAAAAACAAAGTTAGGACCTTATCTCAAACCAAAATAAACAATAAGTGGGTTAAATATGGAAAGGAATACAAAGGCATGAAAATATCAGAAGACAATACAGGTGAATAGTGATAGAACAATGTTATGGGAAAAGGCTTTATGACTAAAATGCTTGGAGCAGAAATTATAATGGGAAATGTGATTGTTGATTGCATTAACATTTTTAAAGTGTCCCTTTATAAAAAATACCATAGACAAAATAAGGAGAACAATAACTTAAGAAACATAACTGTGATGTATCAGGTTAAAGGGTTAATTCTTCTCAGTACAGAAGAAGCTCTAATAAGTGACTTAGGAAAGGATGACCTGTCCCTTCTTCTCCCCTGCTCTAATGTGGCCATGACCACACACAGGATGCTTTACAAAGAAGAGAGATGTGTGGCTAATAGACAGGAAGGAAGTTCAGCCTGGGATGTGGGGAGGGAGCAAGTTGTGGGGGTATTGGGGGTGTGGTGGAGGGATTGAGCAAAAACAGAAAAAAACTTGGACATGGACAGCACTGTGGTGATTGCTGGGAGGAGAGGGCTGGGGAGAGGTGAGTGTGGGCATGGGGGGATAAATGGTGATGGACCAAGACTTGACTTGGGAGGATGAAATGCAGCACAGTGTACAGATGATACATTGTGAAATTGTGCTCCTGAAACCTGTATAATTTTTTCACCTGTGTCACCCCAATAAATTGCAAAAAAGGGAGAAAAAAAGAAAGCTCAGCCTCACGTGCAATAACTGCTTTTCACTGATCAAGTTGTCAAAGATAAAAAGCACCAACACTCCACATAAGAAAGCACTGGGGGGGCGGGCAACATGAAGCCTGTGTGTGCTCTGGCAGCATGACCACACAAAAACTTTCTGGAGAACTATGGGCCATTAGACAATATTTTAGTGAATGTCTTTGATCACCTCCAGCATTCATTCTTTGAAAACTATTGATGACAGGCCTGGGTATTTAGATCAAGGCTGTTTACTGCTGCATAGTTTAGCATTTCAATATCCAAAGTTAAGGAGACGTCTATCATCTGAGCTTGGTTAATAATTAAGATATTGTTTCCACAATGGAATACCATGAAACCATTTTCTTAAAATAATGTGCCACTGAGGAATGACATCGCAATTTAAAAAATTATAAAACAGGAGTAAAGTATAAGTCACATTCATATCAAAATTTTGTATCTTGTTATGTTTAGCGTGTGAGCACCCATATCTGGGAAAATTAATAAAAGGTTAAAAACAAGCACTCCAAGGCTAGTCCTCCTTGGGACTGTCATGACCGTGAAAAACAAGAGATGACTGAAAAGCTGCCACAGACCAAGGAGCCCAGGATGATGTGACACGTAATGGCAACTTTACCCAGTGGTGTCTGGGACTGAATGCTGGAACAGAAAGAGATTTGAATGGAACACTGATAACATCCAAATGAAGCATGGAATTTAGTAAAGTGTAATCTATCAATGTCAATTTCTTCACTCTGAGAAATGTGCCGCAGTAAAGTAAGCTGTGACAATGGGGGTTGCTGAGGGGCATGTGGGAACTTACTGCACCATAGCTTTTATGAAAAGCTTCTATAGCTTTTATGAAAATCCACAATATTCCAGAATAAGAAGTTTATTAAAAGTATCAAAACCGTTTTAAAAAGAGTGTATACCTGAACAATTCAATTAGGATGTGAGATCTAAAGATCTCACTCTATGTGTATAATTTTTATAATGACTATGAATGCTGTATAGGGAAGGATAAACTACTTTAAAAATGAAATGGTGCACTTCTATAAAGAGGTATATTTGTGAGCATGGTCTAATAAAAAAACAAATCAGCATGATTCTATTTAAATGTCTTTTAAGTTGTTGATTTGTTTGCTTATTTTTATATTCTAATTTATAGAATTGTTTATAATTATCAAACATATATTAATTATAAGGTAAAAATAATTAAAGTTTAAAACTCACCTCCCTGAAGGCGAGTGTGGGGCAGGTGCAGTTCTCCAATCCCTGGTCCTATGAGTTGTATGAGGCATTTCGGGCCATGTGCCTGCCCCTGGAAACTTTGGGGCCACAGAAACTTTGTGCCTTCTTTTGGTGATTAATTTTACTAAGTATTTCTCAATGATGATTCAGCACATCTTGCCATTGTTAGGTAAGTCCATTCAAGATAGAAAGGTAAAAATGAGAGTTTTGGTGTAAATAAATAAAGAGAATAGTTTAACGGCATGAAACATAATTTCCTGCCAGACTGGATATTTGTAATATGATTTTCAGAGGAAATGATAGTCAGCTGATGAGAGAAAACAATAAAATCATTCAACTTAAACACTGCTTTTGAAAAACTGAAGACAAAATATAAATAACCATTTCGCCTAATTCCTGTTTATCACACAATCAAAGCTTCACCATATTTGGGATGAAGAGACTAATAATTGAATGCAAATGTGGCTGATGTTTACTGTAATGCTTTGGGCATGTATCCAAGTAATGCAGTCTTCTCTAATGTTTGTCTTGCCCAGAAATGGATTTACTGGATGGTTTCCGAGCTGTAATTATACTTATAAAAATATAAATGTCACATTCTCATGGATATGCCATGGTTTTCAGCTTGTGGTGATCAGGTGATGTCCAGAGGAGACATTGTGATATGGCTGCACATATCGTTATCCCAAGGGTCTCCCAACCTCACATGCTTTATTGAAAAATATACAAGGGAGGACTCTATGGAATTTATTAATTAAAAATTGTGTATTATTCTTATATGTTTAAACTTCAGTCACCTTCAAAATACTCCCATTTGATGCATTACACCTGTGAGACATTTTTTCCACTACTCAAAAGAGTTTTTGAACATGTCATTTTTTTTGTATTTTATTTATTTATCTTTAGAGGGGAAGGGAAGGAGAGAGGGAGAGAAATATCAATGTATGGTTGCCTCTGCCAAGGACACACAATGTATTGTGTGTCCCCTGCTGGGAACTGGCCTGCAACCCAGGCATGTGCCCTGACTGGGAATCGAACCACGATCCTCTGGTTCACAGGCCCATGCTCAATCCACTGAGCTACACCAGCCAGGGTCTGAATGTGTTATTTTTGATGTCTTTTAATCCTTCTGCCTTTTTTTTGTTTCACCTCTTCCACATGGGCAAAACATTTCCCTATGAGGACTTTTTTTATCCAGGAAACAATAAAAGTTGTTTGGGATGAGATCAGGTGAATAAGGAGGGTTTTAATGATTTATGCCAGATGACAGTTACCAACAAGTCAATGGGTAATGAAAACATAATATGTGAAGTACTGTAATTGGTGAAATTATAAGGGTTCACAGGAAATCAAGAGAGGCACCTCAGAACATGGATAGCTGGGTGCACAAAGATAGGTGGTACACCTAAAGTGAGGTTTGAAGGATGAGGAGTCATATCTCGGGTGAACACCAGATCAGGGAGAAGGAACACTGTTCTGGGCTAAGTCAGCTGCGTGTGCAAAGGCCAGGCAGGCTGGGGGAAGCGTATAGAGGCCGGCATGACAGGGGCAGATTCCTGGGGTATGGAGTGCCCGCCAAGGGGTGAAAGCTGGGGCCACAGGGGAGGAGTGGCCCACTATGAGGGCCCTGAAAGTCAGAGTCAGGAGGTTGAATTTTATCCTCAGGGTGTTAGGGGCTGAACTGTGTCCTCCAACTTCCAAAATACATAGGTTGAAGCCCTAACTCCATAGTGCACCAGAACATGACTGTATTGGGAGATAGGAAACTTAACAAAGCATTTAAGTCTAAATGAAGTCATTAGGATGAGCCCTAAGCCAATATGGCTGCAATCCTTATGAGGAGCAATGAGGACACACAGTGGAAGGCCATATGAAGACACAAAGAGAAGACAGCCATGTGCTGGCCAAGGAGAGTGGCCTCAGAAGAACTCAGGACTGCTGTGTGAGAAAATCAGCTTCTGGCTTCAAGTAACCCAGTTCCTGGTACTTGGTTGTGGCAGCCCTAGCAAACTAATACTAAGGGCAAGGAAGTGTTTTGAATGGGCAAAAAGGCAGGAAGAGGATGGTTAGATTTATCTTTCTGAAGAAGCTCTCTGGCTGATGGACAGAGGGATGGACTATGGTTGTGGTTGCTCTGAGGGTCAGTGCAGGCCATGCTCAGCACAGTCAGGGGGCAGCTTCCAAACAGATGATGTACCCTCAGGTTGTGTACTAAAAACTTCACAGTGCACAGCAGACAGGTAAACAAGTTGGAAATAAGTGAAGAGACTTGAAAGAGATTTAGAAAATAGACTCAATGGTTTTTGAAGATTGGTTGGAGACCAGTAGTAAGAGAAAAGAAGAGGTAAAGGACAAAGATATTTTTTAGCAAGTCGGGGGTGGGGGTGGGAGCACCTGCCAAAGACATAAGAATGCCAAAGAGGAAGAGAGTTAAATTGGGAGAATGAGTGAGTCCTTTTGGCTTGAGTTTGAGGAACCAAAGCAAGGTGTCCAAGTGGAGATTTTTCAAATAGGGAATTGGAGACATGAAGATACAGACTTTTGTAATATATGGTTTATGATTTTGATTCACTCTTTTAAACCACAAAAGTTGATAAGAGGCTGACAATAGCACAGATGCTGTTAAGAAATAAAGTATAAAAGAAGAAATCAGTGTAAGAGAAATATGAATAAGCATTGCTTTTAGAATCCAAACTACTCAGCTGGAAATTTATTATAGGAGTATAGTTTAAAGTAAGAAAAATGCTGTCAATCACTCCCCTCTCCTTTTCTCCCCCTCGCCCCTATCCTGCTTGTGGTTCCAGGCACAGCCAAAGCTCCTGGCCAGCTCCCTGAGGCTCAGGAGTGCCCTGGGTATGGAGACCATGCATGGATGGGGTTCCCTGTTTGTTCAGCAAACACTAGGGAACCTATAGCATGTCTCATACTCTGCTAGGCTTCTGTTGATCCATGAAAACTGTGACATTGCTCTCCATTCTCAGAATAATCCAGATGTCTCATCTGTTGGAGGGGCCCTGGAATTGTACTTCCAGTGATGGCATTTGGAAGACCAAGGCTAAGCCTTCGCTGAATGCCTAGCTGAAGTTGCTTCAAGAATACATGTGGCTCTGGAAAAGAAAACAAACAAAAAAACAAACCCACTGCCCTTCCACCTTTATTATCTCACGTAATCAAGGATTGGCCATAAGGTAGCTGAGAGTGGTACTTGGCATTTGGCATTATCTGAGCTGAGGTTCAGACAGTACTAGCTATCACATACTCCCCAAATATCTTTTTAAAACTTCATTAATATGTCTAAATCCTTTGGTCTAGTTATTAAAGCAGTTGGGTTTATGAATTATGCTTTGCAACAAGAAAAACTAGAATAGAAGAGGCTGCATAGAAACCACAGCTCACTGCCCAGTTTCTCTGTTCCTAGGAGGAGCCCCTTTAGGACCACAGGAAAGCAAGTGATGGACAACAGGACAGGAGACTTTGTTCTTGCTTGAGCTCAAAGTGTTACAATTTGAGGACAAATGTAACTACAACACTTTTATCAGCCCCAGACTGTGAGGCCCAGAAACACATAGGCAATGTGAACTAAGTAAACATATATTCAAATCTTTCTGGGGTCTTGGGATAAGACTGCCTTGCGTTTTAAAAAAGAATACTTATAATATGAAATAATCATTTATGTTGATCTTTCACTTTAAGATGGAAGTTTGTTCAGGTTAGCAACTCCAACAAGAGGAAAAAATTTATATTCAGGAGATTATAGGAAATCAGGAAGCTTTAGTCTTTTGGCAGAAGAAATGGGAAATAGCCAGCCATGAGCAAGAAGTCAAAATTCTTAATCAAGTATTAAAATCTAGTCTGGAAGCAATGGGGAAATCCACAATCAGCTGCCCAACTGTGTCTTTGTGATGGGTGGTGACACCAAAGGAAGAACTGGACTTGAACGGGAGAAAAGGTTTAAAGTGATTTCTCCCAACTCGGATAGAGTTACACTGTCAAGCAACCCATGGGACCATTTCAAGTCTTTTTATTATTTCAATTTCAGTCCAAATGGAAAATCAACTGGGGCTGGAAGTCTTTGGTTATAGAGCTATGAGAGATGTAACAAACTTTTATCCAGAAGAAAAATCCACAAATTGAAATATACTCTGCATAGATGGATGCGCCACCACCCAGTGTTTGCTGCCTTTGTCTTCCCATCATGCTTCTACATAGACAAGCCACCTAAAAAACAGCTGGATGTCTTTTTGAGAGAACTGAGATTCTGCATCCAGTTCTTACAAATCAGCTATGAGGAGGGCAAAACTGACTGTCAGAAACCGACTGATAACAGACAAATTCTTCTGAGCCCTTTTGAGCAGTGTTCTCAAAGGGGATGTGCACAAAGACAGCCCAGGACATGTAGGCAAAATTCAGATTCTGAATCAGAATATCTGAGGTGGGGCCTGAGGTTTCCTATTTCCAAGTGATGCCAATGCCATTGGTCTGTGTCACATGTTAGCAAGTTAACATTTCCTATAACACCCCATAAATCTTATCTTCTTTTCCACCCAGAAGTACAAGAGAAGACTATCAGCCACAGGGCAGTGGTTTTCCTGGGGTTGGACATGGTTTTAATTTTAGACTGCCTATACAACATGGATGAGCTTCACAGATAATTACCAATTTAAAGTAAACAGAGATCAGTGTCAATTAGTGTGATCCCAGCTATCATCAGTTTTGAAAACATCATGTTGTAAAATACCAAATTTTCTCAGGACTCTACAATTATTATTAGGACAAAGCCTGGTGTCTGAAAAGTATTGTCAATATACCATACATTCTTAACAACAATGGGAAGGGCAACAACAATAATGATAAAGTTTTGTGTGTTCTAAACCTTGAGGCATTGGGCAACATACATAAATTTAGAGAGAAAACATCCTTTCTTCTGGAATGAAAGTCAGAAGACTAAGTATTTAGATAAGACACATGAATACAGACAAAGGTGGATCAGGAAACCACCATCTTTGCTCCACATGCTGTGTACTACAGAAACCAAGAGAAGGAGAGTACGTGGAGGTGAGCATGTGACAGGATTCCCTGCTATCACTGGCCTGGAAGAATGTTCAGGTCTTGAATCATAAGGAAAATGTCAGTACCACTAAGGATGTTTGAGTCGGTGTTATTTGTAAAGTTAAAATGTGAGAATCAAAATATGAACCTGGGAGACTTGGTTCTTTTTCTCCAAAAAAGCACCAAACAAGAAGTTAGATTAAGACTAAACTGGAATGAAAATCAAGTTAAAGAATGAAAAAAGATGCTCTTTTTTATCTTAATCAAAAACATTGGGATTTTTCTATACTGTTAGTCTCATATCTGAAACACCTTTAAATTGTGGTTAAATTTGGAGTTTATTTGAATCCAGTCTTTTCTTGGCCACTCAAGATGATTTAGTTGGTTACTGCTTCTCATTTCTTTGAACTTATGATCATGCCACAATATTGTTTTAAAAATATACGTGGATTTCTCCTGCCTAAGAGATAAAGCCCAAAGTCTTCACACTAAAGGTTTTTATGTCACAGAGCTTCTTTCTCTTCAGTCTCATATCTTTATGATCCAGAAGCACCAGGTTGCCCATTAGTTACTAAGCACACCCTTTACCTCCTCCCTACTGTCCATTTATTTACCCTCCATACTACCTTCACATGAGCTTTTCAAAGAGCATAGCTCCAGGCAGAATGAATCACCTTCTTTGGCTCTCAAACTCTCTGCTCCCAGAACCCTTTGCTCCCATTACTGGCCCAGCATGGATCCCACTGCCCCTCATGAGCTGTATATGTGACTTGTTGTGTGCAGACTGTGAGAAGCATAAGAACAGAAACCGTGCCTATTCTTTTTATACCTCTGACTGCTAACATGGAGCACATGGTAGATATTCCAGAAATCTTAGTAGAAAAATTACTTAAATGAATGAATGTTTAATTGCATCTACAAATTAAAGGACTGAGCAGCCCTCTAAATGGTGGATGCTTTTAATGTGTAAGCCTATTTAATGAGTCACAAATGAAGAGTTTTATACATTTTTGAAAACTAAGTTTTTCCAGGTTAGACTGACTGGTTAAGAATATGTTTTTAATATCCTCCCCTTCCAAATATCCACACACTACCATTCTCCCACAAAGAAAAAATAGCAAAAAAAATCTGCATCAGCTTTATAAAAGGAAAAGATCCTTATCTGCATGAAAACAACTGTGAAGGATTTCTGCTAAACATAACACAGATATAAGGGGTTAGATGGAAGCCACCCACAATTTAAGAGACATGCAATGTAGCTCCCACCTGAGCAAGAAACTGGAAAAGCACCATGAAGTGAGCATCAAAGGCTCCCTGGCACAAGGCCTGTGTGGATTACTCCATAAAGGGTGCTAAAATATTGCTGGAAGAAATGAGAAAGTCGAGACTAGTTGATAAAGTTGACAAAATCTTTACATAGTGACTCAAATAAACAAACTGCACATGTAAAACAAGAATCATGAGTCAAAGAAATTTGAACATGGACTGGATACTTAGTAATTTTAAGTAATTCCTGTTAATAGGGACTTTGGTTATGATTTTTAGAACGAGTTTTCATTTTTCAGAGGCACATACTGAAATACAGTTTTCATCATTCCATCTTGGCAGACTTGACCACTGGCTGCACCAAGCGCCTGTGGTGCTCTCACTCTTATCAAGGACAGGAGCAGAGTGGTGAGAGACTAGAGCCACCCAACACCCGTGGTCCCACCTGGGGTCCACACAATGATGTTCTGTCTTCTTGTTTGACCTCTTGCAATGTAAACAGGAGTCCTTTTCTGTGTTTAGTGTCATGTTTTTGCATTCTTATGACCTTTGCTGGTGACTTTCTTGTTTAAAAAGGCCCTCAAGCATAGTGCTGAAGGGCGATCTGGTGTCCCTAAGCACAGAAAAGCTGTCATGAGCTTTACAGAAAAACAAGTGTGTTAGATAAGGTTCATTCAGTTATGAATCATAGTGCTTTTGACCATGAGATCAATGTTTATAAATCAACAATTTATGATAAATAAGGTGTCATTAAACAGACACATACATAAAACAAAGTTATGTGTTAATTGGTTGACAAAAATGTTGTGACCAGAGGCTCCCAGGAACTTAACCCTGTATTTTCCCAAGAGCCTTGAGTCAGTGCTAATGAGACTTTAAGAACATAGCTATGATTAATAATAAGGATCAGTCATAAAAATGGATGAAATAAGATGAGTTTGAAATTTGCCTCAAAATAATTTGAAGGACTGAAAGTGAAAATATAAGTAAAATGGATCAGCCATAAATAAATTGTTGAAGGTGTGTAAAAGGTATATGAATGTTCATTATAGTACTCTCTGAAGTCTGTATAAATTTGAAATTTCCCATAACAAAAAGGTTTTAATTTTAAAAGAGGGAGAGAGACTAGCATAGCAGAAACACAAGTCTGCTTTTCTTCAGACACTAAGAAAATCATTTAGTGCATTATATAAAGAAATATAATTATTTAGAAGTAGAATAAATTAAATTTCACATTAAGTATAAACGATCAAGTGCCATGTAAAGTTAAGTATATACAAGTCTGCAAAGATAGTGAACGAGTGTGGGCTTTATAAATTGTAAGATAATATAGAAACTTACATGTTGTTTTTAGAAAGTAAAAAGAGAGGCAAGAGACATCTAAATAGAAGACTATGTTCTGCCATTTAACTCTAATAAAGCTCAGTTTCTAACCTTCCCTCTTATTTATCCCATTAATAAACCTGTTTCAAACCCTTGGGGCAGCTGTGCCCCCCACCTGCCCCCACTGGTTCTCCGTGAGTTCATACCAGACAAATGCAAGCACTAATGCCCTATGTTATCAGTGCCTATTTCCATTACAATGCCTCCTTACCTTGCTCATAAGCCCTTTGACACTAATTTAACAGTTACTTTTGCCAAGCTAAAACCTCTGCATCACTCTCTTCTACCTCACTGCCTACAGCAGTGTTTTCCAAATGGTTCCAAGGGGAAGTTTCAGAGAGATTTGCCAGGATGTCCAAGGGCAAGATGAGCTAAAGGACCCAGAGCTGCCACAGATGTGTAGAGTAGCACCACTTCTAGGATTTGAATTTATAAAAGATTTTGCAAGGAGGAAAAAAAACCTGCTTCTCAGAGAAAAAATGAAGAAGGTAAGCTTCTGAAACTCATTTCATAATGGGTGAACATGAGGGCTTGATATATACATGTCACAGCTGTTCCTGATGAGCCCAGCTCACTCAGGTGAAAGACACACGTTTCATCAGGTTTTCTTCAGAAACTAGGCTCTTCTGCAGCCAAAATCAACATAATTTTCTCTAAAATGTTCAGCACTGGCCAGATTTTTTCACAGAGCTCTATGTAGTTTAAGGGCCTTTAGCTTGAGAAAGATTTAGAGAACCTTAAGAGATTTTTGAATCGTCATCCTCATTACTCTTTCTTGAGAGCCTTGTGTATGCCAGTCATACACAGATTATTTTGCATTATTATTTTATTAAACCATCTCAATAAACTTGCAAACCAAATGGTAGCATCCTCATGTGTTAGCCCAGTTTCAGAGGCAAATGGCAGAGGGCCGGCCCTAATTAGCTTAACTCACATTTGCCAGGTGCAGAAATTCAGGGAGGATCTCATCTCTAGAAAGAGAAAAACTCAGGGCTCCAAAGTCCACAGAATATCAGTTGCCTTCTCTCCTCTTGGCTTCTATCTTCACTTTGCCTTGTACCCTCTGGAAATTGTTGCTTTACATGCTTTCCATGAAAGCAGGGACCTTGCTTTTTTATTACAGCATTCCCAGCAGTTAAAGCAATGCCTTGCACAAGGAAGGCACTAAAAATATATCTGTTGAATGAATGGATGGGATATAATCAAGTCCCATGACTCTCTGCTTATGGCAAAAACACTGTGGGCTTTCCTTCTGTACAGTGTATCACTGCGAGCACTGAGCAGGCCCATCTCCATGGCCTCCCTCCAGCCAGCTTCAGAATGGCCTCCATTATCACACTATTACTGTTGGGAACCACCTTGCCTGGTTTCAGAAGCTGAAGTGAGAGACCTTGGGACCATAAGCCACTAAGGAGACAAAGCTTATCTCCCTGGCAGGGGTGCCACCTCTGCCCCTTTTACTTCACCCTGCCTGGCCCCCAGTGCTTGATTGGTTAGCCAATGACAGGTAAGATTCCTCAAGGGAGGGACAACCTAAGACAGGCATGATCATGGGGGCCCCCAGGAAGGACTTATGGGGCTATAGCAAAAAGGAGTGGTGGCCCCTCATCCCTAGGCTTTGACGTAGCCTGAGTCCTCATTCTCTCTGCAAGAAGTCTCCAATCTCTTGGCTGCCTTACTTCCCCTGCCTGACTTAAGCCTGAAAAATGACAAGAGGGTGGTGCAGCCCTGTGCTGGAAAGGGCGAGTTCCCCGAGGCTGATCAGGCCTAAGAAAGAATACATAAAATCCTGTGAAACCTGATTTGCTAAATTGCTCTCAATTAAATGATAAGTGTCCAAGCAGGAAATGAGTTTGTTTCCAAAATTTTGTAGTTCTTTAGCTAACAGACCTTGACTTGAATAAGCCCTCCTAGTTCTTTGTATGTTATCTATTGTTTGATTCTTACTATCTGACAATGATTAATGAGCTTTGCCTGTACTCCTGTGCAAAATGAACCCAATAAAAGCCCATTGAGGAAAAGGGTCTTGGTCCTTCTCCTTTGAGAGAATGTCCACCTTTCCTCCCCAAGCAGATGACGTCTTGGTAGACTTATTCTCATCCGCGGTGGACGGCGGGGCTCTGTGGGCTAAGCTCCCCCACATATCACATCTTCTTTCTCCATTGCAGCTATCAATCCAAAAGTTGTTTATTTGTTTGTTTTTGATATGGTATGTGTGAATCTAGAGGTAAAATGAGAGAACATTATCTTTCCATGAACTGTGTAGGCAGGTGTGCACATAGACTGTCCTAACTGTGGGTGACCATAGAGGCCCTTCCACTTAGTTAGTGGCAGTCCCCTTAGTTACAGTCCACCGGGGAATCTCACCACACATCTATAATTTTCACTTGAAAAAGAAGCATCCTCCCATGGGCTGGGTCCTAAAAAATTCAAGTACTTAACCTTGGACCTCCCAGATAAAATGAAAGGTTTGGACAAAAAAAATTGAGGCATCTTCTGGTTTATTGTAAACTTCCTATTGCCTATTGCTCATTTTCACTGAGTCCCAGCACATTGGTATTTGTTTACTGCTGGGGACCAAATCCAGGGTGTTCCTCTTCCTTGGTCTCAGGAAGGCATTCCAATACTGCTCTTAAGAAAATATAAGACCCTAGCAGGCTTTCTAGAGAAGAAAACAAACAATAAATAATACTTAATAATATATTGTATAATGTAGAATTTATCAAAATATGTAATGTCAGGTAGAAAAAAATAGAAATAGAGCAATGTTGTCCAGTAGATATTATTAATTTCTAATAGTCACATTTAAAATGTAAAAAGAAAGTGGTGGCCCAGGCTGCTGTGGCTCAGTTGGTTGGGTGTCATCCTGCGAACTGAAAGTTTGTGGGTTTGATTCCTGGTCAGGGGATACACCTGGGTTGTGGTTTTGGTCTCCAGTTTGGGGGCATGTAAGAGGCAACCAACCAATGTTTCTCTCTCTCATTGATGTTTTTCTCCTTCTCTTTCTCCCTCCCTTTCTCTCTCTCTAAAATCAATAAAGGAAAAAAATTGAAAAAAAAGAAGTGGTAAAATTAATTTTAATAATACATTTGATAAAAACAAATATATACAAAAATAGTCAATGTGTAATGAATATAAACAGTGAGACATTTAACACTATTTTTCATACTAAATCTTCACAATCCACTAAAAAAATTTTGAAACCAAGTGTGTTTTACATTTACAGTGTATTTCATGTTAGAGTAATACTAAATTGTCAGCAAAGTGAAATGTACTCCCACCAAACAATAAAGTAGTTGAACAAGACAGTTTTTCACATGCCTTTAATCTTTAAATTTAAATTAAAGACAATTAAAAATTCAGTGGTAGTAGTCACATAAGCACTCTATGGCCACATGTGATTAATGGTCAGCACATTAAATGGCAGAGTATGGGGAGCTCCAGGGCCAAGGGGGACACTGTCATGATGAAGTCAGGACAGTCTTGTGTGATGATGACACACTCACCAGACCCACGAATGGAATGAGAGCAGGCATCTGCCAAGAGGCAAGGAGGCAGCATTCCAGGAAATGAGAATAAAATTTGCCAAGGTCCTAGGAGTGGGATGGTGAACATCGAGCCACATGGAAACTTAACCGTCACAACCTTGGGAGGGTGATGGCTGATTCTAAGGACGCCATCCTGGGGCAGTATTTTTTTGGTGTTTTGGACACAAAGTTCCTGAAACACACCTCGCTTCCCCTTCCTGTTGTTCACTACAACAAAGCATGAGACCCATCTCTGTTTGACAAATAAATAACAAGTTAAAGGCTCTGGGTCTGGTCTTAGGACAGGGACAGTTGCCTCCCAGTGGCTTTGTGGTGTGCTCCACTAGAGAGACATTAAATGGACACAGTTTCTGTATGACACCTGGCCAGGAGGTGCTGCTTGCTCTCATCCCCACCCCTGCCCTTGATGAGGGTTCACAGTGGCCAGCCATCTGCATTTAGCTAATCTCAGTGGTATTTTTCTCTTGGCAGGTTTCTAGACAGCTGACAACTTTGACAGCGATATCAGAAGTAGGTTCCCAAACAGCACTGTCTAGAGTCCACTCAGAGAATCTAAGCAAATGGATGAAAGCCTTTCTTATCTTTGCTCTTTCTTAGGCAAGTTAGACAGAGGTGTGTACGCTGCTGAGTAATCTCAACCAGGGACAAAAAGTCTAGAGGAACCAAATGACCTGGAGCTGAAAGGCCTCTTAAGTGGGCCCTGAGCTCTGGGGCAGGGAGCACACAGAACATGGGTGGCAAGTTGGGGCAAAAATGATATCAACTTTGTGTATACAAAGGCTTTCCATACCCCCCAATACCTAAGAGTGTGTCCAGTATTGCTGCAATGAAGAAGAAAGATCCAAGGATGTAACACAACAAAAATAGATTTTTGTTAGGGTGTTTAGTTGAAAGATTTTTTTACCTTTTATCAAAGTTATATTTGAATATTTATACTGATTAAAAGTTGCAGAATAATAAAAAGAGGTTTAACATCACTAATCATCAGGAAAATGCAAATCAGAACTAGAATAAGGTATCACTTCACACCTGTTAGAATGGCTATCTTCAAAAAGACAAAAAATAACAGGTATCCATGAGGATGAGGAGAAAGGGAACTCTGGTGCACTGTTGGTGGGAGTGCAGCCACTATGGAAAAGAGTGTGGAAGTCCCTCAAAAAAAAATAGTACTATCATAAGCAATTCCACTTCTGAGTATTACCTGAAGAAGATAAAATCACTGTCTTAAAGAGATATCTGCACCTCCCAGTTTTTTGCAGTGTTAGTTACAACAGCTAAAACATGGAAATAACTGCTGTCCATTGATGGATGAATGGATAAAGAAAATGTTCCCTGCCTGGTGTGGCTCAGTGGATTGAGCACTGGCCTGCAAACCAAAAGGTTGCCAGTTTGATTTCCAGTCGGGGCACATGCCTGGGTTGTGGGCCAGGTCCCCAGTTGGGGGTATGTGAGAGGCAACCACACATTGATGTTTCTCTCCCTCTCCTTCTCCTCCCTTCCCCTCTCTCTAGAAATAAAAGAATAAAAGAAAGAAAACACGATACACACACAGAGGGATAGGCAAAAGTAGGTTTACAGTTGTGAGTATATGAGAGTTTAATCTCATATTATTTATTAATATTGTATTATTTTTCATACAAACAGCTGTATCAAATCAATACATTGTACATTTCAATGCAATGTTGTATGTCAATTATATCTCAATAAAGTTTGGGGAAAAGTTGTAAAACCAAAAAGCTTGTAATTTTTTAATTTAACAGTGGTACTGCCCCACCTTTCAGCCCTCATCAGCCATGCTGAGGATGGATCCAGTGATGGTTCTCTCAGGCCTGACCCCAGCCCACCCCCATTAATTAAAGCCCTGTGAAAGTGAGCATGTGCCTGTCTTGTTCACGAGCTAGTCTCCAAACCTCAAAAATGTTTGTTGAGTACTGAAGGGTCAGTGTCATGTAAGAAGTCTTTGACCAACTACTGGACAGGGGAAGGAATGCAGAAAACAGAACCACATGCCTCAGAGGGAAGGAAAGGACTTTAGAAAATGAGACCCTGGAGGTACTTCCTGAGTCGCCTGAGGAAGAAGGTTCCAGGCAGTAGAAAGCTACTTTGCAGTGCCTCCAGGGACACAAGGGATGGGGGTGTAATAGCACCTGCCTTTGTAGGTTGGAGATGCTTTAACCAGCAGGTAAGTTCACCCTGAGGTTTGCGAAGTTAGAGAAACCAAGCACTGAGCTCAGCACTGTGTCCTCCTTGACCATTTAGCACCAAAGGTGAGTACTAGACATTCTGCCCCAGGACAAGCAGCTGCTGCAGGCCAGGAAGGGAGCTCAGAACCACGCCTCCTCTCTGCCCTCAGGGGGCAGCTGCAAAGGTGGGAAGCAAGTGGTTTCCCTTGACCCTCCAGCCCAATAGTGTGTTTCTGTCCTCTGACCTCCCAGGATAATAATATCCAGGTGCTGTCAGGTCAGAGAGACAGCAGACTACCTGCACCCCTCTGAGAGGAAGATTTCCCCTCCACCTTAGGAAGAACCTGTTAACCTCTGTAGATTCTGCATGTCATATGCAGCCTCCTGAAGTGAGGTCCACGACCAAGCCTGAGGGACACTGTCCGCAGCCTCATAGAGGGAAAATCCACATGGGGAGAATTTCAACTCAATGTTCTACCTCTCTGATAAGAACACACCTTTGTGGCAGAGCCAGCATCTCTGGCCAGAGCCAGCTGGCCCGGGCACAGGGCACTCATGGCCCATTCATCCTCTGAACTGAGTCCAGACCACAGGGCCTGGGGTTCCCCTGCAAGTAGGGTATTCATGTAATTTGCCATGCAAACTAGGACACTTTTACAAGTGAAAGGGAACCGTAATAATAATGGGCACAACAGGGCTGACGGGCAGCTGTGCTCCCTAACTAGAGTTCACCATTAGTAAAAATAACCAGCCTTATAAATGAATCAACAATTCTAAACAATAACATTTATTAATGGGCTTGATATCTGCCTGGTGCTATGAAAGGATGTTCGATGACTCTAGGAAGATATGTAACAATGTGCTGCCATACAGAAACCTTGGCTGGACTCCAGTGCACACAGAAAACCTGATGGGGTTTGTGGTGAAGGGAGCCTCAGGGTGGAAGAGAGAGGTGAAGTATCAAGAAAGTGAGGGTGGGAGGAGGCGTGTTGCAAAACTACATTTCCATGGACACTTTCAAACACCCTTAAAAATAAGACTAAGAAAGTCTCAACTGCCATAGCAAATTCTGTAATTTTGTTTTATGTGGAGTGATCTGGATAGTGTCTGGAGTAGATGTATGGATCCTCCGCCCCCACAGCACCATCAGCAAGCCACACCTCTGTGCTGGCACAGCCAAGATTGACAGACATCTGAACCTCAGGTCCTCATCTATAAAGCCAAGCAGACAGGCCTCTGCCACTGGGTCTCTATTCAGCTCGAGTCTCTGTGACTTCACTTTCCTCCTGACCTACAGCAAACCAGCTGGCGTCACTCCAGGCCTTTGTAGCCTACCAGAGTGATTCATTTAGTAATATTCGTAATCTTTGAAAGATGAGGTTGCTCCATAAAAAGGAGTTGGAAAATAACCATTACTTTAGTAATGTGATAACACACATACCTAGGAGTCTGACCTGTCCAAACAATTTTATGATCACCTGCCTTCTTACTTTCTTCCACTAGCTTCCTATACCCCACTTCTGGGGCTCCTAAAGTCAGACTCACCCTGAAATAGTTTGCAAGATCCAACCTTTCTGATTGGGCCCATCTGAATGGAGCCGTCACTACTGTCTTCACAAATGGTATTTCCATTAACATTTCTATTTCTGTCCATTTGGGGCACCTAAAGATTTCCCACCAAGATTTACATCAACTATTTTAAGAAAGTGCTTTTAAAAAGCCAATGCATTGGCTAAGTTTAAATCTGACTTTCTCAAGGGATGTTTAAAAGAAATACACAAAGTTTTTTTTAAAGAACCTTGTAAGTTCAAAATAACATTCCAAAAGGAGTCACTAGAAAAACACTCAGAGTAAGAGAAAAAAATATATTTTTTGCATTTGTGGCAGGCAGACCTAGCCTCATCCTAATGTTCTGTGTTTGCCTTTTACACAGAAAAGTCAAATAGCCATAAGATTCCAATAATAATTGAAAGACAAATGGGTTGTGTTTCTTATATCTAGAATACTTACAACAGAGGGAGAAGTTAAGCTTGTCTAGACCCATTCAATAGGTCAGGAGATTTTGACAAATAGCAGAAAGAAGGCAGAGCTTTGGATATTTTCTTAGATCTTATAAGAGCAGTGTTAGGGCCATTATGTTTTCTTATCCTCACCCAAGGACATTTTTCATTGCTCTTTTAGAGAGAGGAAGGGAGCAAGAGAAACATCAATGTAAGAGAGAAGCACTGGTCAGTTTCCTCCCTCAGCGTACATGCCAAGCAAGACCAGGGATAGAACCTACAACCTAGGTATGTGCACTGATTGGCAAGCATACCTGAAGGGTACTTCAGGTATGGGATGATGCTCCAACCAACTGAGGAGCACCAGCTGGGGCAGAGCCATTCTTAAACTATGCACGCTGGAACTCTCCATCAGGCTGATGACTCCCAGCCTCTGATGCCAGAGCCTGATGGAGTGACTGATAGACTTGGACAGCTGCCAATCAGGAAGATAAGCTGTGGGCGATTACATCATCACTGATGTAGTTGCTGCCCTAGGCATAGAGATAGATCTTTGTGGGTAGAGCAAGGTCAGTGGTGCAACAGGGAGAATTAGGTCTTGCTGCTAAGACTAAAAAACCCTCATAACAGTGGCCTAATCATAGAGAGTCGAGGGGGAGCCTCAGGGCTGGTATGATGGTACTATTAGTGTCATCAGGGACCTTAGCTCTTTATTATCTCCTCTGCCACCTTGAGCACATGACTTTTATTCTGCAGGTTACCTCATTATCATAGACAGCTGCCAGGCTTCTTACTGTTTCTCATGGCCTTCCAAGTAAATGGAGAAGGGAATGAGAAAAAGTGTGCTCCCCTCTCTGTTAGATGTGCCAGGAGTCTTGTGCAAGATGGCATTATGCCTCATTGGTCATAGTTTGGTCACCTGCTAACTACCAGCCACAAAAGTAGGTGGGAGGTGCTAGTTCGGAAGCATCCCAGCAGTCTCTTTCACAAACAGAGACTGCAGTGAGCCTTTCATACCTTCCAGAAGTACCCACTTGTCTAAAATTAGCATTTTACACTGCAAAAAGCTCTATGTTTTCTCACCATGGGACATTAAAAAATAATCTGGAAGGTTGAAAAGAATACCATTTTCCCAGAACTATAGTAAATAGTGAGTGTTTAATCCTTAAAATGTCAGGCAAAAGTGTCTCTGCACTTCCCCTAGAAACGAATAAGAAAAGAAGGCCCATGTTATAGTCTACTATCTGTGCAATATCCTAAATTCACATCTGAAGCAAAATGAGAAAAACCATTGGCTTCTAGAGAACCTACGGCCACTGCTTGCAGCACTCATACTAGAAATCCCCAGTTGCTATAATCCTACCCAGAATGTCAGCAATGGGGCGGGTCTAGCTGGGAGGGGTAGATGCTAAGGGGGAAGTGACAGTGGTAAAACTTGTCTTCAAGGTACATTTTCATAACAGTATGATGTCCAGGATTTGTTCAAAATCTGGCGAGTTCAAGTTTAGTAACCCCTACTCCCATGATGAGGCAATGTTGTCACATGAGGCGGTCCAGTGTTGGAAACATTTGTAATCTTCCCACACAACCAGTGTCTGCAGAGCAGGTGCCACCCACAGGATTGGGCTGTATTCATGCAGCATTCCACACAGGGCTGCTGCCCAGGAGGCCTGAGGTCTTGACTGCAAGGGTTCAGTGGGTCTTTCAGTTTAAGTATTCCTTTCCTTTTTAACAGAGGATGCTTAGAAGGGTTCTTTCACACCCAAATATATCCTGATGAAAATAAAGGAACTGTTCAAGAATAACTGTGTCTGTTATTCGTATGCAATGGAAGAAAATACATGCTGGTCACAAAACCATTGATAGAAACCATCACAAGAGACTCCAATGATCAGGCACTGGTGGGGTTTTATAAATTGTTTCTCCAGCTTTATCATGGACAAATAAAATTGGAAGATACGTAAAGTGTACAGCATGATTTGATATCTGTATACATTGTGAAAGGGATTCCCTCACTGAGTTAATTAACATATTGAACATATCACATTTATCTTTCCTTTGTTTTTTTTGGGGGGGTAGTAGTTGGTGAGAACATTTAAGTTCCACACTCGTAGCAAGATTCAGTTATACAACACAGTGTTATCAACTAAAGCCACTATGCTATGCATTAGATCCTCAGAACCTATTCATCTTATAATGAAAAGTTTTACCCCCCTTTCAAACTCTCTTTATTTCCTGCACTCCCAGATCCTGGCAGCCACCTCTCCACTCACTGCTTGAATTTGACACTTTTTTTGGAGTCCACATATTTCACGTTGTCTTTAGTAAGTAGGTTGTTGGTGTGATTAACAGGGAAGACCATCTCGGTCTTTTCTCATTTCTAAGACACAACCTGATGGACACAAATAGGTTCAGGGACCTCCTGAAATTTCACACCCAATTGTATATTTGCTGTGGGAGTAGGATGCTTGTCAGATTCTCAGATCGGTCTGTGGTGCTGAAAACTGCACCCCTGTGTTTTATACTTTAGCAATGCAGTTCTCCCAAAGGCCAGACCCGAGAAGTTGCCCCCTCCCTCTCTACACCTGCCAGAGAACATAGGGAAGAGGCATTCCAGGTGGAGAGAGCAGGGCTGTGGCCCCATGAACTCCTGCTGAGCCTTGATATTCCAGCACAAAGCCTGTCTTCTCTGCAAAACCTTCTAGGTCCTTTAAGCAGGTATAGGCTGCCTTCCCCCAGGTTGTGCTGCTGGCACCTTATTTCGTCATATCATGCTGTAACTGTGGGCACGATTGTTCTCCGCTTGTCTGTGAAGCCTCAGAGGCTCAGACTGCATGTCTGCATCACCTAGTACTGCCACTAGCACATTACAAATGGGTAGACTCTTCTTTCATTGCTATCCACTTCTGTCCCCTATAAGATTATTCATTTCTTTAACTTAGCGATAATATTAATTGAAATGCCTGAAACTTTAAAATAAATAATTCTGATTAACTAAACTCTAGTGGATCTATTTCAGTTTTCTCTGGGTAAGTTCTATAGCTGTGACTATATTGTGTTAGTGGGCCTCACTTGGCTTGTGAGTAACACTGTCTTCTCTTTGACGGGGGCTATTTCATGCTTTGGCCTTATTGCAGAAAACAACTTCTGGTCTTAGACTTCTCTGAACCTGGCCCTACTTCTCACAAGTTGTTTTGCTCCCGTTCCTTTACTTGGCCCTCTGTCAATTTCAGATCCCCATGCTCAACAGCAACTAGATTTTAAAAACTGTTTGGTCTCCTTGGGATTTTACTAATTTTGACTTCACAATACTGACTCGCATGTTTTAAATTTGCGTGTCTCTAAGTGTACTCCCAAGAGCTGATAACCCTCCTCTGCTATGCTGACAGGTCATCAAAGAGGAAAGAGTAGTGAGAGGAAAGAGTTACTATCCCACAAGCTGTGGGTTTGCCTGCCTAGAGCAGTGTTTTGGATGAGGCTCATTATTTGTGAAATGGTGTGTTCCACAGGCAAAAATAACTTTTTTAAAAAAAGAACATCTCTGTATCCTCTTGAAGTCATCTCAAAATGAATTCAAGATTTCTCATGAAACAGAGAAACTTTTATTATGGCCCAAAGGGGTCCTTATGTACTTGGCCATGGCACATTAAGTCTAATCTAAGCAACTTGAAGGTCCAGAATAAGCTGGTAGAGGCTTAATGATGAGGTAATGAGAATGTAGGTCAAGGAGGGAAACAGGTTTTCTATTTGGAGCCATATAGCCATGGGAAATTCTCCCTTAAGGACCATAAATGACCAAAAAGAAACAATTGAAAGAGAAGATTATGAGACCTTTCCCTCACCTGATTTTAAAGCACGAAGGACACCATATTTTAAATAATAAATCAAAACACATGTCAACATCCCATGAGATTCAGCTAAGGGAAAGAGAAAAAGAAGAAGGGAAATAAAGAAAAGGGAATGATGAAGAGAAAACAGCAGAGAAAAAGGGAAAGAGAATAAAACGTTTGGGAAAAATAAGCAACCCTTACTTTGTGCTGGACACTGTTCTAAATGATTTAAATATGTTAATTGCTTTACTCATTATAAAAATGCACAAGGCCCATTTGTTACCACCTCTGAAGAAGGGGAGCACAAAGAGGTTAAGTAACTTGCTCAAAGTCAACACAGCCTGTGGGTAGAGAAAATGGAGTTGGAACCCAAGTAACCAGACTCCAGGGCTGACGATGGGATAATGTGACTGTTGCCAGCTGATGTGAATGAGGGATTGGGATAGCCCCACTGAGCTATCCTGACCAATGGTATCGACTGACTATATCACCTCAGAATTCATATGTTAAAACATAACCCCCAGTGTGATGGTATTAGAAAGTGGGGCCTTGGGGCAATGATGAGGTCATGAAGGTGGAGCTTTTATATAAGAGACCCCAGAGAGCTCCTTTACTCCACCCTGCAAGTGACATAACAGCCAGAAGATAGGACCTATGAACCAGGAAGTGGGCCTTCACCAAATATCAAATCTGCCGGTGCCTTGCTCTTGGACTTCCCAGCCTCCAGAACTGTGAGAAATAGATTTTGTTACTTGTAAGCTGCACAGTCTGTGGTATTCTATTACAGTAGCCCCAAGTGAGCTAAGACACCAAGGACGGCCGATCACAAATCCCACTCAGAATTCAGCCACCCGCAGCCCTGCTCTGTACTTTCCACCTCTCTACTCACACTCATGGGCTCTTCATACAACATTTCTGAATGCCCAGCTCAGCCAATCATCCTTCACCCAGGTACGACCCCTGTGTAAGCCTTCTAATCCATGTGACCCTATATCATGTCCCCATGGGACCTGACACCCCTAAGGAGGCAAGCTCCACAGCCCAGCTAAGGAGTTCTCTGTTCCCCTGATCATATCTACTACTGAGAGTTTGTTTCTGTTTCTCATCAGTTCATCTCTATGGTTGGTTCTGATGGAGTCCCAGGCAGAACATATCAAGGGGAACATGTCTGAACTTTGATCGCAGTGCCAGAGTTTCAACAGAACCTGAGAGAGCATGAAGAAAACTGAGCAAAGCTGAGTTACTTATCAGCAGGGTGTGCATGGTGCAGTCGGAGGTGGATGCTGAATGGATTCAGGCACTTCTCATCCTGTCAATGTTGAAAACTAGAAGTTTCTGCTAAGCTAGTAAACTCTGTGGAGCAGATAGTCTAACCTCATGGCGGTGACCTTTGCCCATGGAAATAGCAACACAAAATATTTTCTTGAATAGATGTATTAGTATTTCCAACCCTGAACATCTAACTTAACAAAATCATACCATAATGATACATTTTATTTTGTAGAGAATATGGTTTTAATTAAAATTCCTTCCCTAAGAGTTCTAGTTCAGAGGACAGGTATAGTTTTAATGTCTGGACACAGCCCAGACTATAACAGCCCTGGACTTGAGGCAAGTTGAATTGAGGAGTGTAGAGGACACAGCAACATGGCCTGAAGAGCCCCAGCTGCAGGGAGTACCGGGGTTTGGTGGCTTTCAGTGGAACCACATTAGGAGATTTCTTCCCATCCAAGAGATTTACCCAAGGAACATAATCTCTCCAGGGGCAGATCTACCCAATGACTGGTCCACAGAATGGTGGGTAAGAGGCCCAACCTCCTTGCCCCAAGGAAGGACAATCCTGAAGGACCATCCCAACTTCCGAGCTGCCTAGGATTCAGGGCCAGAACCTGGTTGAAGAGGACCAGGCTCTTGCCCTTCCCAGGCACAACATTTAAGAGGACACCAAAAATCCCAGTAATTACTACAGAGAAAATTTTAATGCAATATATATTTTAAAATAATGCAAAAATATCAAAGTTTTAAATAAAGACAGACCTCAAGGGTTGAGTAAGGTGAGGAGAGCAAGGTGAGTAGGCAAATGTAGGGTTGGAGTTCATCTTTATTTAAATGGTTGATATGTATTAGTTCAAAAATTTTTAAATTTTGCCTTAAATTAGTATATCTCTTGACTACTATGCTTTCTGGCACCCTTAAAATTGTGCTTCAGGGCAAGATTTGCTTCACGTTGGTCCTGGCATGACAGGGGTCTGCTAAGGCTTCTCTCCCCAGATGCAGCATAGTTGAACTTCTCCCCTTCTTCAGTCCTGCCTAGTTTTTCACTCCCTTTCAGGAATTATCCCCAACCCATTCCCAGTAAGCCTTCTACACAAAAACCTAAGAATGTCAATCTGTTTCCTGAGGAGCTGACCTAGGACAGGCAGACAACCTGGTAATATATAGGAGGTTAGCACAGTGGGTTTGCCAGAGATGGCTCCTAGCTTACTGCTGGTGTAAGCCTGGGCCAGAGGCACAGCCTCCACAGCTAGATCTTCCTCCAGTGTAAAATGGGAACAGCAATGCCTCTTACTCATTTAACCCTGGTTTCTTCGAGCGAGTCAATGAGCTACTCTAGGTAAAAACTTAGTTTAGTATCTAGCAAATAATAGGTTTGAGGGAGGTGTTCCCTGTCCTTGAGCTCTTAAACAGACTGAAATAAGCACCCTGTCCTGTCACAGGAAGACCAGAGGCCACAAGAAAAGAGATGAGACCCTGTTACATCAGCTTTGCCAGATCAGCCAGGGTTCATCCTCTTACAGTGGACTCACACTCTTTATCAGTGGGCTGCTGATAATCTGACCCACTGCTTCCTGGTAAATTATGTAATGTGTGAGGTCTTCCTTCTGGGTTTTTCTAAATGCCTGTGATTAGGGACAATTAGGGACTGCTGTGTCTGCCATTCTTCTCCTTTCAGCTGAGGAGGAAGTCTTGACACACCATTATCACCAGGAGACATCACCTGTCAGCCGCAGTCTCAGGAGTCCACAGGCTCACTCAAACCCACACTAATCTCACTTGCTTTATCTGTATTCCTGAACACCTCAGACTGTTTGCTGCTCACTGATAAAGGAATCTGGCATCTCGTTTTCTCAATGACCAGAAAAAGGTTCTTAAATAGCAAGAACTAAGGTACACATCATGGAATTTTAAGAAAACCAAAGAGAATATACAGTCCTCTCCTCCAAGAAACTTCCAGCACTCCAGTAGGAAAGATAGAACAAACACATGCTCATAAGCATGGACTTCTGAGGGGATGCACCCATCTCCCATTGCACTCTGTCAAAACCTGTCAGGGCCCATGTGACAGCTCCTTCATTAGGCATTCCTGTCTCCTATACCCTCAACCCCAGCCAGAAGTGACCTCTTTAGTCTCTTTCCATAGTTTAAAATACTATTCTGCTTTCTAGATGTTTGGCTTTAAATTTGCATGGCTGCAATCACTCTTGTACTTTTTTAAGATTTCTGTCTCTTCCATAACGTTTTGTGCAAAACAAACAAGGTGCTTAACAAACACTTGGAAAGGAGTGGCTGTGCTAGAAAAGGTCAGGAACCACAAGGAAGGAAAGAAGAGCTTTCCAGGTGAGGTGGTCTTTGTGAAGCAGTTTTTGAAGGAATGAAAAACAAGGTCGTCGGGTTGGAGTTGCAAACTGGAGCTCCAAAAGCCACCCTCCTCCAACTCACATGTTTGCTGGCTGCTATAGGGATGGGGGATTAAGAACAGTATAGGAGACAGAGAAGCCAAAAAACTTATATGTATGACCCATGGACATGAACTAAGAGAAGGGAGAGGTGCTGAAGGGAGAGGCCATGCTGGGCAGAGGGAGAGAAAGCAGAGAAAAAAATGGGAAAACTGCAATAACATAATCAACAAAATATACTTAAAAAATAGGAACACCTGTGACTAGCATATACATTCCCTACTGTACTGAATCTTCCATCATTTCCGGTCTGCTTGCAACACTACAGTGCATGCCTGGTCCCCGAGGCCACTTCAGTGTGTCTTCTGTTCTGCAGATGCTGGTCCATAGCCACTTTCATCTTTGGAGTAAATGGTCCTAGACAAAACATGTGCAGATTGAGATAAATGTGTATTTCATTTCACAGCCATCTCCCTTAAAGGTAGATTAAGATCTATTCTTTCAGGGCCAAAAACCGATCTGGAAAGATAAGGGACAGAGCAGCCATTAAGTGCCCACCATATAACAAGGTTTTATTCCATTTAGTCCCTGCAAGCACCTTAAAATTATGTATTACTTATCCCAATTTTACACGTGAGCAAACTGAGGCTCAATGAAGTTACATAACTTGCCCAAAGCTACAGAGCTGCAACGTAGCGGGGCCAGAATTCAGACCTAGATCTTTGTGTGCCCCACGTGCTCCATCTGCCAGGGAGGAGCGAGTGCCCAGAACCTGCATTTCCATGGGCAGAACTGCGGGAGGGAGGGTGAGGCGTGTTCTGGGCAGCACAGGGGTTTGCCTTCAACTAATTCTTATTTATCTGCAGTAAGGCTGGCGAGTCATGTGCAGATAATCCAAAAATAGTGTCTCATTTTTCTTGGGATAAATATAAATTTTTGGCAACAGGCACCCCTTTCAAAGTGTGTTTTGATTAGAGTTACACGAAAAGGCGTTTGTATTCTCTGAGGATTTGCCAACTAAAGAGCAAAAGGTAACAAAGGAGCGTGCCAGCCTGACCTCCCTCCTGCCACCACAGGACTGTGTCCATCCACAGAGCTGTCGGTGAAACAACCCTGGTGGTGGTGGGACACCTGGGCTCTGCCAAGTGCCCACCACTCTTAAGTGTGAAACCCAACTCAACCGTCCTCATTTCACAAACACATTTTAGGAAACTATGATCTGCTTGTGTCTTAGCCAACCCAGGTCACAAGGCAAGTTAATAGAGAATTGGGATTCAGAAGCTACAGCCCTTGACATCAGCTCTTTTCAATAGTGACTCCTTGCCCTCATCCTAATATTGGACTGTTCCAGAGGAGCACCTGCTCCTCCCTGGCAGATGGAGCACGTGGGACATGCAAAGATCTAGGTCTGAATTCTGGCCCCCCCTACTTTGCAGCTCTGTAGCTTTGGGCAAGTTATGTAACCTCACTGAGCCTCAGTTTGCTGGCAGGGTCAGGAATAGCCAGAAATTGAGATCAAAAGATGTTTGCATATGACTCAAAGTATAAACTCGAAAGATGAGGGAAAGAAAATGGTGGATGAGCAATGCTGTGCTCTGGGCCCAGAAACTAGGGTTCCATGAATAATCTACTTCTGAAAACTGATAGGGAGCTCGGGGACAATAGTGAGGCAATTTGAGTAGAGGAGTCAGAGCTGAAGTGTGAAGTCACGCAGATTCATGTGATTTGGGGTACTTACCCTCTCTTGGCTTTTCCTTAAGTTAAAAATTACTGTGGGAACTCACAGAAGCACCTGGCATTTAAAAAAGATTCAATTAATGCAAATGAGTGGTCTTACTGAGGTTGAAGGGCTAGTTCTTCCAGGTAAATCTGACTTCTGTTGAGGTTTATTGTTTAGTTTATTGACTTAGTGATTTGCTGGTAGGTCTCTTTTCTTTCTTCCAAATATCTGTAATAGATGAAAAAGAAATTAATAAATTTCCATTCAAGTAAAAACAAGATCTATATTCCCTGCTCCTCAGACTCAAATCTGTGTCCTTCTGTCTCACAATTAGTTGAAGATGGCAGAATCTGTGGCCCAGTGGGTCAGGACCATGGGAGTGGGAGAAGCAAGAAGTGAAGCAACCCTAGACAATCCTCTTCTGGGTACACAGGCTCCAGTAGACCAAGGCTGGCCCAAACTGTCTAGTGCAAACAGGAGGACCATTCTGGCTGGGAGAGCCAGACCAATGAGTACCTAAGCTTCTGTCTCTAAGATGAGACCTGAGAAGGCCTGAGAGGTAGTTTGCCGTTAACATTGTCATTAACGTTCCCTTAACTCAGCCTATAACAAGAAGGTTGTGTTGATACTGAGGAATAACTCAAGAATGGAAACTCAGGAATGGTCAGACAGGATTTAGTAATCCCATTTTATAGATAAGAGAACTGAGACTTGGAAAAGTTAAATGTCTCCTTCAAATGTACACAATATATATTGGTAGAGCTGCTATATTAGAAGTGTGAGAGGAGATTGTTTCTATGCCTTGAAACTGTTTGAGGAAAGAAGCTATATATCATTTACCTTTGTGTCTTCAGTGTCCAGCAGACAACAAAACTTCTTCAGTAAGTATGTGTTGAAGGAATGAATTTTCTATATATTATGCTACAACGCATGCATTTGAAGAAGTCTAGTGTTATGAATAATCATGCCATCTCATCCCAAAGAACACATGACTTCTGAAACTTATTGTGATCAGAAACTAAAGCATGCATAAGGTAATGAGACAAATATTTATTTAGCCATGTTAAAGAATCTTTTAATACAAAGGTTTTTTGCAAAATTGTAATTCATCAATCATTTAAAAATCAACTACTTTCCAACTTTCTAAATATAATCAATAGGACTGAATTACCACTCTTTTTAAGACATTGAAGTAGCATCACCCAGTGATTATTTTGGCTAAGTGATGCAATTTGATAGAATTATGTGGGAATAGGATAAGGATCTGAGACCACTGATTATACCGTTGGAATTAAAGATGCCAGTTTCAGCATTTCCTCTGTGAGAAGCTCTGAGCCCACCATTTCATAGTCCCCTAGATAGTCTATTTTGAAAGAAGTTTCTTTCAGCCAAAAAAAGAAAAATTCCTTTGTTTCTCATATTAAAATAACTGTATCTGTCCATTATCTTTGACCCCATACCCCTGGATGTTTCACTTGCATTTTCATTCCTGTGTGATGTTTCACACTGTTCCACCCATTCCCTTCTCTGGCTCTCTGTTGACAAAAACTCTAGGACTAAGTGTAGAAAGTTAAGAGGAGAGGAGAGGCCAGCTGTTTTGTACTATAAAGGAGGACTGAACTGACTGTTCCTTAGAACTGGAATCTTTACCACCATCAACTAAACATGTGAACTGACAAATAGGAGCAGCTTCATTCCAGAATCCTCTTCTATTCTCTAAGGAATTACAAGAGACCCTGACCAACATTCTAGCAGGACAGAGGCAAACATGGAATATGAGGTGGTGTGGGATGACCGAGGGAGTGGATTAGTTGGCCAGGGCTGCCATTAAAAAGTGCCACAGACTGGTGGCTTACACAGCAGTCTGTGTAAAAGGTATTTATTTCTCACAGGTTTGAAGGCTAGAAGTCCAAGACCAAAATGTCAACAGGGTGTTATTTTCCTGACAACTCTCTCCACAGCTTGTAGGTAGCTGTCTTCTCCGTGCATCTTCACTGGGTCTTTTCTCTGGACGCCCATGATATCTCTGGTGTGTCCTATCTCCTCTCCTCATCAGGACTTCAGTGAGATTGAATTAGGGCCCACTGTAACAGTCTTGCTTTAATTTAATCACCTCTTTAAAGGCTTATCTCCAAAGACAATCTTATTCTGAAGTACTGAGTATAATGACTTCAACATATGAATTTGGGGAGGATATAATTAAGCCTGTAAGAAGAGGAATGTATAAAATCACCAAAATAAATTTTTGTCTTTATCACGAATTTTCTCAAGGCAAATTTAGACATTTGGGGCAGGAAAATGAAAAATGAATATATTTACTAAGAACACTTGTATGCTGATAAATATTTAACAATCATATGTCGGAGAGGGAGGAAGCCATGATTTATAGTGTTTGCCAATTTCTGTAGTGTAAATATTTCCACCATCTATTTCAGGTTAGCCCTGCAGTGTCACTGAGCATGGAGCTGGGAAGAGAATCAAACAGCCAAACCTCACAAGCCAGTGTGAGCTGGCACCTGCACACATGCAAACAATGGGAACCTATAGGGGTGTTGTGCTAGCAAGATGCCTTCTTGCCGTAGTTGTGTCTAGTTTGAATTCCTCCTTACTCTCTCCCTGCAAGCTACTGAATTTCTGATCTGGCAAACTAAGGTTCTGAAAATCTAAACATTTCCCTTTTTCTTTCACCTAGACCTGAAATATTTTAGTACTAATACACGTAGAACCATCTCAAATCTATGTATTGGACAAATAATTTGTAAGAGTATACCTGGGGGAAAAGCAGTAAAAATGTGAAAATATTCAACAATCTTCAAAAAAGGAATTGATCCAGTAAATCAAAGTAGATATCACTATTTCAGTAACAGTTATTGAAATAATCCTAGGCAACCTGGTTTCTAATATGTATTGTTAATGTTCTTCAGGAGGATTTTACACTTATGAAACTGCTCCTGAGATGAAAGCTATTTGACATATGAAAATACTTATTGGTCATTTAAAAAATGACAGAGATACTTTTAAAAGTACAATAAGTGCAGTACATAGCAAAAGGATTCTGTATGAAAACTAAATAATTTAATTACAGTACAAGTTTAAGAAGTTTCTCCATAACTTGTAGTATAAGACATTAAAACACCAAAATATTTAAAAGATGAAAAACATGGGAGGAATGATCCAGAAGGTCTAGCATTTTTATAGAACAAGAATTCCAGAAAGAGAGATCAGAATAGTCAAAGATTCAAAAATAAAAGTATTAAAGTAAAATTATTTCTGAACTAAAAAATGTCATGAGTACTTTCACTATGTACCACATCTATTACATGAATTGAGACACACATCAAGGCATATCTTGTTTGCATTTTTTTAAATTTAAGTATTGGGGAGTAGGGGAATCCCACTAGTATCCAAAGGTTTTTTTTAATTACCCACAAAATAAAAAAGTCAACTCTACATCAAACTTTTCCTTTGCAACACTAAAAACCAGAAGACAAACCTATACACATTTTAAATGAGAAAATACTGCAACAAACAGAAATGTTCTTCAACATGCAGACTTTAAAACTATACCAGTACACTTACTTCTGCAATAAAGGCCAGAGAAAGTGATTTCACAAAAACAAGTAAATAGAACTGAAAAAGATAATGCAAGATCAAAGAGGGCAGAGTACAAATAAATGATGAGGAGGAATTAAAACAGTAATATTTTGACTAGAGTTAAGTTTAATACTTTGATTTTAAAAGATTTCTAAATTGAATGTAAATGTAAGACTAATTCTTGTCAAAAATACTGTATAGTGAAAAATAAATTATTTAAGCCTGATTATTAATTAAGTCTTCTGGATTTATTATTCTTGGCCATTAAAAAAAAAACTAGAAGGGGAGAGTACAGAGATTAAGTTAAACTCTAGTTTGAAAGAAAGAATCAGAGAAGGTATCCCAGAAGGTGTGCCAATTAACTAAATCCTGGAGAATGTCAAGGTGAGGAGAAGGGAAATACTGTACCTAACACAAGGAACATGTAAATGAAAGATCATGGCATGAATAGAAAAACAAATGTTCAATTTGTTTTAAAAGATATAACGTAATATGAAAAGAGTAAAAAACTAAGATATGGTATTTGAAAATCACTATAGAAAAGAAAAATAGAAAGAGAAAATAAAGATCCATGGGTCACAGAAAATCAGAAAACAAACAAGATGAGGGAAATAATACTAACCAAATAATTTACTACAATAAACACTAATGGGTTAAACCTCTCCCATTCAATGACTCTGGAATTGAATCAGATTGAAAATCCAAATTGTGTTTTTTATTAGATAAATGTCTAAACAAAATGATGTAAAAATTAAAATAAATTGTACAAACAAAAATGTAGGGATAGTAATACTGATACAGGGTGCAGCCAAGGGGGGGGCCCAGAAAAGATTTGGACACAAATTTATGTACCTGTTACTGTTTCCTCAGCTAAAAAATAATGAAAATTACAAGGTATAATGAGAAAATAATAGAAAAATAGTTAAAATAAGTCTGGTTTGAATATAAAGTGAGATGATGCTTAAAAGTACTTCAACAATGCTGCCTGGCACATAGAAAGGGTTAAATAAATGGTCGTTATGTAAAGCTTATGAGATATCATTGATCAATAAATCAAATTTTTCCTCAAAGCCCTCCTTTGATCTCCATTCTTATTTCTACAGTCCTAGTATAGTCTGTCATTACATTTCTGCTGGAGTACAAGATAAGCCCCTAACAGCTCTCCCTGTCTTTGGTTACACTTCCAACCACCCTGCCCAGATTAAATGCCTCAGAACACTGTTCTTAGTATGTTACTCTTGGGCTTAAAATGTATATACAAGATGAAATCCAAACTTCCCAGCTTGTTATTCAAAGCCTCTAAAATCTGCCACAACCTTACCTTTATTTACAGCCTTCAGCTGTACTCCCCCCAATGTGAACTTTTTGTTGCAGGAATATCTACCTTTTCAATAGCCCCGAAATATGTTTTAATCATTTTCTCCCTGTGTCTTTGTTCATGCTTGAAACTTCCTTCCACCTGTTTATATCCACATTGACTGTTGACCTTCTGCTCCCACCATCAGGCCCCAAAATATCTTTCTTCTCTTCCTTAAATGTTGCCTAGCTTGGTCCAAAAACAACAACAACAAACTTTCTTCTTCCAACATCCAAAGAATTAAGTGCCATACTTTAATATTTAAATAAGTCCTTTTTTGTGTCATTATTGATCATCTACCACCAAATTTCAGTGCTGATTGAAAGATAAAGCATTATTTATGAACTATTAAGAAAAAAACTGCCAATTACAGTGGACATTTCACTGATTTTTAGGGAGTATTACTTTTTGGGTGATAGTAAAAGATGGAAAGATGTGAGGGCGACTTCTCTCGAGAGACCCCTGGGGTGCCACGGATGAAAGTGAATAATGACCGAGACATGACAGATCTGCTTGGGGAGGAGAAGTGGGCTGTGGCCAGTTTCTCTGGAGAGACAAAGGCCAGCAGTGGCCAGTTTCTCCGAGTAGAAAAAGGCCCCAAGCGCCTTCCTCCACAGCCTTTTATTGGGTTGTAATACACAGGGATACAGGGAGGCAAGGATCAAACAGTAGATAACGTTTCAAAGGTATCTGAGGGCTTCAGAGTCTGAGTCAGTGTCTGTCAGGAAGAGAGTTGCAGAAACCTTGGGAGACATACTCATTTCCTCTTGGACCCTTATCATATGAATGAGAGCACTCTTAGCAGAGCAGATTTCACAGGTTTATCAGGAAGTCTTTGTGATGCCAGATTTTTCCCCAGGACACGTTCTAGCAAGGCAGGGAGCTGCACCTCTCCCCAACAGGTATTCAGGCTTAAGGGGATTAGAGCCAGGAAGCGCTTCTCCCAGAGAATGTGGGGACTCGGGCTTTGACAAAGCTGGGGGCGAGAGTCCATTTCTCTTTGTTGCAGCCCCCGCACCCCCCCCCCAGTCCTTCCATGAAGGCCTCCCAAGTGATGGAGTCTGGCTTAGGTTGCCCCTGGCTGTGAGGGGTCTTACCCATCATTGACTTCCGACCAGGCTTTGGGGACAGGGAAAGGAACTGAGGCAGCATTTGCTACCAGAGACAAGCTTTGTCTCCTGCGGCTGGTATTCCAAAGGTTGTCCCTCGCCCTTAGCCACAGGGGTAGAGATACAATTCCTAAAACCAGTCAGAGTGGTCTACAACAGAAAAATGTCCAAAAGATCAATAAAACACAGTAGGCATTTCATATATTCATTCATTTATTAATTCAATAAATATTTCCCGATTCCCCACCATCTGCTCAGCACTGTACAGGTAGTACCACCAAACAATACCAACACTGACAAGGCAGTTACATTCTAGTTCACAAGGGGGGACCCAAGAAAACAGAATTATCTTCTGAAGGATGGGCCTTTTTCATACAGGCTTCCCCCACTAGTTGAGTGTTCTAGGAACACATCTGCATCAGTGCACTAGCTGGCATTGTGAGAGGCCACATTCACTTCAGTGAATTTTTTTGCAAACTCTTTCAAGGTATTTACCTATTTCATGATGGGTGATTTACGAGCACACCTGCCCACACTACACTGAGTGTTCAGCAGTTTTTGACCAAAACCAACATGACCCCTGTGCTTCACTCTCCTACTCACCGGATCTCACCCTGGACTTTATTTTGTTTCCCTAGATGAAAAAATCCTCAAAAAAGACCATTCTGCTGATGTGGAAGAGTTAAAACAAAACAAAAAAAAGGCAGAAGCAGTAAAAGACATCAAAATCAGTAAGTCCCCAAACTGTTTTGAGCAGTGGAAAAAAATGACTTGATTAGTGTATTGCATCAAATGGAAAGTACTTCAAAAATGACTGAAGTTTAAATTCCTAAGAATAAACAAATGATTTTTCACAAGTAAGTTCCAGTTTTGGGGGGTCCACCTCTGTACTCTGCTGCACACATGACTTTTACCTTCTCCACCGTCATCATACCCCTGCCCCACCAATAGGATGGTAAATAATTCCTTTCTTCCCAGTTATTTAAAGGTATAAATTAATGTCTCATATTTTACCTCGCATAGGAGGTAGCATTTTTCATATTTTGTGCATAGTAGGCACTCTAAATATCCAGTGAGTGTGAGAATAAGTGAAAGGAGGGAGCACATAGTGTAATAAAGTCAGTTCGAAGTTCAGACATAAGAGTATATACGGTCTGTTGTAACTAATTAGATGTCAGCCTTTCAATGTGAACGCCTTTTCACTACCTCACAAAACAGAGAGAAAACATTCGCAAAGTGTGGGATGAAGCAATCCCGCTACGTAGATGTGACCAAGAGCCGTCCCAAGTACTCTCCCAGTAAAACAAATGAGCCCAGAGGATGGTAATGAATGCATTATTCACACTGCTTTATATAATTCCTTTCTTCCCAGTTATTTAAAACAACAAATCTGTGGATCTTTGTCATTTGCTCATTAAGATTTCTGGTTTTCACTGTTTATGAGGTACCCTACAATTCATAATGTCTAGAAATTTGCCGTTTTCCTAAGAATTCAATCCCTTGGGATGTTCTCAGGCAAAAGAGAGTCACCAAGCAGGGAGTGAGCACTGCCTGCCAGCCAGTATTTCTGCAAGGAAGCACAGCTTTGACCTTTTCCGCTTCACTGTCATTCCAGAAGCCGAGGATTTTTTTTTCAGTGTTCACTTGGCTTTTACTAGGAAATATTAGCTATAAATTTCAAGTGATGGATAAAGTTCACAGCTTCTAATAAATGAACAAAAACAGACTAAGAGTCTGGATAATACTGTGCCCGCTTATGGGAAAATGCACATTCATTATTTATTCCATTAGGTAGACACTCTTTTACCCATAAGAAAGTATATACATTTAATTTCCTCTACCTTTATGTCTTTCTAGACCAGAGATATTAACTTAGGGGTCATGGATAGAGATAAAGGAGCTCAAAACCCATTAAAATTAAGTGTAAAACTTGTGTGTACACGAAGGATTCCAGGAAGAGTTTTTAGTAATAGTAATAGACAGAAAACTGTACTTGAAAAATAATTAAATAAATTTAAAAAAAAACAGAAGCCGAGGATTTTTGAGACTGCAGTTGTTGCCCTGGAGAATGCCACAGGCACATTGTGGCCGTGATGAGCAGGGGCTCCTCACTCTTGGAAGTGCATCCTCTTTGCCTCTTTGGAGAACTGAATGGGGAGAGAAATAGGCTGCCCAAGTTGCTCATTCACTCAATCCATCAACAAGCTTGTAAAGAGATTTACAATGGATCAGGCTCAGTGTTAGACTTTGGAACACATACAGCATGGCGTACACTCTGAAGTGAATGCAATGCTCCCTTCAATTTGAACCATGATTTATAGAACTTTTATATTTTTAATTGTTCTATCTTGTTTTCATTTTGATCCTTACAACCACCCAGTATAATAGCCAGGAAACTTGTTGGTCCCATTTTACTGATGATGAAAGTGAGGCCCAGTAAGATTCAGAGAATTGCCTACATTCAAATGGCTAGGAAGGTCTCCCAGATTTAGTCCTCTGGACTATAAATCTAATGCTCTTTGCAGAATATACATGTAGAGAGTCAAGAATATTAATAGGGTGGATAGAATTTCAGAGTCATCCACATAAGTCCTGGATGATATTCCAGAAACAGCAGACTGCTCTCTCCTGCTCCAAACACAAAAATCAAAGGATCACGTCAAAGACTACTGACTGAATTGAACATCTAAAGATCCAAATATAAAAGATATGGAAAAGCTTCTGTGCAAGCTGAATTAGCAGTGGAAAGTGATGGGGAAATTTTACCAGTCCCTGCATGTTCCACCTAACCCTCTGCTCTTGTCCATGGCTAGGCCCTGACCACAGAGCACCAGCTGGAAAAAAGGGGGTCTGGGGCCAGCTCAGCGCTGTGTTTTGACTGCAAGTTGGCAACCCACAAGGCTGGGCCCTCAATCTGTCCTCCCGTATGACGCTATCCCACTTCAGCTGGCTGAATTATTTAAATATTATACACTACTAGTTAATAGACACAACATATTGAAAGTTTTACAATCAAATATTTATGCTGCTAGAAAACATTTTACATGATCTTTAAACAGCCATGTCATCTATTTATTTTCATTCTCTGATCTTTCTGTTTTGTATCAGAATTGGAGAATTTTGCCTATTTACCCAGAAGTAAATATTATGATGGAAACATTGGGCTGCTCAAAAGTAGATTTAGTAAAGTGCAGAAGTGTTTTTTGTTAGTGTCAATTGCATAACAGCCCCTGCAGAGTAATAAACTAAGAAATTTCTTTGGGATGCTTGAAGCATGAAGATTAATATTGAATGGCTAGATGCTGCCTCTACCTGCCTTTGGTTCCCTTGATAGGCCAGTCTAATTATCCTTTTTGGCCACTGATTTCTTTTCTGAAGTAGAGAAACTTCTGGGGCTATGTAGACATGGGCAAGTGGCTTCCATCTAGGGAGTACGTTTGGTACTGAACCTTGGGCTGCAAGTAAGAATTGACACTTGGTGGTCTGAAGTCTTGCATTTGGCAATCAGAGAGCACCCAGCCTTCCAGCTGGCCTCCTCTGTTTTTGCTAGATACTCTGAACTTCTGAGCACTTTTCCCTACCTTTGTTCTGTGTTGCTGCTTTATTAGGCCTCAGAAGCTACTGAAACGTACAACTTATCTCTACTCTATAAAGGGTCCTACCAGCACCTTCTCTTATCACTGATTCATAAAGAAAGACCCTCCTTGAATATCAGGGGTTTTTTCCATGTCATTTCAAAAGAACACTCGTGAAGGCACAGGGAAGATGCCAGAATATCCAAGGGCCAGAAAGCACCATCTATATAAGCCTTGACCCCATTTTCTAACTTCAGAGCTCAAGATCTAATGCCTGCCCTTCAATTTCAATTGGCTCTCCTATGCTCTTTATTCCTTGAATTTCATTCTGTCACTCATGTACAGTTTTCCAAACTCTTGGTGAACTTCCAATCAGGATCACACTTCTGTCTCATTCCTCACTTTGGAAGCTGAATAACCTGCAGCAACCTGCCCTCACTGAGTCCTTGCTGAGTTCAATTCACCAAATGAATATTCAATTGGTGAGTATTCATCAATTAAGTGTGGTAACTAAATTATTATTTCACTTAATTATTATTTTTACTACTTGTAGTACAGTGCCCTGACTTTCTCAAAGACCTCTCAGGTCTTGACTTTCCCAGTTGCTCTCCAAGACCAGCTTGGTTTTTCCAAGTCATTATTTTATCATTCCCCCTTAATCAGTGGTTCACAGCTACAGGAAGTCAGGGGAAGTAAGATATGTGAACAGATGAAAAAGAGAGAATAAAGAGAGATTGGGGGAAAGGCAAGTTAGAAAATCCATGCTTTTGAAGCAATTACTCATTATATTAAAATGCATATCCAGTAAATAGGCCACAAAGAAAAGAGGTTTTTCTCTAGCCACTTCCCCACCTCCCAAAAACATGATAAAAATGAAATGGAAATTTGAAAACTGGAAAAGGCAGCCCTGCCTGGGTCACAGAAGCCTTGGTTCAAGTTCCAGTGTGAGAACCTAGACACAGTCCATTTCCACAGGTCTCAGCTTCCTCGTCTGCAAAATGAGATGGTCCAATGGACTCATTCAACAAACACTCAGCAAACACTTATTGAGCACCTACTACGCTCAAGACATAGTTCCAGGCACTGGGGTTAAAAAGGAACGAGGGAGAGGCAAGATCCCAGCTCACAATGCAGTCATTGAGACAAAAATTAAAAAAGACCAGTAGATGACTTAGATTAAATCAATTCTTTTAATGATAGAGGACTTTAAGAAAACAAAATGTAGAAACCGATTTTTTAAAAGGTGTTTTGGAGGAGTGGGCCACCTAAGGTAAAAACGCCAGAGAAGGCTCTTCTGCGCAGGTGTCCACGTATGTGAAATGGAGTCCAGGTGTGCAGAGACCTGGACTAAGGCAGAGAGCACAACGAGGGAGCTGAGCATGGGGTGTGTGTGGAAAGGAGAGGTCAGTGTGACTGGAGGTCAGTAAACAAGGAGAGCCTGGGGTAGGCAGGAGCCAGGCTTGGGGAACTTTAAGCCCAGCAAGGAGCAGATGGCACATGAAAATTGGGCAAATTGAAATTTCGTTAAGAGCCATATTCACCAAGATGTGGGTGGGGCAGGAAAACCACAAAGCACAACACCATACCCCCAGGGTTAGAAACAGCAGGACACCTTGATCATTCCTGCTGCAGGGAGAGGATGGAGTGGTCCCCAGGAGCCACAGGGAGGGAGCTGAATGGGGAAGACTGGTGGGGTCGAGGGACCCTAGGAAACAAATGTCCTGGCCTCACTCTCCCACCTCATGCTAACCCGTGCCAGAGCTCCCCATGGGCTGACCACAGTGGCAAACCGCCCTATCGCCCCCCATATCACCACCCTCAAGTGAAGGGTAGGACAGAGGAAGAAGGAGGAAAAAAGAAAAGAAGTTATCAGAAGATACCCAGAGTAGCCATAATAAGATGTTTGGTTTAATTCTGAGGACATTGGCTAGCCACTTAAGAGTTTTGAGCAAGAGAGTACTTTAAACTAATTTATGTTAAAAGAGTCAATCTAGCCCTGGCTAGTGTGACTCAGTTGGTTGGAGCAGCGTCCAGTAACCGAAAGGTTTTGGTTTGATTCCTGGTCAGTGCACATACCTTGGTTTCGGGTTCAATCTCCAGTTGGGGTTAGATCCCCAGGTGGGGCATGTACAATCCCTGGTCTGGGTACTTATGGGAGGCAACCAATCAGTGTTTCTCTCTAACATCAATGTTTCTCTCTCTCTCTTCCTCTCTCTCTGAAATGCAATGAAAAAATGTCTTCTGGTGAGAATTTTTTTTAAAAGGGTCAACCTGTCTTCTGTGTAGAGAACAGATTTTAGAGGGACAAGGGTGAAAGTTGGAAGAATATTTAGAAGGTTATCACACCAACTAAGTAAGAAATGCATGTTGTTGTAGTCGAGCATGCTGGCTGAAGATACAGAAAATGCATGAATTTAAGATAGACATTGGAAAAATGATATTTTAAGTTCTGTCGTTGCCATGGGCTTAACAAATCCCTTCTCCAAACCTGGTGGAAAATAAGAACACAGATGCTGCACCCTCTGGAACGTCGCTGCACCAGTGCCAACGAGTGCTGTTTTTACAGGGCCAAGTGCACCGAGGTTAACTCACCATCTCTGTGCTGTTTTCATTTACAAGAAGGGAAGAGAAAATCAAGAGTTTTTTTTCAAGCTCACATGTAGAAAAGTGATTTGTCCAATCAACCTGATAAATAACAAAGAGTGAAGTCTTCTGGTTTTATTGTTGGCATTATCATAAAGAACATGCTGTGCTTGTTATCTGGTTAAGGGGTTTTTATTCTTTGCAGTGTTGAAGTGAGTTATAATCTTTAGTAAACAAATAACGTCAGTAATTTTTAAATTCCACAGCCATGAATGTAGATTGTTGTTGTTTTTCACTCTCTCTCTCTGGTGATACTTTTGTCAGACATCAGAAATGCTTTTGTTGTGCCCACATGTGGTATCATTTCCAGCTAAAGAGTTGAGGCTGTTTCTAAAAATCCACCAATGTCTCTTCAAGAGTAAGCATACACCATTGATGAGTGGCTCAAAGGATGGTGTTATAACACCAATCCCAAACCATTACTTTAATCCTGTTAAGCACCAGTGTCCCATAAATAAACCTGGGTAAATTATTAAATTCATATTCTTATCTACGATGGCCTAGCACGGAAGATGGTCACAGACAAAATTGTGGAAGAGTTGTTTTGTCATTCTGCACAAAAATGACTTAATAAATATTGTTGAGGGGATTGATGATTTTGCAAAATGTGCATGTAAGGATGACAACTCCTCATATCTTTTTAAATAAAGAACAAGTATGGGAGTACCTCACACATACCAGAGGTCAGGTAGCAGCCCTGTCACTTAAGCTGGAAGATATTGGTCAGATAGCTCCATCTCTCTAAACAGGGCTGCTTGTACCAGGGGCTTTGGGAAATATTTTTTGCAGGACTCTTGTCTATGTAAATAATTTCAGTAATTCAAAATCAGCATGTGAACACCATCTGGCAGCCCAATAACACACCTGTCAGAGGAAGTTACCTGCTCTTGAGGCTGCCCTCCTGCAACCAGCACTGGTCATGAGGCCTCAGGGCAGCCCCTCAAGGCTCCATTTTATTGGATCTTCTAGGATTCTCCTCTGGTCATGTTTAATAAGTGTTCCGTCAAAGACACTGGAAGGTACCCCAGTTTCATGTGTTGAAAGCTTTAGACACACAGTTACTATAATTTAAATGACTATGTAATAAAATCCTGGTTCTTTTTAAAATTTATTTTTAATTTATTTTTAATATTTAAAGCTTTTAATTATTTATCTTTAGAAGGAAGGGAAGGAGAGGAGGAGAGAAATATCAATGTATGGTTGCCTCTCATGAGTGCCCTGCTGGGAACTGGCCTGCAACCCAGGCATGTGCCCTGATTGGGAATTGAACCGCGATCATGTGGTTCGCAGGCCCGCGCTCAATCCACTGAGCTACACCAGCCAGGGCAAAATCCTGGTTTTTGTGGTTTCATTTTTTTATGGCATAGGTCAGTATCAAGGTCAATTTGTAATAAAGAATTTTCCAGAAGAAAAACAAAAATTGGCCACGTACTGTAAGAAAATACTGCATATGCCAGGAAGCAACGTAGAGATGTTTAAATTTTCCCTGACATGAATACTAACCACCAGAGAGGAATTTAAAAAAACAAAAAACAAACACCAGTTGAAGGCAGTGTATATACCCAGAGAGGGAAACCTAAGCAGGCTCAGAGTCATCAGTCAAATGAGAGGCTGCATGAGCTTCTTGTGCAGAAGATAGTCACCCAGAAGCCTTGAGACACGAGCCTGGTTTTGCCTCTATCTAGAGGGACAACTCACCACGAATTAGTGATCCTCTCTCCCACATCAGATACTTCAGCTGTCAAAAGTGTCTCAAATGCCACACGGGACTGCTGTGAGGGTCACAGAGGAACATATGCACAGTGGGGCTTAAAAAGCTAAAAGGACATATGCCATTGGAGAAAAGAAGCATGACAATAGTGCAAGTGTATAACAAGAAAATCTGGGGTTGGGGATAAGTACGTGGAGCATGGTGGATTTTGGGGTAGTGACAGGACTATGTGGGATACTGTAATGATGGACCCACATCATTACACACTGACCCAAAGCCACAGAATGTTCATCACCAAGAGTGAGCCCTCCTGGAAACTATGGACTGGGTGTGATTATGGTGTGTTAGGGTAGGCTCATCAGTTGTAATAAGCATACCTCTCTGGTGAGTTGTTGATAATGGGGAGGCTGTGCCCGTAAGGGGCACAGGTTATATGGGAACTCTATGCCTTCCTCTCAATTTTCCTGTGAACCTAAAAGTAGCCTAAAATTTTTTAATAAAAACAAATCTTTTAAGAAGAGGCATATCAAAATTTGCAGCCCCTGCCTGGGTAGCACATGGGTTTGAGTCTGAGAGGTGCTGGGTCAATTTCTATAAAACTGGCATATCCACTCAAACCATATTCATAAAAAGAGGTTTTGCTGCAGAAGCATTCAGTGGATCTGAATGGCTTTTGGTCATTTGGTAAACTGAATGATTTTTTTAAAGTTACCTTTTGCTGAGCACTGGGTTCCAGAGACCACTAAGAGTATTGCTTCTTAACAAGCTCCCACTTGTTACAATAAAGAAATTTTCTTTATTGTTATCATAGCTGGATTTCATAGCACTTGGAATTCTCCCTTTTCAGACATTCTCACTTGGAGTGTACTAATTTTAACAGTCAGATGTCAGTTTTAGCTAAGCTGTTCTAATACACTGAGAGAGCCATGTTGTTTTCAGAGAGGGAGAAATACTCTTCCCTTATCAGATATTTCACGTAGCAACATTTTTACTGATATGTCCCCTAGAGCAAGGAATATAAAGGAAAGAATAAACAAATGGGATTTCATCAAAATAAAAAGCTTTTGTGCAGCTAAAGAAAACAGCATTAAAATAAAATGACAACCAACTGTACGGGAAAACATATTTGCCAATGATACCTCAGACAAAGGTTTAATCTCCAAAATATACAAAGAACTCACATGACTTCACTCTAAGAAGACAACTAACCCAATTAAAAAATGGGGAAAGGACTTGAACAGACACTTCTGCAAGGAGGACATACAGAGGATCCAGAGACACATGAAGAGATGCTCAATATCGCTTGCTATCAGAGAGATGCAAATTAAAACCACAATGAGATACCACTTTACACCGGTGAGAATGGCTATCATAAATAAAGCAATAAACAACAAATGTGGAGAGTGTGTGGGGAAAAAGGGACTCTGGTCCACTGTTGGCGGGATTGCAGACTGGTACAACCATTATGGAAAACAGTATGGAATTTTCTCAGAAAACTAAAATTGGACTTGCCTTTTGACCCAGCAATTCCACTGCTGGGATTGTATCCTAAGAACCTTAAAACACCAGTCCCAAAGAACCTATGCACCCCAATGTTCATAGCAGCACAATTTACAATAGCCAAAAGTTGGCACCTAGGTGCCCATCAGTAAATGAATGGATCAAAAAACTATGGTACCTATACACAATGGAATTTTATGCTGCAGAAAGAAAGAAGGAGCTCCTACCTTTTGCAACATCATGGATGGAACTGGAAAGCATTATGCTGAGTGAAATAAGCCAGGTGTTGAAGGACAAATACCATATGATCTCACCTTTAACAGGAAGCTAAACAACAAAACAAACAAGCAAGCAAAATATAACCAAAGACACTGAAATAGAGAACAGGCTAACAGTGACCAGGGGGGACAGGGGAGGGAATTTCAGGGGAAATAGGGGAGGGATTTAGAGGAAAATATATAAAGGATACATGGACAACAACTGAGAAGGGTGGAAATGGGAGGGAGCGGGGGAGCACGGGGGTAGGATGAGATGGGAGAAAAAAAAAAAAGAAATACTCTTCCCAGACAGAGTCCTCTAGAGCTAAAAGCTCTCCTCTATGACTCACAGCCCTAGAGATGTGGGCTGAGGTGAAGAAGCAGTTTGGAAAGCTGTTGAGCAATAGTGGTCCACTAAGTAGTGGCGGTGGCCCTCCCCCACCCCCAGCCCCTACTGCATGCTGGGGTAGCGCTTCACCATTCCTTAGCCATAATAGGCGTGCCGGGTTAATGAGACAAGACATGCATGATTTGTAAGGTCACCTGAAGCAGGTCAGGGATTTATGGGCCTCCATTCTGTTTTCTGGGGAGCGGGGGAGATGGCAGGCATGCTCAGCGAAGGGAGGAGTTAGGAAACAGAATGTGACCAGTTGCAATCACACACAGGTTTGGAAGAGAAAGCAGACTCCCGGATCAGCTCACACTTTATGAACCACAAGTGGTTTCATCATCATTTCTGGAAAGTGTATAATATTGTAGCAGGCCCTGAATGGAGCAAATCTGAACAAAACAATCCCTGCACCCCAGGCACCATCCAACAGCCCCTGTTGCATGTAATCTTTGGAAGCCACATGCACGATGCCTTGGCAAATATAAAGAATGTAAGACACAGCCAAAGCCCTCAAAAAGGTTATGATCAACTTGCAGATGAAAAGATCAAAACCAAGTAACACTATTTGATATATAATAATTTAAACACAATTTACGTCAAAGGGCAGCTTATTATATGATGAGTAATATAAAAAATCAGCAAAGTAGACTTCAAAAAATAGATAATGAGCTATAGATATAGATGAAAATAATATGTTGGTCTCCCAGTAGCCTATAAACTAGTGGAACAATTTTCATATTAAGAAGCCAGCAAGCCCTGGCTGGTGTGGCTCAGTTCCTTGGAGTATCATCCCATAAATCACATGGTCACAGGTTTGATTCCTGATCAGGACACAGGCCTAGGTCGCAGGTTCAATCCCCAGACAGGGCATGTATGGGGGGCAACCAAACGATGTTTCTTTCTTACATTGATGTTTCCCTCCCTTCCTTCTCCTCTATCTAAAATAAGCATATCCTCTGGTGAAGATAAAAACCAAAGTCATTGATAATAACCCTCAACAAATGCAGTAACAGGAGTACCTACAAGATACCTTCAGTGGGAAAGCAAGGGCAGTGGGATGAGCTCTGCCTGGGCTGTCAGGGAAGGTTTTCTGACTAAAGTGAAGTCTGAGCCAGGCTTTGAAGCATAAGCAGGACAGAGAAAGGCAGAAATGGAGCTGGGACAACTGGTATGATTGATTCAAATGCTATCAGAAAGCACACTCCTTGTTTCTGATCTTTGCTCCTCCCCACTGTGATGGTCTCAGAAAGACCCAGAGAGAGACGGAAGAGGTGATATGTGGATGCACGGCTTTTTAACACAGTGACCATCCTCTGGCAACGTGTGGGCCAACCTGACATCTTTAAACCGGAAGTATCAAGTTGGACTCTCTTTTCTTGAGCAGGAGTGAGAATAAGGATGCTTAAAGAGAGGAGGAAATGGTGAGAGGAGCTGCTGGCAGGCAAGGGAAGAAGGAGCTGGTCAGATACTTTCAATTGAAACTAACTTCTTTACATTTGTTTGATTTAAGTCTTTGTTTAAATTGGGCAATAGTCCTTTTATACTAATTTTCATCAAAAAACAAAAGGAACTAGTTTGTATGAGGGTGACTCCCATGAGTTCCATGTGAGGTTTCATTGCATTACTAGTGTGATGATGACACTGGGTGTCTGGTTTGCTAGGAGTGGGGGGTGCCTATCAGTGCGTTCATAGCCCTTCAAGGTCCAGGACTGTATCTTCTTTATCTTTGTAAACCCTACAGTGCTAGGATACCTTCTGTGGCTGATAAACTTTTCCAGAATTGAAACAAGCTGATAGGCTGAGGTTGCATTCCTTAACTAGGCAATCCCCTAACAGGCGACCTGGAAGTACTTATTTCACCCTTATTTCACCCTGGAGTCTCGATGATGCTTCTTGAAGACAAGAGCACAGATTTCATAGCAGGGGCCACAAAACAGAGCTGCATGAGTCTCCCTCGGTTTGCATACATTTTCTTGGCCCAAGATGGATTTAGATTTACCATGACGTTAATGAAGATTAAGCTTCAGGGTTCCCCCCAACCCCTCCCGCTTATACTGGCACTGTGGGTGCTGCAAATAGCTTGGAGTTCCAGTGAGATCCAGTGGGAAGAGGAAGCCAGTATGCAATTAGGAAATATGTCTGGGCATTCCCATTTCTGGGCAGTTGACTGAGGATCTTAGGAGAAAAGAAATGAACCATCCACACTCCGGTTCATTGTACTTCAATTTATCATTCTAAGTCAGTGGCCACACTTACACTACCCATCACACTTCTAATTTTGCAGTTGTTTTGTGAAAGGCCCCCAGTTGTATAAGGCTCAGGTCCCACAGCCTAATCTTCTCCTGGTTAACTCATACTGTGTCTTAAAACTTACTTTTAAATTATGGATAGTTGCTTGTATCTTTTAAATACACTGAACACTATAACCTGGATTTCCAGTGTGTTTGGACAACTGGAGGGAATGGTGAGTATCTGTTGTCCCTCCCCAAAGGCTACAGTCAGCTGTAGCCAGGTTGTGGCTGGCCCACGCAGATGGGCCGTGTGCTGAGAGTTTGCTGCATACACCCTCTCCCCACCAAGTTTTCTCTAACTCTGGTCCTCTCATCTGAGTCTTCAAATCTGTCTCTTTACTGTATATCTACGAGGGCACTTGCCAAAGTGACTTGCAAAGATCCCTCAGTGCATTACCAATGAATAGGTGGAAGAGAAACAAATGTTCCCTTGAACACATGAAGGAAAAAGAGAAGAAATGATCATCATGACATGTGAAAGAAAAAAGAGAAACAGATGAGAGGTGATGCCAGGAACAGGCACTTAGGACTGGAAGATGACCTTGGGCAGGGTGAGCATCTTATGCTTAGAAAGGGAGAGCTGGAGGCTCTAAGGGTAACAGAGGTGAGCTGTCTGTCCCTCAGTTCATTGCCCCTTGCTCTGTCACCTCATAGCTGACCTCATGCTGACCCATAAGAAAGTCCACAAGGGGTCAGAGTTCAAGCTGACAACCCTGAACTGTGCTACAGACACACCTACATACAGCATCACTGCCAGTTGGTGGAGGGCCAAGGATCACAGCTGTGGAAGGCAGAATTCTCAAGTCACCCTCAATGAGTTACACCCCTGTATAATCAATCCTTCAGCATGGGTTGGGCTGCCGAAGGAGACTCTGGACACTATCTTGACTAGGTGGTGTTATCTGGCTGCAGTAAAGAGATTTTGCAGGTATCTTTAGGGTTCCTAATTAGCACGATTTTGAGTTAATCAAAAGGGAGATAATCCTCGGTGAGTCTGACTAATCAGATGAGCCCTTTAAAAGAGACTCCCGAGGCAGACTCTCTGGCTGGCCCTGAGAAAGCAGCCCTGATGGGCTCTAGAGCTGCAGGGAGCCTAATTCCTGCAACAGCCAGTGAGCTGGGAAGAGGACCCTAAGCCTCTGATGGGACCACAGTCCCAGCCAACACCTTGATTGCAACTTTGTGAGATCCTGAGCAGAGGACCAGTTAAGTCAAGCCCCAAATCCTGGCCCATGGGAAAATAAGCGTGTGTGCTGTTTTAGGCTGGTAATTTGTTAAACAGCCAGAGATAACTGATGGCAAAGGAAAGGAAAGCCATAGCAAAAGAGAACGTGCCAGGATTGCTTGAAATCAGTAAGAACAGTTGGAGACCAGAAGAGGGTAAAGGGAGGAACTTTAGATGTGCCAAGAATTGTTCTGGGTATTCCAAATGTGTTATTTCATTTAAACTTTCCAACTTTTCTGGAGATCATTTCTAACTTCATCTTACATGAAGATGCTCACTGTCTCACAGGACTTTAATAACTCACTCCAGGTCACTGTGGTAGCTGAGACTCAAATGAAATCCCCCCTGCTACTAGAAGCTCCTGTGTCTCCCTACATCCCAGACAGGCCTCAGGAGAGAAGGCCACAGGGTAGTGAGGCAGACAAGTGCTGCTGAGGTGATCAGTCAGATGCAGGACAGAGCCTGGTGGCCTGCTCTCACAAGGGCCTGCTCTTCCCAATGCAGGCCATGCTGTTCCCCTTGGGAAAACCCTCATCAAATCCTACTAAAAATTTTTTTTCTCAAAAAATGCCTGCATAGAGAAGGATGAGCTTCTATATGAGCATATTTATATCCATGGATATTCCATGACATAGGGGGTATAAATCCCAGAGGTCAGTTCCACAGTATGATGGGAGAATTGAGAAAGGCTGCTAAGATTACCAGCATTTCCCAAATGCACTGAAAAAAAGAAACTTGCTTCCCCCCCCCACACACACACACTTGCAGACATGCAGGCCATCAGAGGAAAAACAATTAACTCCTGTCCAACTCATCTAGGTCATGCAGACCCTCATATTCAATGCTGGCCTCTGCTGTTTTTGTCACAGCTTTCACTAAGAAAACAATTTTCTGCCAAGCTGCCTTCTTCTAATCTCCTCCACAGTCCTCAGGATAACAATCTGTTTGGATTTCTTTTGTTTTTAAAGTTGCTCAAAATAGTTTTTTTTTCTCTACTCAGATAATTCAGCACTGTTTCTTATCCCACCAATCTCTTCCCCACCCAAGACCTCCCTGCCACGGGCATTTCCAAGCTTGCCAGTGTTCCTTCAGGCTCCTGTGTATCCCCATGGCCAAATCTCCTTCCACTTGACCTGTTTTCATTGAAGACCAGGAGCCCGGGGATTGACCAAGGACAAGAACATTCTAGTTTGAAAGAGGGGTCATGCTGTCTCTCAGGCAGAATAAAGCCCTCTCTTCCCATTTAACATCTTAACCCCAGGAGTCGGTGACCATGATAAAGTACATGGCAAAAAGGAATAAGGTAATAGATGGGAGTGATTAAGGTTGCTAATCAGCTGACCTTGCACCAGAGTTTATCCAGATGAGCCCAAGGTACTCATGAGGGTCCTTAAGTGTGTAGGGGGAGGTAGAAGGATAGAAGTAAGAGACATACTACATGGTAAGAACTTGACCCACTGCTGCTAGCTTTGAAGATGGAGGAAGGGGCCCTGAGCCAAGACACATAGACAGACTAGAAGCTGGAAAGGGGCAAGAAAACAACTGTCTTCTAGATCCTCCAGATAGGACCTAGCCCTGCAAACACCTTGATTCCAGCACATTGAGACTCATCTCAGACTTCTCACTTCCCAGACTGCAGAATAATTAATTTGTGCTGTTTTGGGCCCCTCAGCCTGTTGCATACAGCAGGACTAAGAAAGTAATACAGCCTATGTGGGAATGCTGCACAACCATTGGAATGCTTGTGCGCACGTCATCAGCCTCTACACAAGCTCCACAGCCAGGCCACTCTTCCCCAAGGGAACATGGGTGGGCTTGTGCTGCCTCCTTTCTGACACATCCGGATTAGCGGTCTCTCAAGAAGACCTCAGGTAAATGAATGACTGCTCAGATCCAAAGAGTGGACTCAAGAATCAGAGAATTCGGGCAGAGGCCTAGACTCAGGACATGAAAAGTTGTACCATGAGTTATTGTCTTATCAGGTCTTCATCTGTCACCCACTAATCTTTTAAGGATTTAGGGGCCTCCTGAGACACAAGCAGTCATGTGTGTAGCAGGTGATACCTGGAGGCCAACATGCATATAAGATTGCAAGGAAAAAAAAAAAGATTGCAAGGAAAATTCAACCCTACTTTACACACATACATACATAGCTTTTTTTTTTTTTTAATTTTCTGTGCTGCCAACTATGAAGCAGCTTCCTGAGAGCAGGGTCTTTATTTTATTTTTTGATGAGTGGATAACCCCTGGCACATTCTATGTGTGCAAAGTTCGGTCTTCGATTTGGAATGGATTTTGCCCTTGGGGGGGGGGGGCTCCGTTCCTCCCAGGAAAAGCCCTAGAGCCTCTCCACCCTAAGCCCAGCCAACCCCAGCTCGGACTTGCCCCTGCTCCAAACACCCTCTGTCCTGGAATCTCACCCTACTGAGAGTACAAAAGGGCGTTCAACTCGTGCGTCTTCCCCGGACGGAGAGCACTGTGTCCTGCTGGATGTGCAGACACTCAGAGCCGGGTTGTCCAGAAAGCGCCCATCCCAGAAAAATGAAAGGCTTTTCGTTTTCTCCATGGATGTGTATCCAAGTCTGATAGTTGAGCTGCGAGATGTATAAGGTCTGTGCCTGTGACCCTCAAACGGGGAGAGAAAGTGGGAACTTCTCTCTATTAGAAGCTTTGTTAATCGTCAGGTGGTCCAGTTTATCTGCGAAGCGCGGTGCGCTGCGAGTCCCACAGGCGCGCGCGCCCCACCTCGGTTAGAGATTCCCGCCTCTCCTGCCTCTCAGGCAGCGGCTCAGCGGCGGGGAAGCCCCGCGGCTCCAATCCAAGCAAGCCCAAGCCCTCTACGTGCACCATCCGAGAGCCCAGGAGCTTTGCAACCCTCCTGTCTGTCCTTCCGGCTTCTTAACTTCTCCCCTCGCCAGTGCCGACCCTTGCCCTGCCTTCAGCCCTGGCGCCTCCGCGTCCTCTCAGCCAGCAGCAAAGAGTTAAGACCCGGCTCAGAAGACGCTTCTGGCTGCTCCAAGTCCCAGGCCCCCTCTCGCCGCTCCTGATTGGCTGAGCTCCTGTCAGTAGTAAAAAAGTATCAGATAGCAAACTTCGGACCTTGATAAAGGCGTGGTGTTAATACTCCGCAAACGCTAGCAGCCTGTGACATCAGCCAAGAACGCCTGGGATGCCGCTGGTCCTGGCCAGACGCAGAAGGAGGAGGAGGGTCCTGGCGGCTAAGAGTTAACCAGCCCTGCACAGCGAGGGGGGAGACACCAGTTTTCTGGGGACACTGGTTTCGGTCACAGACTGCCACTGTACTCCTTCCTACCCAGGGGAGCTCCCGGAGAGTTGGATGAATTCTGGGTTGTTAGCTGCTGTCAGCTGGGCTCCCGGGAGCCCGTTCCTGGTGGAAAGCAGGGGGCGTCTGGCCAAGGGACCAGCGGTTCGCTGAGACTCAACATGACCCTCCTGGGGGCTGAGCACTCTTTGCTGATTAGAAGCAAGTTCAGATCAGGTAGGGCTGAGGCATTTAGCACTCCTTCCTAAACTTTCTTCTTCTGCACTTCTCAACTCTAGATTGCTTTCCAGTAAATGTCTCAAAGCCCGCCGTGGCTGCTTCAACCTCGTTCCCCAAGAGCACATTTTGGAAGTGAAAATGTTATTTGACTTCGGGAACCTTTCCTGTCTTCCGTTTTTAAGTCCTTTGAGTGGTTGAATGTGGTTTTGTTTGTGAAAAGGACAATCCTTTCATTTTATTTTTTCTCTGTATTTGGGAATAAAAAAATTGGAGATTCACTCAAAAGGAACAAGTTTGAAAATGAACAAATAAGGGATTTCAAGACTATGAACTGCATAATATTAGTTATAATTTCTGAGAAGATGAACCTGATGCTGTGTATCAGATTACAGTGGTCACTTAAAATGTAGCTAATCCAAACAATGTATTTCCCAAAAAAAGTCACTTGGGGGAAGTAAAAATAGCAAATTTGGAGCACAACAAGTATTTAAAATGACATCACTGTAGAAAAAAAAGTCCAGTGCCACAAATATTTTTTCCCAAACCATCTGATATTTATAAATGGAGAATTTTCCCTCAAATTTCTGTGTCAGTAGTGCATAGAGAAACTTCTCAAAGGACGCTGAGTAAAGGTGAGTGAGAGAGACGGGGACGCTGAGTGCTGCTCATGAAGGGTTGGTGTAGGCACCCATGGTGGCTTTGAGTGTGTGGGGTTCCACATTTAGACAGAGACCACTTGCCTTCTTAAGTTCTTTCTCCAAAACTCTGTGTATAAGGTTGGTTTTATAAAAGCAGTAACAAGCCACTCAATAAATGACAGAACTTTTACTTAGAAGATGAATTCATTTGTGAGAACTCCAATGTGAACATTCCATAGAGCAGGTGCTGGAAGGATGCTGGCCTAGTTTGCCAAGTGTTCTTCCTCCTTCTCATAGGACCACTCATGTTTCACTTGGGATGGATGTTTCAAGAATGAGAAAAGTGGATGCTGGAAAGTAAGGATTAACTGTGATTGCCTTAGATGTTTCTGGCTTTGAGATGTCTGTGGTTCCATTGGAGATTTCCTTAGTCTCTGTACTGTTGGAACAAGATGAAAACTTGAGCTTAGCCGACCATAATACTCAGGGCCCTGGCACTTCGGGGCCCATTGGGTTCAGTGTTGGTTAATTACATCCTTCCTCTCCTTCCCTTGGTGAGGTGAGGTAGTTGGTCTGTTAATCCACTGGAGACTTGGTCACTGCTTTGTAATTTGGTCAAAACCGCAAGGCAACACTGCCACCTTTCTGAAGAAAAGAGGATGCAGGTTCGTTTTGCAAAAAGCTTCATTCACTTCAAAGGCAACCTTGCCAGTTCGTGGGGCGGGGGGGCGGCAGGGGAGGGGCTGGTTTGTCTCTCAAAGGATTTGGTGAGGTACTGGATGGGATCGCAAGGACAGGTTTATCAAAGAAAGCCTTCCCTCTGGGATGCAGCCCAGAGGGAAGACTATGGCTCCCAATTCCTGCCTCCATGGACTGGTGTTGTTCTGGGGTCTCCCAGGCAGACTCTGGAGCTTCTGAGAATTCCAACTGCTGCCTATTCCCCCCTCCCCCCTCCCCACCCTTAAAGCTTGGACCGGCTCTGGTGCCACAGGAAGGATAGCGTCAGGGAACAAGGTGTCAAAGCAAACACAGACACAATCAGTCCTCCGCCTCTGATAAGCTGGGAAGCTAGGTCTGGAAACGGACTGAGCAGATTGATCATCTGTGATGCAAGGGGTTGGTCATCCGAAAGGCAGAGAACAGCAAGCAGAATGTAAAACTAAGGAGACGTAATATCGAGGACAGTGATTATTCATTCCGGATGTAATCACAACTACAGCTGCACTGATGTGGAAGCCTGGCGGGCAGTGCATTTACACAGGGGTCTGCCTCTTCCTGAGAGGACTTGGTTTATTCGGTAACTAACAGTGGATTAGGACGCCTTCTTCCCTGTTTTGATTTTTCTCTCACTCTCTCTTTTCTTTGTTTCTTCTTTTCTCTCATGAGCTCCTTAGACTGTAAACTCATAAAATTCTATCTGACTGCTAATGTTTGCTTTGACAGTAAACTATGGTGTTTCATATTTCATTAAAAATACTTCAAAAAATTAATGAAACTAAATTGCTCTCTGATCATAGTAGATTCCTTGTAATATGGAGCTTGTTTATTAGTGAGCAGATAACTGCTTTGACTCCGAAGGTGACAAAAATGGCAACAGCATCCAGCCAGCTTCCTGTGAGCTATATTCAAGTGACCTTGTGATTAAGGAAGATGCCATGCCACAGCGGCAGTGACCTGTGACAGTGTCCATGTATGAACATGTTTCATGCTATAAACGCATCTTATCTGAGACGCCAGCCAACCAGTTTCATGGTTGAGTGTGTGGGTCTAGAACAACACTAGCTGGGATTTTAGTGGGTGTCTCCACGTGTTAGCCATAGAGCCTGGAACTTTAGATAAGCTACAGAATTCTCTCTGCCTCCAGGCGCCTCATTTGACTAATGAGAATGATCAGAGGGTTGTTGTGAGGATTAAATGTGATCATGCAAATAGACCACTAAGGAAAATGCCTGGCACTTGGTAAGCCCTCAAAAAATATTGTTCTACTATTAATATTACTAAGAAGCCAGATTCTGTAGTGGTCACTTTCTCTCTGAGTCTTCGTTATTTCATGTATAAATGCCAGAGTTGGACTAGATGATTTTTCAGACCCGTCAGTAACATTTTGTGGTTCTCTGAAAACACATAAAGATTGGGCACAGGCAAAACTGAGACCAGGCTGTGAGGCAGTTGGGCAGATAGGGTAGGCAGCTCATACAAATGTAATAAATAGTGTTACTTTTAAACTAAGTACATTTTTACAGTTTTTAATCTCACTGTTGTTTGGTCAACATCAATAATCAGTATTGCTATCAACAATCTTCCTCAATGCCATGATCTTGTGTCAGCGAAACACAAGGATTTATAGTGTATACGCACACACCATGCACAATCAAAATGAGAGAGGGGGCATTGATGGATTTGCTTCTAAAGAACTATTGTGTTTCATTTGTTTCTTTTTTTCTCCTTTTCCCATTCAAACAGCTCAGCACTCTGGCACCTGCCAGGATGTGGTGTCTATCCCCCACAAATTTGGGATTGTCAAAAATAGGAAATGAAAATATAGGAGGCCCAGTTAAATTTGAATTTCAGATAAACAATTATTATTTTAGCATACTGTAATATCAAGGGTGTGATTTATCTGACACCCTCATTGAACTAGGCATTTTGTGCTTCATCTGGCAACCCTGCCTCCAACCTGAGCAGTCTTTGCACAACACTCTCTGCTGCCCCGTCCAGGATCCATCACACTCTCAAATGTGGGTGCCCAAAGACTCCCAAAATGCAAACCTTGCTTTTCAGGCATGAAAGTAGAGATTTGGAATAAGAAGGGCATGCCGTGAGCATGAACTCTGGGTCTCTGGGGGTGGAGCCAGCATATGGATTAGGGAAGACTATGACAACTTCCCTTTTAGCTTTCTGGGGAAGGGGAAGAGGAAGATGACTTCAGCAGACAGGCTGCTCAGGTGCAGGGGCTTCCAGACGGGGTGCAGGGGGGGGGTGCTGCAGCTGAAAGAAGCCAGGAGCTGTGCAGAACTGGCATGAAGAGGCAGTGGCTGAGCTCAGCTCAGCATTGGGTGGCAGAGCACATAAGCACCGCATTCTCTGACATCCGGGGACGGGCCTCCAGTGTCTGTGATTTTGTGGGTCCTCCCAGGGAAAGCAAGGGACATCTCAGGATGCTGTACACCATCCTCTTTCCGTGTGTTCTCTGTCCTCCAGCCTTCAGATCAACTAACAGGACAACTGAGTTCTGCTTTAAGCTAGATCTTTAACATCTCTGAGACTGAATCTTTCTTCAATGAGTCAAGGAGACGGGACTATGAGGTTGGTCCAGAGGTTTTTACCATATGGGCACTATTGAAGAAAATTCCACCAGGATCTCAAGAGAAGTTCAGGCTCTGGCCTTACCTTCATCATTACTTCATTTTATAACCTAGGACAAATATGTTAACCCAGTGCCTTGTCATGTCTATCATGGAAAAGACACTCGTCTAGGTTAAATTACTTGTCCTATAAAACTGTATAAAGATATAGGTATAGATATATAGCTCTATATAGCTATATATATATATAGCTAATTTAATTAAATCTAATTTAATTGACCTCTTTATGCTTCCTTTGTTTTATCTACAACATAGAGGATTTTGACTGGTTTATCACTGAAGCTCTAACATTTGGAATTTTTCCAAATGAATGGCCCTAAGTATTTTTGTAGAGTTTTAAAGGCTATAAGCTTTATAAAGCATTCCTGTGATGTTTCTGAACTGTTATATTCTGAGGGAACTTAACATATGCTAGATGCACAATAAATACTTCTTAAAAGAATGAATGAATAATTCACACCTACTATTTTCATAATTAACACAATAGCATTCAAAAAATTACTTCCATTGTTTCATATGTTTAGTCTTCTTTTCAAAATTTCTTTGACAGCTTTTGGGTGTGAAGCCTACTGAAGCACAAATAACTTGTCCCCAATTCCATCTTGCTATTGAAATGACCAGTAGAATATTTTTAAAGTTGGGAAAACGTATTCCATTAAAAGCTTCCAGGAATTTCTACTAGACATAATCAGAACAAGAAGAACTTAAGGGCAAACTGTCCCTCTGCACTTTTGTACAAACTGTTCACAGCTCATTGTCTCCTTCCTTCCTCTGCTGACAACCACTAATTCCCTTCGTGGCAATGGCATTAGTTTCCTACTTCTGCTCTAGCAAGTTACTACAAAGTAGTGGCTTAGAGCAGCATGAGTGTATCATTATCTTATAGTTACCGAGGTCAGGAGTTTAAAACGGGTCTCACCGGTTAAGGTGTTGGCAGGGCTGTGTTCCTCCTGGGGACTCTAAAGGGAATCTGTTTCCTGTCCTTTCCAGACTGTGGAGGCTGCCATATCCTTTGGCTTGTGGCCCCTTCCTCCATCTAAGGCTGAAGTGTAGTGTCTTCAAATATCTCTCTGTAATGTCTTCAAATATCTCTCTCTCTCTCTTCAAATACCTCTGCTTCTGTCTTCCACATTTAAGGATCCTTGCAATCTCATTCGGCTTACCTCAAATCATCTTCTTAGTTTAAGGTCAGCTGATTGGCAACCTTCATTCCACCTGCAGCACTGGTTCCCCCGTGCCATGAGTCCTAGCCAGCACTGGCTGCTCTAACGAAAGACTGGTGACAAACCAACAGCATTGATTTTCTCACAGCTCTGAAGCTGGAAGTCCAAGAGCAGGGTGCCAGCAGGGTCACTGTCTAGTGAAGGCCCTCTTCCTGGCTTACAGGCTACCTTCTTGCTGTGTCCTCATTTTGCACAGAGTCTGAGAGGGAAATAATAGTTGGCATCTCTTCTCATAAGGGTCCTGTCCTCATCACCAGGACCCTACCCCCATCTCCTTATATAAACTAATCACCCCTTGCTTAAGGCCCATCTCCAAATACTATCACATTGGGGATTAGGGCTTTGACATGAGTGAGGAGTGGGGGGGAGGGTAACAATTCAGTCCATAAAACCACATTCACAGGTTGCAGGGATTAAGACATGGGTACCTTTGGAGTCTCAGAGGGGTGTTATTCTGCCTATGACAGCAACTTCCAATGTGGCGTTCCCAGCTTTCCTTCACCTCCATAAGGCCTCTGTATTTTTAACTTCAGGACTTCTCCAAAGCTGTAATATTGCTAATGTACATTATGAACTTCTAAAGGACAATGATTCCCAGATATGTTGCACTGTGTTTGCATGGCATGTCCCAGGGCATGCCTAGCTGGGCAGACACATTGTGGAAGATTCTGCTCCAAGCAGAAAAGCCATCGATTTTCAACACTCATTCATTCAATGGGGTTAATCTTTATGTGGATGTTGCTGGCAAGCTCTCCCCAACCCCAAGGTAAGAACTCTTTCCTTCATGGCTGCTTATTTATCTCTGGCTCACCCTTCACTCCTCAGATCTATTATTTTGGGTGTCAGGAGTAATTCCCCACCCCAAGGATATCTCTCAGAGGATTCTACTCCCTGCCCTCGAGGAGCTCCCAGGCAATCTGAAAAGTTCGGTGTGGGAGTTATATATTATTAATTCATTTATTCAACAAATATTTCTTTCATGGCTCCCTGTAATGAAGACTGTGCTGGGAGCCAGGGAGAAGGTGGGGAGCAGAAAAGACACAGTCTGTGTCCTGACGTGGAACAAGAGAGCCTCGCTCTAACACGCCGTGCGTGTAAGCGTGTATGGTCCCTGTAAGCCATACCTTCAGACGTCCATCCTGGAGTACAATTAGCTGAACCTAAAAAGATGAGTGTATTTTTTCATCTCAAATGGGAATTTAAAATCTTTTTTAAAAGCCAAAGGAAACTTTAGGGTCTGGTTCAGGCCACCTGCTTGATCCTGACTCAGGATCACTGCTCTCACCTGAGGCCTGACTGTGTTAGATTTCCTGAGGTACCAGGTGGCCTTCCCCCACCATCTTACATGCAAGAGCCCCAACCTTCTCTGCCCCTGAACTTTCCTGTCTTAGCTCTGACCGTTACTGGGCATACTAGACATTTTATTTGTTATTCCATGAGGGTAGGAACTTTTGTTTATTTGTTCTTCTTTACTGGTGATTGACAGAGAGAAGGCACCATTTAAAATGTATTAAGTTAATACATTTTATCCTTGCCCAAAGAATACTGAAAAACAATAAACAACATATTTTGATACACATGTAGGCATTAAAACTATAGCAAAAAAAGAAATCAGTGAATAGAAATACAAAACTCAGACAAGTACAATAGGCACCTCTAGAGTGGGAGGGGCAAGTTAATGACAAAATCTTCATTCATGGACCAATGATGATTGTGTGGCAGTGCCTCGTGAGCCAAGAATTACGACTAATTTCATTTGGTACCTGAGGTACATAGAAAATATTGTTTTCTAAGACCAGAAAGAGTGGTGCTCATCTTTCATCTGCTATAGTATAGGATACGATTTTGTTACATTAGGTTAAACCAAACTGCGGGGATTCTGATTAGGAAGATTAGACTGGAGACTAGCAGACGTGCTCGGCAGATGTGCAGTGCTGGAGCCCAGCTAGAGCTTCAGATACTTCACAAAAGCCCAACCTGAACAGGAGCTGCTAGAGCCTGAAGTGCTCATTCGTCTCCCTTGTTTCCATCTCATCAGCAAGAACTTACTGGTCAGATGCTGACCAGCTATTTAGCTTGCATCTCCTCTAGAAAGGAGGAGCCAGCAAGTGTGTTTCACAGGCACCTGCCTCCTGGGTCTCTTTCCTGATATCCAGCTAGACCTCCTCACACCCTGCTGTCTCACACCCTGCTATTACCCCGTGACCTTGGGGAAGTCGCCTCAGCTCACTGGGCCTTTGTTTTTATACTGATAAAGTGATTCATGCCATTTGTGAGAGAAAGACCTTTGAGAGCCATCAAGGGTTTCTTTTACAGAAAACAGTCCCTGTTCCCCATGTACCATGATAACTTCGTGAGATAGAAGCATGGAATAGTTAAAAAGGTTTGTGTGGACACAAGAAGAATTTTAAAAAACGAAAACCTTTAGCCAAATAGTAGTTTTGCAGCCTTACAATTTTAGTACTTTGACTCTCAACTTTATTCAGCAGGTAGCATTTGTTTCTTTTTTAAGTCAATAATTTGCACTAACTTCTATTCTGAGGTCATCCAGAATAGCTGGAATAGCTTGGCTTAAGAATAGCTACTTAAGCCAAGCATGACTTAATCAGACTTCAATCATTATTCTTAGATGAAATACCAGGGTCTCCAAGTTCTTTTAAAGTAAAATGTATCATTTATTCTCTGAAATTTAGAATAAATAAAGGTGATTCTTGACTTTTATTTTTACAAGGCCCAGGAAGGTGCCCTCTAGAACCAGAGAAAAAAGAAATTTCTTGTCTCCTATTGGTTGAAAGAAGATGAAATCTCCCACTTCCTTAGAGACACTAGTAGAGTACTTCCCTTATTACTTCAGTCACTCCAGGTGACGTTGGCTGTGTCCCACAACCTTAGGTCATTAGAAAAAGCATAGCATTCTCAGCAGTAGAAACAGTGGATTAGGGCACTGTAATATTGTAAAAGGTATTTATTGGGTTCCCTCATGTATAGGAACTTAGCCATCACATAGTGTGTAGCAATAATGAGTAAACACGCAACTTCTCAAATACTCAATATGTCTTTCTTAGCAGATGTAAGTTTTCCACCCTTCAGTCTGCATCTCTTGCCCTCAGCCTCTTAGTTGTACAAAAGGTAAGCAGTTTCTTTCTCACAAAATATAAACAAACAGCCCCAAGATGAAATGACTGGCCCATAAGCTGTCCTGGCTTTCCTAATTCCAGAAACCCTCTCCTTTCAGGATGCCATTCAGCTTTGTTCTCTCAGGACTGATCGGGCTGGGTTCTCAATCTGAGATAAAGCTCCACACAGAACTTTTGGGGTCTCAAGCTCCTGACAGGGCAGTATGAGGCTCCAGAACAGGCAAAATACAGAAAATGCTATTCAACATTAATTGATTGAACAATAATCTCCTCAGTGCTTTAAATATTTCTACTATTTTGTAGAGATATTTGTCCAGATACATAAAGATTTTTACAAGGTTATATATGAGTATATGCATAAATTTACACTCAGCCTTTCTATCAATTAGCAAAATATTGTAAGGACTTTTTCAAGCTGACTACATAGCAGCATAACTCTTGTTTTGGTTATTTAACTTTTATGGAAAGGAAAGGAATTATTTATTTAAAAGTTAATACAAACTTAAGAGTAATGACTTAATGTCTTCATTGAGATCCCCAAATCCCTTAGAATACCCACAAATGCACACAGTCCTTCCTTCCCCCCTTGGCCCAGTACAGGGTACAGTGCCTCAGGAATAGAAATAGAAGCACATGGCTCAGGTAGCCCCTAGTTCTTCCCAGTATTCCATGCTTGGTTGGCAGGCCTCCCTCAGTTCTCAGCATCATCAGCCTCATCGTCACTGTGATCTCCAGTTAATCCAAAGCCAGTGGCACCTTCTCATGGACCACCAGCAAGAATCCTTTCACCCCTTTTCTTCCAGGCAAAGCCTCTCCTGCTTCCTAAGCCATGTGGCAAGAGAGAGAATGGAAAGCTGCGTAGTCCCAACTAATTCTTGTTTTAAAAACTACTAAAGTCCACTGAGTGAGTATACAGTAACTTACTAAATCTTTCCCACTTGTATTGGAAATTTCAGCCCATTATAATTTGTATATTAAAAATAGCACTAATATGAGAATCCTTATGCACATAATCTTGTTCTTCCTCTGGATTGTTTTATAGAATGCTCATTGTTTAGAGTAAACTTCTAAGTGTGGGATTAATGAATATAAATCTTTATGATCCATTATGGTAGCTAGTATTTCTGGAGTACTAACAATGTACAAAGCTTAACCATAATCCTATTTCCATGTGGCAATGAACTCTTGCTCCTATAACAGAACTGGCTCAGAGTCACCTTGGGTACTTATCCAATGGTAACTGATATTTGATGAGCTTCTCACCCACTTTCAGTCATAAAGGAAAAGGAACCATGGTTATCTGATAACTTTGAGAACTTGTGTGTCATCTGCTATGTGGAGACCACCTGTGACCAGATATGACTGATGACTCGTCCACAGAAAAATGAAGAGAAGTAGGAGCTCTTGAGAACCTATTATCTGTGGCACTTTTACTCTTTCCTTTAATCCTCACCAAAGTGCTATGATAATCCCCATTTCATAGAAGAAGCTGAGGCTCAAAGATGTAAGATGTTAAACAACTTGGTCAGAGTACCATAACCAATAAATGGCAGAGGCCAGATCTGATCCCATTTGTGACCATCTCTATGGCAACTTAAAGCCCCTAGCTCCCACCCTTGCCTCACCCCTCACTTACACACACCTGGCCCACTGGGTCTGATATACCTCATTCTGGGCTATGACTCCAGGCATACACCCCATTGCCATTATTGGGCTTGATTTCCTAGATAGTGGTTTATCAAGACACTTTTTCTACTACAAATTAGCCTGTAAACTGTACATGTCATCTCCCCCAAATCCTAAGATTTTTATTGAAATTTGATTACTTCAGTCTCAGTTTATTTGAGAAAAAATATTCAAGAAATTCCTGAAAACTAACAATTGTAAAAGTAGACTTGCTCAAAAACACTAAATATAGCTATTCAAGAAATACAGATTGGGGCAAAAGTAGGTTTACAGTTGTGAGCATGCAAAGCACAGAGTTTATTCTTATATTATTATATATTAATTATTGTATTATTTCTTCATGCAAAAAACTGTAAACTTTTGTCCCACCCTGCTGCATCTATTAACAGAGAGTAGAACATTGGTTGCCAAAGCCTGGAGGGTGGAGGAAATAGGGAGAGGTCAGTAAAGGGGCACACACTTTTGGTTATAGGAGGATCGAATGTGGAATGTGGATACTAAAGTTGCTAGCATGGTATTGCAGCATTGAAATTTGCTAAGAGACTACAACTTAAGTGTTCTTACCCTCACCTCCCCAAAAAGTAAATATATGGGTGATGGGTGTGCTAATTAACTCAATGGTGACAAATTCTAATTGTCATATTGTAAACTTTGAATACATTACAGTTTTGTCAATCATGCCTCAATAAAGCTGAAAAGTAAAAAAAAAACTCTAATAACTAGTATTAGGAGTGTAACAGGCAAATATTATCAGTGAATCAGAATTTTGTGCATGTGTATAGTTATATATACGTAGTTTTATGTGTGTATGTATGAATCTAATCTCTAATTATTAATCTTCAATAATGTTGGTGACTGTTCAAATAGCAATTAAATATGTGATAAAAAGTTTTGGGGAAATTTTATTATCTATTATGAAATAAATGGACTTAGCTATTTTATAATATATCTTAAAATAAATTCTATATGGATTAAAGAGCCAAGGAAATCTATAAAATATTAGAAGAAGCCAGAGAACAACTTTATAATCTTGGAGTGGGACAAACGCATCACCAACATTGGTCACTCTGCCTGTCACCAACATCAGAGTAGAAATAAAAACTGGCATATTTGGCCACTTACAAAGTGTAAAATGTTACATGGAAAAAAATCACCAAAAAAATTTAAAAGACCAACAGTAGATCAAAAGAAAATACTTGAAGTGAGAATGCCAAAGTTATTACAAGGAATTCTATAAACAATAAGATTAAAAGTATATACCCTAAGAGAAATATAATTCAAAAAGGAAAAATAGTTAATAAACCCATAAAATATACTCAATTCATTAACATTCAAGAAAATGCAAATTAAAAGAGCAAGATACCTTTTTTCAAAACATCAGGTTACAAAAATTTAAAATATCTACATCAAGTATTGGACAACTGTGGAGAAATAGGCGCATGCATCCTGTGGACCAGCACATATGTAAGGCTTAAAGGATACAGTCTGACGGTTTCTACTGAATTTTAAATGAGCCTTACAAACAATCAAGAAAGTTCAGTGCAGCTACTCTAAAGAAGTAATTGTATGCACAGGGATTTTCTTTGCATCATAGTTTATAAGGCTAACAAGTAGAAGGTGGAGATGGCATAGACATTCAGCAATACGGTGTGGTTGGTTAAATTATGATACACTCATTCTATGAAATATCACTCAAAGCAAAAGAAAATAGATAAAATATTATATGAACTCACATGGGAAGATCTCCCAGACATACAATTAATTTTTTAAAGCAGGTTGTAAAACAGGCAACACAATTACATTTATGCTTAAAATTTATTTAGACATAAATACACAGAAAAAAGCATTCAATAATCTAAGTCAAATTGCATACAATGATGGTCAGAGTGGGAGGAGAGCTAGAACCTATCTTTACTATTTGAGTCTTTTAAATTAAGAATGTATAGGTACTTATGAAATGTTTTAAATATCTCTAAAAAGATGAGAAATTGACATTATGATAGTAGCAAAAACTATACTTCTGTAAGTCTAATCACATGGGCAAAAATTCAAATGAGGATTTAGAAGACAGGAAGCCTGAGGTTAATTTGATTACATATTTTAAACTTATTGGAAGAGAATTTTAAATTTATCACCCTCTCTCAACACACACAGAAATGCTAGTAAATTTCTAAATATCAGGCTAATATCTTGACCATAAGGCAGGAGAAAGAAGAAAAAGAAAAAAAAGAAAGAGAGAAGAAAGAAAGAGAAAGTTTTATTTTTTAAAGATTTTATTTATTTATCTTTAGAGAGGAAAGGAAGGAGAGAAGGAGAGAAACATCAATGTATGGTTGCCTCTCGTGAGTCCCGTGCAGGGAACCAGCCTGCAACCCAGGCATGTGCCCTGACTGGGAATCAAACTGCGATCGTGTGGTTTGCAGGCCCGCGCTCAATCCACTGAGCTACACCAACCAGGGCAGAAAGAGAAAGTTTTAAAACCCCACAAGTCAGAGATGAAGACACACCATGAACATACCATGGAAGTATTAAAATATTTTTAAAGCCTGGAAAGATGCATTTGTACTGAGATTATGAATAATTTGTAATTTTTCTTATATTATTTCTCATTTATTCTTTATTCGATTGTTTATTCAGTGTCTCTTATTACCTTCTTTAATAAACAGGAGTAACTTTGGTAATAAACCAGTTACCAGTGACCATCACTTGCTTGTTTACTTTTGTCCTGAAGAAATAGAGGATGAAAGACACCTCTGGAGAACAACTAAATCTGTGTTGGCTGAACACCTGGGAGGGTTAAGTTGTTATTCCCACCAATTTGAGAGCATGCTCACCTTCAGACTACAACCAAGAAAACTTGCTCCTCAGCTGAGACTGAAAACCCACAGGCCCTCATATTAACTTATGTTGGAAATTTTAAATATATATATTGTGATAGAGGCTGTAGTCTGGCTGACCTGGAATCGAATCCTGGCTCCATCCTTTCTGGTTGTATAAATTTGAACATACATATTCTTCAAACTCTCAAACCTCTACTTCTCCATTTGTAAATGTAGAAACAAAAGTACCTCTCTGTGGAAGTTTTGTGAGACTTTAGGAAAAGGCATATAAAAAGTGTTTGACATAGTGCTTGATGGGCTTATGTACTCCATAAATGGTAGTAACTTTATTTAAAAGTTAGTATAATTATACATTAATGATTATATTTATTTCAATATGCTATGGAATGTTAATTTATAATATTTTTAAATAATTTTAAAGTTATTATAAAATATCATACTGGTATGTTTCTAAATTAGCGACGATACTAACAACCAGCCTCTCATTATTTATTATCCCTTAAGATTTGCTGCAAGTTTTTCCCATTTCTTTTTCCCCAGGCTGTGTTTGAGTGAAGAGCGTAATTATTATCATTATAGAATTTACGGTGTTTCAATAAAGTGATTCACATGCATATTATCACTTATTCTCTCCCTTTGAAAAAAAGTTTGAGAAAGGAATTTTTACTACTTTCATCCTCCAGAGAGGAGGGGTGTCCAGCTCAGGTTTTCATGCATTCTGCAGAGAGTGAGCCCCAGCCTTGTCTGGACCCCTGCAAGGTTACTGGAGGCTATGATGCTCGGCAAAGGCTCATGACTGTTTTTGAGGCTGTAGTGAGAAACCCAAACCTCACCTGTAAAACTGAAAATGCTGTTCTGTCTAAAACTAAAATTAAGGGGGAAGCTCTCTCCAGAAGAAACAAAGTTTGGGGATCAAACAGCTACTACAGCAGTCTGCTAAATAGTAACCTGGTTTTTTTTCACTTAAAATTTTTTTTAATTTTTCAATTATAGGTGACATACAGTATATTAGTTTTGGGTGTACAACCCAGTGATTAGACATTTATATGACTCATGAAGTGATCACCCCGATAAATCTAATACCCATCTGATGCCATATATAGTTATTATAATACTATTGATTATAATCCCCCTGCTGTTCTTTACATCCCAGTGGCTATTCTGTAACTACAGATTTGTACTTTATAATCTTTTTAGCTTCTTTCCCCATCCTCCCAAGCCCCGTCCCATGTGGCAAACATCAAGGTGTTCTTTGTATCTATGAGTCTGTTTCTGTTCTGTTTTGTTGGTTAATTTGATGATGTTGTTTTTTAGGATTCCACACATAAGTGAAATCATATGACATTTGTCTTTCTCTGCCTGACCCACTTCACTCAGCATAGCACCCTCTTGGTTCGCCCATGTTGTTTCACATGGCAACATTTCATTCCCCTTTATAGCTGAGTAGTACTTCTGTGTGTGCATGTACACACACACACACACACACACACACACACTATATATATATATATATATATACACCACTTCTTTGTCCATTCATCTATTCACCTACTGATGGACACAGGTTGCTTCCATATCTTGTCATTTATAAATAATGCTGTAATGAACATATAGATGTGTATGTCTTTTTAATTTAGTGTTTTGGGTTTCTTCAGATAGATATCCAGAAGTGGATTGCCAGTCCTTCTTTGTCTCTTGTTATAGACTTTGTTTTAAAATTTGTTTTGGCTGGTATAAATATTGCTACCCCAGCTTTTGTTTCTTTGTTTGTTTTCATTTTCAAGAAATATTTTTCTCCATTACTTACCTTTCAGTCTGTGTGTATCTTTCAATCTAAAGCAAGTCTCTTGTAGGCAACAGATGTAAAGGTCTTATTTTTTTGTCCATTCAGCCACCATATATCTGCTGATTGAAGCATTTAATCCATTTGCACTTAAAATAATTGTTGATAGCTATGCATTTATTGCCATTTTATTATTCGCATTTTTGGTCGTTTCTTTTCCTTTTTAAAGAAGATTATTTAACAATTCGTGAAATACCAGTTTGCTGGTGGTGAACTTCTTTAGCTTTTTCTTGTCTGGGAAGTTCTTTATCTGTCTTTCAATTCTGAATGATAGCTTTGCTCTGGATGGTGTAGCTCGGTAGATTGAGCACTAGCCTGTGAACCAAAGGGTCACTGGTTTGATTTCCAGTCAGGGCACATGCCTGAGTGGCAGGCCATGTCCCCAGCAAGGGGTGTATGAGAGGCAATCATATATTCATGTTTCTCTCCCTCTCTTTCTGCCTCCATTCCCCTCAATCCAAAATAAATAAATAAAATCTTTTAAAAAATAAATGATAGCTTTGCTGAGTAGAGTAATTTTGGTTGTATGTCCTTGCTTTCATCATTTTGAATATTTCATGCCAGTCTCTTCTAGTCTGCAAAATTTCTGTTGAGAAATCAGCTGACAGTCTAACGGGAGTCCCCTTATATATAACTAACTGCTTTTCTCTTGCTGCTTTTACAATTCTCTTTTTGTCTTTCACCTTTGGCATTTTAATTATGATATGTCTTTGTGCGGTCCTCTTTGGGTTCATCTTATTTGGGACTCTCTGTGCTTCCTGGACTCATATGTCTATTTCTATCACCAGATTAGAAAAGTTTTCTGTCATTATTTTTTCATATAGGTTTTTAATTCCTTGCTTTCTCTCTTCTCTCTCTAATACTTCCATGGTGTGAATGTTGATACACTTCAATGTGTCCCAGAAGCTTTTAAAACTATCCTCATTTTTTTGGATTCTTATTTCTTTTTGCTGTTCTGATTTGGGTGTTTTCTGCTTCCTTGTCTTCCAAATCTCTGATTTGATCCTCTGCTTCATCTACTCCACTTTCAATACCCTATAATGTATCCTTCCTTTCAGTTGTTGCATTCTTCATTTCTGACTGGTTTTCTTTTTTTTTTTTATCTCTGTCTCCACTTTTCTGTTTCCTATCCTTTGTTGAAGTTCTCTCTAAATTTATCTACTGTTCACCTCAGTTCATTGGGGATCCTCATAACCAATGTTTTGAACTTTGCATCTGGGAGATTGTTTGTCACCATTTTATTTGGTTCTTTTCTGTTATTTGGGAAATATTTGTCTCCTCATTTTGGCTGATTCCTTCTGTTTGTGTCTGTGTAACAGGTAGAGCTGCTACATCTCCTTGAGTTGGTAGAGTGGTCTTATGTAGTAGGTGTCCTGTGGGGCTCAGTGGCACAGCCTCCCTGGTGTCCTGATCTGGGTGCTCCACGTGTGCTCCTCCAACATGGGCTATGTACATCCTCCTGTTGTAGTTGAGCATTGACTGCTGTTGGCACCTCCATGGAAGAAATTTACCCTCCAGGCCAATCGGCTATGAGAATTGGCCAAGACCACCATGGGGACATGCTGTGCAGGGGTCCACCCCACAGAGCAGAAATGGCTTCAGTGGGAGGCTCTGGTCCCTGCAGAGTCCACCCCTTGAGTGTGCTGCTGGTGTTGGTAGTTGTGTGGGTGTTTCAGTATAGTCTAAATCTGTCCCTGCTTGAGCTGGCTCTGGGGCCTTCCTAGAGGTATAAGCCAAGCCCAGCCACCACCCATGCCTGGGGCCAACTGGCATGAACTACAAAATGATCTGGAGATGGCTACTACTTGTGCTAGGCTTGGACGTGCTGGGAAGAGGCCAAGCTTCAAACCAAGGCTGGCTTCCATGAGTGCCAGGCCTGGGGCCACTTAGCAAGTGGTATGGGGCCTGTCAAGGCTATATGCTGCTTATTTGAGAGATTTTAAGAAAGTCTGCAGTGTGAGTGAAGACAGGCCATTTGTATGGAAAGGCCACTGAAAACAGCTTGAATGGGTGGGGTTGGGTCTCAGGGAATCACTAGTGTGGAACAAACAGTGTGAGCCAGGTTGATGGAGACTCAGATACAGTGCTTGTCTGGTGGCTCTGATGGGGAGGGCTCAGCAAAAAACAATGGCCTCTGCCAGCACTTCTATCTGGGAGAAAGCTGCCCCTTCAGCTCTTGCCCTGATGTCAGACAATTCAGTTCCTCCCTGTATGTCCCTGGTGCTTTAACACATTTTACTTTTATGGTACATTAAACTCTCCTCACCATAAATAAAATAAATTATATCATTTAATGTGCTTTTATTTTCACACAGACTCTGAAATTATAAAGCTGGTTATACAGATGAGGAGACTGAGGGTCAGAAACATTAAGAAATTTGTCCAAGATTTAGCACCAGTACTCTGGACTCTGGGCAGAATCAAATTTCCTACATAATCCCTCTGAGGAATTTGTATCCAGAGAGTCACAATGGTTCCAAAGTGCAGATGCTTGGCTTTCAAACCAGGGGCTCTCTCACAAAGTGGTCCTTCTGCTTTAAACTTTCTTTGCACATTGTAACCATTCACACTGGCTTTAAGACTGAAGGAAGCAGATTAGAAGGACAGGTAAAAATTTATCCAGGTCAACACAGTGTTGACTGGGAGAGGAGACCTGACTGAGGGCTAGGCTTTGCAAGGCAGCCTTTGGCTTAATGGAATGCCAGCCTCTGCAGAGGGTCTGGTCTTAACACATAGATTAGAACCTGATACAGCAGAGTGCCCCAGAAATGAAAAATATTCTTTCATGTTATGCTTGGTTGTTTCAAAACCTGGTAAAAAAGAAACAGGCCAAGATTATTTTCTAACATTTCAAAAAAAATTTAAGATGTGTGCATTAACTATTTTCCCAAAATTTAAAGGTACAATATATTAATGAAATGTATATACTTTCATATACACATATATATAAAATATAAAATATTTATATACACAATAGTAAGATATATTAAATAGTAATATAATAATAGTACGTAGAACAGTGTGAGTGTATAATGCATAATACATATATATGTCTATTGTCTATACACATATATACACAAGTATATAATCACATGAAGGGTCAAAGAAATATGTCCTTTGTAGTCTTATATATACTACAGAAAAATTGAAGGGAAAACAAAATGTTTGACAAAAGGAGAATGAATACATTGAAAATATAATATAACATGCACTTTTTTTTGAAAGTACCATTCAATGGTACTTTCAAAGAATATCTAATGAGATGACACTAAGTTTACTATGCAAAAAGGAGTTTTTAAAAGTCCATATGTAATACAATCCAAATTCTTGAGAAATTGTAGAGTAGATATCTTTATATACATGTACATGTTTGTGAGTTGGAAGAAAGAAGGCAAAGTATTAGCAGGTGTTGGTCATCCCTATAGACTTGAATTACCATTAGTTTCATTTTCCACCCTGAAACTTTTGCCCACTTTTCAAATTTTGTATAATGAGCATGCATTTGTGTTACAATCAGAAAAGTTAATGTGTGCTGTAAATGCTATCATAGCTCATAGACTTAACTGATTCTCAAGAGAACTTGATTGATATTTAAGGACTAGGGCAATGTGGAAAGAAAATTTTCCCCTTAATTTGGGGGTAATTCCTTTTCCCTGCCCTCATAAAATACACCCTTTGTTTCAAGTTCTAATTCCCCTTTATTTTCAATTCCCATCCAATTATTCACTGGGTACCTACATTAACTTCATTAATATTGGTGTAGCAAGCCCTGGCTGGCGTAGCTCAGTGGATTGAGCGCGGGTCTGCGAACCAGACGATCGAGGTTCGATTGTGTGCCCTGGGTTGCAGGCCGGTTCCTTGCACCAGTAGGGGACGCACAAAAAGGCAACCGTACATTGATGTTTCTCTCCCTCTCTCCTTCCCCTCTGAAATCTTAAAAAAAATAACCTTACAACGATGTACTCCCTGTATAACAGTACCTTACAACGATGTACTCCCTGTACTCCCTTACGATGAACAAATGACCTGCTGAAATTCACCCCCCCCCCCCCCCCCACACACACACACACACACAAATGGCAGCGCAGAACTGGAACCTCTGGGCCCCAGGTCTTCTGACCTCTCAGTGAACAGCCGAGACACAAGGAGGCGTCACTTGGAGTCCTTTCCCTCAGACCTCCCCAGCAGTAGCTTTCCCCTCCCCAGCAGTAGCTTTCCTTGAAAGCTGGTCAGATGGCAAGTTCTCCCCAAGGCCCCTCCTGTGTCAGGGCGGCACACGTGTCTGCTTAATACACTTGTGGCGCTTAGCCATGGAACACATAAACAAGGCAGGGAAAGCCTCAGAGAGCAGTCTGGATGCCCAAATGGAGTGATTTGTCTTCTGAGATTATTGTTTGAAATTGTTTATGTCAGTTGCTGAGTTTCTGTTCTGTACTTCAGGGACTTGTTTGTGGTGGAAGAAAAAGTCCCTACAGCTGGAGAGCGACCCCTATGGGGCAGCTGCCATGAAAGGGTGCCCTGCGCTTTCCTGGCCTCTCGATGCAGGCAGCAGTTGGGGTGGTCCACTGCAGGCCCAGCAGAGCACGCTAGAAGTCTACCCCTGCAGAGTCCACCCCTTGAGTGGACACAGAAGTTCTGTGTCGCTGGGCACACTCTAAACATGTGTAACTAATTTAACCCTCACAACAATCCTAAAGGGAGGTTCTGTTGCCCCTGCCCCCAAGATGGAGAAACCGAAGCACGTCCTCTTAAGAAAATTTCATGATTAATAAACAGAAAAGTTGGGACTTGAACTCAAGAACCCCTGGCTTTCGAGCCTATGTACTGCTTCTCACAGGCACCTAAACTGGCTAGAGCTGGCTGGAGCGACCTGACTCTCAATCTGCCCTCTCAGAGAGCATGCGCACTGTGAATTCTGCCTGCTCTGTGACATGGTGAGCCTGGAAGCATTTCCACTCGAGGTCCACGTTCCTCTCCCTCTAGTGACTTGGGATATTGTGATATAAAAGCCCTAATCTCACAAACCTGGCAGAGTTGTGCGTGAGAGAGAATTCCTTTTGAGGCGTGAATTAGTTTTATTCAAATGTTTTGACAAACTGAGAGTGTGATGCTTAGGGAAGGAATGACAAGAGGAAGATGTCTGTTCACACAATGCTTAGGGAAGAATGCTTCCACAATGCTTATGGAACATTCCTCTTCCTCTTGAAAATAGATCTTCCCAATGCTTGTGTGAACAGACATCTTCCTAAAACAACTTTAGACCCTGCCTGAGGCCTGGTCATTGAAGTAACTGTGTGATGATTCTGAGTTAGGGCTCTTTGGATTTCAATATTCTCCTGGTTTTTACCCTCCAAATGCCCCGTGCCAGGAGCTGGCCTGAGGTAATGATTCTCAGTCTTGTTAAAGGAAGGGAACTCAGAATATCTCTTAGGATGAAGCAATGACACTGTGTTCCAGCCAGGCCTCTCCCATGCAGGTCTGCCCATTTGCAGGGCCACCACGGCCAGGCCAGCTCCCCTCTGCACCCTTCTTCTTCCTAACCATGAAGGGCTCCCTCAGTGGTAGGAGCATCATTTTTGCTTCCTCTTCTCTAGCCGCTGCCAGCAATAGATGGGTAGCTAGTCGGGCCAATGTCATTCTTGGTCACTGCAACCATCTGGCTGTGCATCAGCACACAGGGCAATGGTTGACCAGGGAGCAGTTATTATTGGTACCTGGACTCAGAAGGCAAGGAGCAGAGTGTTCTCGGGCCTCAGCACTGCACACAAAAATAATCCTGGTTCTCAGCCTTGTTTGGGAAATGTGGCCATGATTGGGGCAGAAACAGCATAGACGATGCAACTTATCAGGCCACGTTCTCTCAGCTTTATGTCATTGGTGGCCCTACCCCCTCTTCACCAGGTGGCTTGATGCCTATATACCCCAAGGAAGAACAAATCAGAATGATGAGTGGCTCAGGTTACTCATATAGGATGGCTTTTTCCCCCCAGATTCAGATAATACCAGGTCGAGGAAAGAATTTCGGGAGTGTCTTTTGGGCAAGAAGAGGAGAGTTTGAGCTATAAATTTGTGTCCCACAATGCTGACTCTCAGCTCTGGAAGGGACCTGAAACCTCCAATCATGGTGCTGCTTTTTACTTTCCAGGATGTCGTTCATCCCCTGGTCAGCAGCTTCTTCCTGGCCTGCTTCTGACAGTGTCCTTGAAGGCAACAATGTCAATGTCAGAGTTTATACATGAAGGTTGATCCAGCTAAACCCAGGATAGGATTCAACAAAAAAGAAGTTCAAGGACTAAATTATGCACAGGTACTACTGCCCTTCTGAGGGAAGAGCCTTCAGCTGGCTGATGCTCTGTTTTGTCCGGAGCTAGTGGTGTTAATAGCTGGCATTGTATAGAGAGGGCGCCACATACACAGCCATCCAAGATAGTTTCCATGACACGCTTAACCCTGTTCCTGGGTGTGCCACTGTGTCTCCGGTATGTATGTTTCAGCCACCTTTACAAACTGTAAGTCCACACACCTAGGAGTCCTTGGCAAGTAAGGATTTGAAAATAGATCTCAAACCTCTGCTTGGTTGTGCTCATAGCTTCCCACCAGCACTGATTCCCTTTCCCAGCACTGAGCAGGAGAGAGCCTCTGGGTTTGCAAAACAACTGAGAATCAAATAGTAGAAATTTTGAACAATCTTAAGGCAAAAAGAACACTTACTATGGAGATAGGAGCATGTCTCATGGAACTCAGCAACAGGAATATGGTTGGGATGTGAAGGAAAGTAAGCTGGAATCAGAGACTGGACACCTTCACCTCCCTGGCTTTCAGTGACAATCATTCTTTTCCCTCTCTCTACACAAGCTTTCCTGTTTTCCTCAGTCTGTATGCTTGGAAAACACCACCCCACAGCTACTGAGGTTGCTCTCTTGCAGGGCCATTTCCAAAATTCCTGGGGAATAGCCCAGTGTGAATACCCATCTTTGACACAAAAACTATGGTCAGGGAGAGAGGCATCCCAGGGGGAACATCTTAGCTACATGAAAACCACATCCATGACAAATTAAAAAAAGAGGGGGAGGGGCATTTCCTTATAAACCCAGTGGGAAAAAAACTACTCAGAAGAGAATAAAGGGCAGCTATCACTAGCCACTCATCTTCTCTGTTATTCCTCACTCTGCTGGTAACTTTGCTGCCAGCATTTCCCTCTGTTGTAGGGCATGCCGAGTCTATAGGAAACAAAAATGACTCATACACGTGTACACATGCACACGTGGGCTATTGCTGGGGGGAACTAGAAGGAAGCAAATGATGTGGTGTGGGCTTAACAACATCATTCATTTGTTTAAGTTTCCTGGGAGAAAGGGCCAGAACAGCCTTCTGCAATTCCCAAACCACATGCAACTCTCTTTTCATGACATCCCACAGTTGTAGTTGTTTAACACCCTTTTCCCCCTCTTGCCTTCAAAATTTACATAGGCAGAGCCCCAGCCAGCTTTATTCACAGCAATCTTCCCTGTCTTATATAGTGCCTGGAAGAATAGCAGGGGATCAAAAACTATCAAATGAATGAATGATGTTAGTGGGTTCACCTTCCTGTCAAGTGTCCAGATGAAAGCATTACCTCAAAGGCTCTTGGCAGCCCTCCCAATTTTGCTACAAAAAATCATATAACAATAATTTTGTTTGTTGTTTTACTTTTTTGCAAAAGTCTGCTTTAAAAAATTATCATGTAAATTTCATTCACCTGTCCCTGACTGTCTCTCTCTCCCTTTCTTTTCCTAATTTTTTTATAAAGGCGTAGTAACTTTTTTCCACTTGTTTCTCAAATCTTCCCTCCTCTCCTCATTCCCACTATGTCCAAGTGGACTTTTTTGTCTTATGCATGGATCATGCTGAGTCTTTAAGCCAGCAGCGTTGTCCCCATTCATGTTAGCACAAGATTGGTCATCCTAAAATCTCGGTGTTACCATAGTACTTGGTAACTCTCTTGACCAAGGTCACATAGCTATTTAATGAGAGGCCTCCTGAAGCTCCTGTGACTTTCAAGGGACATCCCACTGATATGTTGTTTCAAACAGAAATTTGAGAGATCTTCTAATTACTACTCGTAAGTATTTTGCCTATGGGTGAAGCGAAAATTGAATTCAGATGCAGGTTATATTTTAAAATATAATTCACATTGATTTTCTATGAAATTCTGGAATTTAGCATCTTATTGTCCAACATTTAAATTATTGAAATCTACATTTAGGCAGGCCAGTGCCGCCCTCTTCCTGCAGGATAAAGTCCAAAACACTTCAGCATAATAGTCAAGGCTTTTTGTCATTGAATCCCCACCATCTTTTCTACTAGTAGCTCTTACCACTCCACAATACAATCCCTTTCTTTGATCAAGACAATATTCTGGGGCACATTGCATCTTTTGTGGGACCCAATGCAAAACAACAATGCAGGCCCCTTGTTCAAAAATGATAAAAAATTTCAGGTGGTGACAGCACAGTGTTAAAGCAGGCACAGGGCTATTATGGGCAGATCATGTTTATTCCATATTCAAGTTTTTATGCATGTTCTTTTCTTGGTCAAGAATACCCTTTATCACCCATCTTACCCATATGACTCTCACTTGAAAATTTAAAGGTACAGTTCTCCTTAATGAAAGGTCTAGCTCTTAATTTAATTAAAATAAAAAGTCCAATTCTCCTTCTATGTATCTGTATTCCTTAATCACATGTTGTTAACACTATCTAATTCAAATGTGTGTGTGTCTTCTCCTCCCCACTAGATTTTTTCCTGCCTGAAATAGCTTCATAACATCCTCACTATATAGAGATGCCTCAGCAAATAAAAAGGAACTGCTAAATGCTTTTTGAGAAGCTGAATTGGTTGATAAATGCATGATTACCAGACTGGGCTGGTGATTTTAAATAGTCTAAAGATTTCTGTGGCATTTATGAGAGTAATAACTAGTTGAGTTCACATTTTCCATTAGAGGGTCAGTTTCGAACCCTACATTTCACAACTGACTTTTAGAGCCCTTTGCAATATTGTAGGCCTTCTGTAGTACTTTGAACATAATACTAAAAACTATTACAAGAAATATTGTAATTTCATGGGGACAACTCTAGAAATTAAGAAATTTTCAGAGGTCTGAATTTGAGACATACAAAGAAAGACCCGGGTCAAAAATGGAGCCAAGAGTCATGAAATGTTAGCATTCCAAGGAGCTTGCAAGATGGGCAGTTCATCTTTCTTATTTTACGAAGGAGGAAACTGAAGCCTGAAAAAGTGGATTGTCTTGACCAAGGTCACATAGCTATTTAGTGAAAGGCCCCCTGAGCCTTGTGTGACTTTCAAGGGACATCCCATTGATATGTTGTGTCAGACCTTCTAACTACTACTCATAAGTATTTTGCTTGTGTGTGAAGCCAAAAATGAATCAGTTGCAGGTTATATTTTTAAATATAATTCACATTGATTTTCTATGAAATTCTGGAATTTAGCATCATATTATCCAACATTTAAATTATTAAAATTTTCATTTAGACATAGGGCTTATTGTGTATGCAGAACATGGAAAAAGTATAAAGTAATGAAATTACAAGCAGTATTATGGGCCTGATGGAATGACTGCTCTGTAGTTACCAAGGGGTGCAGGTTGCTAGGAGGGGCAAAGAAGATTCCAACAGTATCCAAGGGTCCATTGTAAGAAGGTAGTGTAAGCCCACCACCATCTGCTGATGTTAAAGTGGCCTTCCTTCCACTGCTGTTGCTAAGGGACCTGGGCTTGGTCCTCTGCTGAAATCGGAGGCTCTCCTGTGCTCTTGAGGCTTCACTCTCCCACAAGGAATGTTGAAAGATCAAGATGAGTTGGAAATATGGGGTCATGTTAATGCAATGGCACCATAACCCACCCCCAGCCCCTGCTCCTGGATAAAACCACCCCATCTGTTTCTAAGCAATATCTTTTTGGAGGTTTGATATATTTTGATATTTTTGATACATCTAAATCATAAAAATAATATAAGTCAGGGGGGATTTAGAGATCATGCAATCTAATGATTTTCAAACTCTGCTCCAAGGGGCTTTGACATTTTATAAGAGGTTCTGCTTTTATTGCTCACCCCTTTGCTATTGCTTTTTTCCTTTCATGTTATATTTCAGTTAAAAAATGTTTCCAGTGCTTTTTAAAAAAAAGTTTGAAAACACCTAATTCTAACTTAGTCCTTCCTTTAATGGGTAGAGGGGCTGGAGCCCAGAGAGCTGAAATCCTTGTATTATTATTTCGAAGTGTTGGGGGAAAATGACACTTAAGTTTAGTTAGTAGAATTTGGGGAGTTATTTTCACCTCCCCACCTCATCAAGGCAGAGTCATTGCTAGAGGGACTAGAATTCGTGGAACATTAGAAGAAAGAGAGGAAGATGACTCTGTGGATGATGAACATATGGTTAGTAACTATGGGCACACATTGTTTATTTTCTTTATAAATCACTATTTTCCCACAATTTTATACTTATTTCTTTCCCAAAATATGATTTACTACATATTCAGTAAGCATAAATTATTTTATGACTTTGGTAAGGTTTAAATACACATTAATTTATAATTCAGAAAAAAAAGTCTTTTTAGACCAGACATTCTGGTGCTCCTTGAGAAAGCCGGACCATTCTTAGAGACTGAAGATGTTGTGGCAAGTAGGCTGCACAGAGGCTGCAGGCCAAGTGAGACTAAAGGGTATTTGTTTAAGAAAAATGAAGAATTTGGTAGGAAAAAAGAGTTGAGTGGAGGAGGGCAGAATAGAAAAATTAATCAAATATGAGTAATATGGTCTTCAGAAGACCGTGTATTCTGCAACATAGGAGAAGTAATGGGTAAGGGTGATGCTCTTAGCAACGACAGTTTATTTGGATGAACCAAATAGAAGCTTAACACACAGATCCCAGTAACTTCTTTGAGATTCTTTGGATGAGTCTATGTCATCTAGGTCAAAAGAATAATCAAGAACTAACAATGACCAGAGAGTTGGGAACCACTAAGATATCTTGTATTATCGTTGGGGACAACAATATTACTGGAAGATTGGAAAGTTTTATACAACCAAGAGGGGGAAAGCAGCTCTTCTCCACCATGAGCGACAATAGGATAGATTTCTGGGTTTCAGTTGTACCCACCAGCTTTGTCAACACAGACCAAACTGAGGTGGGCATGGGAAATAACCCGGCTTATTACAGCAGGGAACATAGCTCAGGTGAAATATCCTGCCACCGCCACCCCCTCTGCCTGAATTGCTGCTTCCAAATTATCTAAACAGTTGACCAAATAGCCAGATCCATTCTGAAGTTCTTAGAGCAAATCTTTCATGCATAAGTAGGTTTCTTTTCTCTTTTCTCCTTCCTTCCTTCCTTTTTTTAGAATTAGTATCACCTCCGCATTGGGCCCAGGGAAACAGCTCAGGATGAGGGCAGTGGCATAGCCTTATTAATTCGGCTTAGCCTTATTAATTATTTGGCATAGCCTTATTAATTATTACTTAATTTGGCCTATTTCTTGTTTCCTTCCTGGGGCAAGGTATGCCCCTGGATTAATGCATCTTTTATTTTCTATTAAATACATATTAATTTATAGCCATCGCCGGAGTAGACACTCTCACACACATACTCACACTCACAATAAAGAAATTAAACCTTTTTTCCTAGTTGTTTTCTCTTTAGTTCCTCTTTCTACCTTTTCCCCTTTGTTTCTCTTTTGTCTACTCCCTTTTCTCCTAAAATCATCAGTACCTTTAGAATTGATTCATATTCAGATTTCATCTGATGAAACCTTCCCTTCCTGTAGTATGTAAACATTCAGGCAAATACATAACACTTAAGCAAGTTAAAATACTATCTTAATGTGACATGGTGCCTCTATTGGGCAGAAGCTACTTTCTCCTTTTTGGTTCCTTGAAACTTTGGAATTATCTGGAAATTATTCTGAAAGTTTGGTTTAGAGAATCTAAACTGGGTTTGTGTAACTGGGAGATACAGGGTATTCCAGGTTAGACTCCCACGCCCTACAAACTGTATCTTTAAGTCAAGTATCAACTCAGCCTGCCACTAAACAAAATAAATATTTAGGTCACAATATAAAGAAAAAATAAAAACAGATTTAAGGTATTGTAAGTATATTTTTATGACATACACAATATCTAAAATCCATTTAATACAAAAATTGTTAGAATGATTAGTTAAGAGTTGAAAAAGTAATTAAAGTCTTTTCTAATACTATATACAGAATTAATTCCAGATGCATTGCAAAGTTAAATGCAAAAACTAAAAACATAGAAGTATAATAAGAACATTTAAGTGAATATATAATCTAGATATGGAGAAGATTTTCTAAGTATACACCAAAGATAGAAATCATAAAAGTTTTTAATGGATTACATATAAAAATGTTAAATGCCAAAAATTTTCACAAACGAGATTGAATGACTAAATAAAAATTAGTGGAAATTTACAACATAGATGATTGTGTTTAATGTGTTTGAAATATAAATAGCTCTCCCAAATCTACAATTAAAAAATTTACTTATTAGCAAAGCTCTTTATCCGTCTTTATTGGCATCATCTATTGTTAATAGTGTATAGTGAAATTATATAGTCCTAACAGGAGTATAAAATGATACATCATTTCTGGATGAAAGAAATTAAATATACAGTAAAGGGACATTAGTTTAAAAGATATTGGATGAAATACTTGGTGGCCATTAAAAATGAGAGACTACATATACATATCCACACAAAAAGTAGTAATATATTGTCAGTAAAAAAGCAAGGCACAAAACAGTATTAAAATGTGGTCTCACTTTTGCACATAATATCCTTGCTTATTTCTATTTCTGAAAACTATGTTTTCCTCAAAATTTCCTATAATGTTTGATAAAATATAGTTCAATATGCCCTAGGCCTACTGGACTACTGTCTCCAGGAAAGGGACAAAAGAAATGGTTGTTGTTTTTTATTTTTTGGCCCAGGTGACTCTCATAAGGTAAATTGGGGTAAACAAGCTAAAATACTAATCTAATTATTAAAATCTAATCTCTTCTTTCTTCAATGGGTTTATATTGAAACTGAGATACAGAGAGATTCTGGCTAAAGCAACAACTCTGTAGTAGCTGAGTGGGGTCTGGAATCGCAGGTGCTGTATTCCAGAGGAGTCATCTCTTTTTAGAGAGTGGAGCTTCTTCAGGCCAGTAATCTTAAATTAAATTCCCATCAACCTCTTTCTTCAGTTAGACAGGTAACTGAGCTTCTCTTCAGCTCCATTGTTTCATATTCAGTAATGATCTTTCTTTGTTGATGGCAAATGGAAAGTTTCCACCGTTCCCTAGCAATGTGACATTTCAAACAGTAGCACAGAACTCTTTAAATAGAAAAGATCCATTTCCACTCTATCGTGACTCAGTAACAGCCACAGGATTCTTCTCAAACTTTCCTAAAAATGTCATCTTTGGGCTGGACTCAAGAGGAACATTTCAGCCAAGGAGACACATTTTCCACTCTGTCAGGAATGAGCGAGCATGGGTTTGGAACATAAAGTGTTTTGCAATCCTCAGAAAAGTGATACTTCTCACCAAAATCATGGCAACAACTCTGTGTGATACGTCAGAGCCTGGGAGCATTCAGGAGCCTCCTCCTGAATTGGGTACTCGACTGGGCCCGTAACCTATGTCTGTTAATAACAGTCACCCTGCTGCCAGAAAGAGAATGATATCCTTCATGACTGTGGCTTTGGAGACACTGTGGCAGTGATGCTGAACTGAGGGTCCCTTATGTTGAGTTACCTACGAGGGAGGTAGCATGAAATGTTCCTCATGTTCCAGTGGATCCTGATTCTTAATGAAAGGACCGCCCCCTGCCCCGCAATGTGTTCCTTTCAAACACAGGGTATGACATGGCAAAAGTTACTCTTTTATCATTCAAATAGTTCCATTTGGAATTTGTACCCATGAGGCAAAACTTTAGAGTCCAAAGTCATGGGTTTAAAATATGCTTCCCTCACTTCTAACTCTGTGGCTTTGGATGAGCTATTTACACCCTCTGGGCCTTATGAGCTGTGACACAAAATAATTCACACTCTTTGTGGGATATGTGGGAGGTTTCAATGAGATGATTTGTATACAAACTTCTAACCTGAGACAGCACTTTTCATCCTGTCAATGCCAGAGAGGCAGGAAGGAGAAATAAAAGAAGTGAACAGGAAGATGAAAGAAGTGATCATGAGTGAATGCCTCAGTTTCTCTGTTCACTCCTCTTGTCTCCTGCCTTGACAAGCTCGGGCAGCCCATGTGCTCAGTGCCCTCTTCCTACAAACTCCTCTTTCCCAAATTGCACCACCTCCCCTCAGAGACAGGAAGCCCTGGGCATGGCTGACGTTTTGTAAGTTATACATTGCCGCTCCCGCTGCAACTTAAACTTCCTTTTTTTCTTTGGATTCTATTACCAAAACCAAATGGATGGGCATTCTCTTGAAGCATCCATTGTCGATGTAAAACAGAAAGGTAGCTTTGTATAATTTAGGGCACAGGTGTCAGACGCCAGGCCTACAGGTTGAATCTGTCCCTCTGCCTTGTTTTATCCAGCCCAGCACCTTGTTTCTACCCAGCAGTAGCACAGAGCTCCTTGCCTCTATTTAAGGAATAGTTACACTTATACAGTCCTAAAATTACATTCGGCCCTTTGAAGGCAACCATGAGGCTGATGTGGCCCCCAGTTTGACTCTCCTGGTTTAGGGAATGATTAACTCATTAACTCCATCCCAATAATTCTGTGAAACTGTAATTGTGATATATGGCTAGTGTTAATATTGTGACTATACACAGATGAGCAGGCCAGGGCTCACAGACATGGAGACAACTTGCCTCAGGTCACACAGTGCAGTGGAGTCAAAGTTGAGTGTATGTTTTCCATTCCCAACACCCTTCCTTCATCAAGCTGCCTCCCTTCTTCATTAAGTAAGTGCTGCCCACCACCTCTGGCATGTAGCAGAGGGGCTGTCTGTGTGATGAGAAATGTGACAATGTCCATCAATCCCAATATCTCCCTGTTCTTCAACCTGAAACTCTCAAGATACCTGCACCCTTGCTCCTGCTTCTTCCTCTCCTGGGCACAAGCAAGTGGAACTTTCTGTCTGTAACCAATGGTGTGCAGAGACAGTCTAACTCCGATTCTTGAGCTGGGTACCCAGCCCCAGCTCCAGCTACATATGGGGTCTCTATTTCTGGTCCTTCACTATAGTGGATCCAGCAGTTTTTTATATTCTTTAATAATCATTAAGTAGGTGGCTGCTTCTCTGACTTAATGGAGTTTACGCTTATGATTATAAAATATTGAAGCAACATATTCCCTCTTCTTTGGGGAGGTAGTGCTTGGGGGGTGGGTGGAATTTGCTTCTCTGGTCCTGAAATTTATTTGGGGGTGGGGAGGAGAGGGTGGCAGACCAGAGTAGTGAAGCAGCATTTATAAAAAATGGGTAATATAAGATTATCTCTACCAGACAGATAAATCTATCATGGGTCTAGAGTAATTGAAATAATGTAGCACTGAACAAGTATAGCCAGGCAGATGAGGAAATCAGACTCAAGAGTCTAGAACTTCTGAGTAAAGAAGTGACTTCAGTGCAGACGAATGACTCACAATTCTGACAAAGGAATGCAAAAATAGATTTGAAAAAAAACTTTGGTTCTGGAAACTAATGGAGACTGACAGCTGAGTGTCAGAATCATAAAGGAACATACTGGGATGAAGTGGAAAAGGTACCAAGAACTCACTTTCCTTCACCACCCAGAGATGACCATATGGCCTCAAAGGACGTGAAGTGGAAACCCCACAAGTACTTGGCATGTATAGGTGGCTAGAACTGAGAGTAGGGGAAGGCAGGGGCCAAAATGCAACCCTCCCCTCAGGTTTTTTTTTTTTTTTTTTTTAGTCACAGTGGGTCAGTGAAGGTTGCCAGCAGGTCTGGGGCCACAAATGGCAAGGTGAACACAGGGAGACAGGTGCTGTTCAGCAAAGCCCAAAAAGACGGTCAGGGAAGGAGGCCAGGCACTCACTGAGGACAGCTGTGCCCAGAGGCAAAGGCTGCTTCACCAAGCACAAGCTGCTTCCAGGCGTGTAGGGCCCCTCCCATGTGCAGGAGGGAGTAGCCACAGAAAGACACAGGGTCATTCCTGCCCCACCTCTGGCATTGGAGCTTTGCCAGACCTGGAGAGGAGGCCACCCAGGGACAGACCACACTGTGAAGATTCTCCTGGACCTGGCTCTCTGGCCATTCTCTTCAGGCACGGAGAACTGCACTGGCTGCCAAGCCACCAGCTTCCCTGGAGAGAAGCACAGCAGCTTCCAGGCAAGAAAAGTGGTGGGGCCAAGGGCAGCGGGCGAGCCGGCCTCTCGCTAGCAAGAAGAGAATCTGAACAACCTCCAGAAGCCTTCTGACCACAACCCTTCAAATCCGACACTTCGAATGGGAGGGAAAATTCCTCTTCGAGGAAGTCAACCTATAGTAATGTTGAGGGCATGGGCTGGAATTAACTACCAAGACTGCCCACTGCTGTTTTTTCATAGTGAAATATTGGAAACAAACTAAAAATCCAATAATGGGCATTTGGTTTAATAACTTAAAGAATAACTAAAAAACAAGATACTATGTAGCTACTAAAATAGTATCTTTTGAATGGTATTAAATAACATGGGAATATAGCTGTGATATATTATTAATGGTAGAAAGCAGCTAATGAAAGAAAGCATAATATGATCCCATATAAACATAGAAAAAAGGGCCTCAAGGACACACAGCCCGTATTAATAATAGTTATCTCTAGTTTGGCTATAGTATTTTTTTCTGGAAGCTTTTCTACATTTCACAGTGTTTCCACCTTGAATACACACTGATCTGCTTTCTCCCCACTTTACTGCTCTGTGTTACACTCGGAGGGAACAGTGTGCAGCTCAGTCCTCTGGCTTACTGGTTCGTTTTTAACTGTTACTTCTGATGTTCAGTTATCCATTTGAATTTGTTTATTCTAATGAACTAAGATTTACTTTGATCTTTGTTTTTTATTTTTAAAAATTTTAGAAAACACATAAATTAAAATTTACCATCTTAACCTTTTTAAAAATTTCTAAAACTTTTTATTTAGAATATGTTTCTAACTAAATATGAATACAGTAGGCAAAAGGCTTGTTCTGTTTCAAAATACTATAGTTACTGCCATTACAGTTTTAACATGGTAACAAACATAGCTTTGGGTGTGGCAGCTCCTTTAAAAACGGTCATCCTTCACTCGCACTCACTGAAGAACACAGTGTATACGCTGGTTTAAAACTTAATGCTAAACCCATTCTAACTGCAAACCAAACACAAATTTCAACACTCCCACTCACTCTACTGCAAACTAAGCTTTACTACAAGACTGAAATCACACATTAGAGCCAAACAGTAGTTGTACAAGAACTACTTCTCCTTCTGACCATAATATTAACTAAGTTAAAAAGCCAAGTATAACTGCGATTCTAGTGTTACAATAAGCAAAAACACTAAAATTCTATCACATTAGTTAATTCTAGGTCTGGCTTAAAACTTCAACCTAGGACTAACACCACCTAAAAGCTTATCTGTCTATAAATATTCTCATGTCCAGAACTAACCTGAATTTTAACTTCAACTCAATTCTACTCTCTAACATTAGGCTAACCCTAAGTCTGTCTTAAATTGAAAGATACCATGAAATTCATCATACTTTATGAAGATACTAGCAAATATCTTCTAAAATAATGTTTTTTTTTTTTACATCTGCATTCACGAATGTTCATTACATAATTACAAGTGTTTGATTTAGGGGTTATAGCTTCTGCTGAGTAGTTTGCCATCTGAGTCATTTTTAAAATATACAACATAGTGGCATTAAAAGCATTCACCTTGTGTGACAACCACCACCACCCATCTTCAGAGCGCTTTCCATCTTGCAAAACTGAAACTCAGCATCAATGAGAAAATACCCCTCATCCCACCCCCAATCCCATCCCTCACTCCTTGGCAACCACCACTCTCCTTTCTGTCCCTAGGAATCTGACTACTCTAGGTACCCCATGTAAGTGGGTTCATATAGGATTTGTCGTTTCACAACAGGTTTATTTCACTTAGCATGATGTCCTTCAAGTTTTACCTATGCTGTAGCATGTGTCAGAATTTCCTTATTTTTTAAGGCTGATATTCTGTGGTAGATACAGAGTGGGCAAAAGTAGGTTTACAGTTGTGAGTACACAAAGCAGTTTATTCTCATATCATTAATTCATTGACTACTGTAAATCTACTCTTGCCCACCTCTATATACACCATATTTTGCTTAGCCAGTCATCTGCTGACAGACAGACCCTTGGGTCACTTGCACCTTTTGGTTATTGCGAATAAGGAACACAGATGTACAAGTCTCTGCTTCCACTTCTTTTGGATATATACTCAGAAGTGGGAGTTCTGGATTATGTGGTAGTTCTATTTTTAATTTTTTTTGAGGTTTGCCATACTGTTTTTCACAATGGCTATACCTTTCTATATTTCCACTAATAGTGCACATGGGTTTCAATTTCTCCACAGCCTCTCTAACACTTGTTGCTTTTTGTACACATATAGTAGCTATCCTAACATGTGTGAAGTGGTTTAGTTTAGTTTTAATTAATGAATATTATTTTGCCTGTCTTCAAGAAAGGGCTGCTGCATTTACTCACACTGTAACCTTGAGTATGTATTCTTTCATGGTTAAGTTTGGAGTCCTTCCTTTGTGGTACTGACATGCCTCCCGGGCTAGGTTATTCCCGATGGTACCCTCCCAGTGTGCCCTCATAAGTTTCTATTAGACTGAGTGATGCACAGGTGAGCCCAGCCTACATGGAAAAGATGTGTTGCTGACACTTGTGTTTTGATCTGATTCTAGGGATTAGCAGAGAGGTACAGGATATCTAGTAGTTGGTTTCAGACAGTGAAGGATTCTTAACTCTCTTGGGTATTGCTAACAATCTGAACAATTCTGTGGTCCCCCAAGATGCCATATTTGTTCTTTCACCTGCAGAGAGACAGTTCGATGCCCATAGTTCACTGTGAGGAGGACATGGTAGAGGCTGACCTCCTGCTTTGATACCCAAACCAACAACCCTGGTAGACTGAGCCTTAGGCTCCCTTCTGTTCCTGGGCAAAAAAGATTCTTGGCACAGCTTTCAATTACTTACCTATGTATGCCTTTGGAGGAAGTTTTTAAATTCAATCCCACATTCCTTTTATGCCTCATAGATTATAGTTTTGAGCCCCTGAAAAATCTCCTTCTTTTCCAGTGTAGGCAAAAGTCTGCTCTCTCTATTCTTATTCTGAGCAACTTATACCCAGAATCTCCCTGAGAAAATGGAATATCTGTAAGAAAGAAGATAGATATTGGAAGACAGAATGTGTTTGGGATAGAGGGGTGAGAAAAAAGAGAAATCTCAAACAATACACTCATATATATACACAATACACTCATTATATATATGCTACCTTTATGTATATATGTATATGATACAATCTATTTGTGCTATGGATAGTAACATAAATATTTATAAAATAGACTATAGTTTGGAAAATTTACAATGTTTTATTTTCTCTAAGCAAAGCATGATTCCAGTAGCTCTTCTTTGAATTTATAAATGGATTCCAGAGTCTCAATAATACCATTCATTGATGACTGACTTTGTTCCGAGCACTCTGCTAAGCAACCTGCATAGGTTGTCTTTTCAAACTTCATGGCAACACTATAGGCAGGCACTGTTCTCACTTGCAAATGAGAAACTCAAAAGTCAGAAAGGTCTTACCTAGGGTTTCGCACCTGTGAACCCTAGGGATGGAATGTAAAACCATGTGAGACTCCAAAGCCTATGCTTCCTTTACTCTGTCCTCCCTCTTGAAATTACAGGACAACTCCCAGAAGAACTTGATGGTATTTATTTTCCAAGTGGCATAGCAGAGACAGAGGGAGCATGGTGCTGTGAAAATAACATTCACTTCAAAGAGGAGACATGGGTCCTCTTTCTAGGTTGTTGCCAACTTCCTGAAAAGCCCTGCAACCCTCTCAGCTGCTCTCTTCCTTCTTTCTCTGTATCTATAACAGAGATAAAGATGCACAAACTTTCACAACTGCTCTGGAGATAAAATGAGAAGAGCTAGGCAAAAAATCATGATGTAAATATAAGTGGTTATGATCACATTTGGCCTAACTCACAAACTAACACTTCTTTTTCTAAGTTTTGCAGTTACGACTTCAACAGAGAAGGACCCAGGAACAACTGGCCAACCAAGGCATCATACCATGTGAGTAGCTGCATATCCTATTTATTGATTTACTACAGTGGGACTGTGGGTTTTGGGAACTGGAAAGCACCTCAGAGGTCATTTAGTCTAAGCCCATGGATCTTCACAGAATCTGTGTCATCAGAAAATCTCAGATTTTGGACACTTTGGCCCAAATGCTACCCACCCACAAGGGGATGATTCCCTAAAATTCCACATTGTGGTAGGTTTGGTTTCAGGGTAAGCACAATTCACTATGGGCATCCCTCACCCTTTTCTTGCTTCTAAAATAGGATATAATCACTCTTCTTTCCAGAAGCATTAATCACATCACCTTTTCCCACCTCCTCGGTTTTACTTCTATTTGGGATATTTGTATCCACAATTAATTGAATATTGTCAAGTGCTTCCTTTCTGGATTACTGAGTAGCAATATAATTCTAGCATAAGCAGTATAATGTTGAATTACTGGCCATAATGTGAATCAGACAATAAAGATTATCAAATCTTTTAGATGTATTTGAAATTTGTACCAATTTAGCAATTAAGGCTAACTTTTTTAAAAAAAATAGAAACAGCAAAAAGAGTGTTCTGGATGAATGAAGTCACAGTTTAAGCTTGTTTAGGTCATAGTTTCTAACTTTCTCCAACAAAATTTAAGATTCATAATGACTCTTGCAGAAATCCGGGTCCCTGTTATAATTAGTATTTTAGAGTTTGGTATGAAATAAGTGGAAATATGTTCTTGAAAAAAATGTCCTACAGTTAGTAATATCAGAGTCCTATGATTTTAGGTCTAAAATTTGTAAGTATAATTCTGTAATTCAGAGCCAACACACAACTAAGAATTTTTCAGGCCTTTTCCTTTGTATTTCAAAAGCAGCTTTGTGTTAATGGCTAAACCCTACAGACAGAAAACAGCAAGTGAGCTTATAGCGGAACGACTTTTTTAGAAGTTTGCTAAACACACAACAAAATAACCAGCTTATCCTGCCATTTCAAAGCTGCTTAAACAACATGTACAACTATGATGGGAAAGCACAGGAACTCTCTCCTATGTGTGGCCCATTCGTGGTGGTCAGACTGCCTGAGCATGTGCTCAGGATGGAGGAGAGACAGGGGTCTGCAGGTTTCAGGTCGCACAAATTCCATCCAACTTCACTCAGTACTGACAAGGCCAGTTTTTCAGGAATCCTACATCAGTGGCAGGATTTATTCACTAAGATTGCAGACAAACGTAGATCCACTAGGATCCTTTCAGCAGACCACAGTCTATACTATGTGCCCTTAAATAGATGATGAGCCACAGATTTGAATAGTATGACAATAATCTACCCCCTCACTGGTTTTCTTTGTTTTGATTCTGGAAAGGCAAATGGAGACAGACCAGGACCTGCAAATCAGCTCCAGCTGTTCACAGCCAACTTGGAGTTCCCCCCATAGATTCTCTGAGTCTGGGTCTTACAAACTCAGGGAATAAGGGGGGAATTCAAGAGTTCCCCTCTTAAATTCTCTGAGTCTGGGTCTCACAGCTGGCATTTGGATGAGAATAAACTGGTATTTTGGGGGGGGCATTGATGTTAATAAGATTAAATCTCTGGAAATTGGTAAAAATACCTAATAAGATATGAATTAACCCCATGCTACATTTTAAAATAACACCTCTATGTCAGTTGGGAAAACCAAGTGTCCGTTTGTATAGTAGGGTTCAATGGGGATAGAATATTTTGTTCCCCAGGACTTTTAGAATCAGGTAGTGTGCAAATTAACAAAATACTGCTTGACAGAAATTTTTTATGCATAGTCCACTGTATCATTAAAATAATTACTGGAAAAAGTCCTATGAGTGAGGAAATGGTTTTTTCTTTTGAGTTCAGCAAAATTATAAAAGTTAATTAAACATCAGTTTTCTATAGTCTCCAGCCACCTCTTCTCAAGCAGGCTTTCCTAGGGTGTAGATTCTCTAGGAATATGTCCCAGCCACCGTAGGCACACGCCACAGGCCCAGCCTGGAGAAGCCTTGACTACTGAGCTCTTCTCAGGAAGCTGGACACAGAGGAATCTCCACCTGTCAAGAGGTGGGGTTGGGGAGAAGAGGGCTGGCCTCTTCAAACCAATCAGAGATGAATAGGCAAAGTAACTCAGGGCTGGGCAGGGCTGGGCAGGGCAGGGTAGCCAGCTTATTTACTCAGGCCCTAAGGGTACCTGTGGCAGCCCTCAGAGGAAAAAGGAATGAGGATCTAACAGTTCAGGGCTTTTCAACTTAATTGAATTCAATCCATTTCAAGCATGACTCTCTGCAGGACAGGATGCCAGGCTCTATAGGCACTAGAGTGAGTAAGATAGCCCTTCAGGGAAACACAAGATTCTAGGAGAAAGGGTGACGAGAAATGCACATATGAGTCCAGGTGGAACTTGTTATGTTCACAAGAGGGCTTCTTATTTCTTCATTCTTTTATTTGAATTTTTGAAACACAACAAAAGAGATAAGGTAGAAGGAAGGGAATAGATGGATGGAAGAAAAGCTGATAATCTTTAGAGATCATCTAATTCTGTGATTTTCAATATTTTGAATTGTTACAGATATATTGTGTACACATGTGCTGCCTGAAAGAGGGTGGGGGCCTCCACCCCACTTACTCAGCACCCCCATCCCTTCTAGATGCCTGCAGTTGTCTTCCCCAGAGAGCCGGTTCTCTTCAGAACAGTATTTGAAAGCCCCTGACCTAGTCCACACCCCCAGGCATTGTCTTTCATGTTCGTAAAACTGAGATTGAGGAGACCCAAGAGATATTTCAAATGTTCTGAAGCCCGGAACAATTAGATTAGAACAATTCGGTTCTAATCTTTGCAAATTAGAATGGCGACAATTTAACTGTGCGCACAAAAAATTATTAATAAATGTTCCACTTTATCAATAAATTTTTTAATATTTGCAATCTTCACCCAAAAGTGAAAACATCACAAATTGCCAAAAGTGAAAGTTGATAACCAAATGAACTGTTAATTGTTCTTATGTTATTATTGTATAGCACTACTGCTTTTAGCTGGTCAACAGACACACCAGTATCATCGGGCAGAACTGGGCCTGTCCACTGAAAAAATGCACCCTTCTTATTGTGCACAGTGGGAGAGCTGAGGCCAGAACCTGTGTCTTTACAGGTTCTGCTCTCTACACAGCACTTTTTTTCTCAAATATTTGAAATGAATCACTTGAACTTTTAAAGGGCTTACTTAAGTTTACTTACTTTACTTTACTACCATAAAGCATTTTGTGGCATTTTATGGCTCAAGATTTTATACACACACACACACACGCACACGCACACACACTATATATAGACAAGAATAAACCAACGTTTTTTAAATGGCTTTAGGTTCTACATCATAATCTATACCTCAGTGTGACCAAAATAGAATGGAAAATTCCACTGACTTACCTATGTGGCAGATCTTAATTCAATTGCATGCCAAAGCAATGGTTAAACTGTTAAGGTCCCTCCCCTCCCCCAACTCCAGTGGACTAAAGTATTCGTAATTTTCAGTTGACTAATGAAACTAGTCCAAATGGATTTAATTTGATGTCTTCCCCATCCTTAGCTGTGCATCCTGTAGGTTTTGAGTTTGCCAATGAGTAACAGAGTCCTCAGCCACCAGGGTAAATTCTCTTGTATGATCCCCCTCAATCACTTCATTAAGCTTTGATTTATTTCTTACTTTTGTGCATTATAGGTTTAGAATTTTCCCCTTCTGGTGCTTTGAGTGGATTTAAAGGCATTATTCCTTGACTTTTACTCAAGATAGGCAGGGTTCTGAGGCCAGAACCCCTAGAATAACTTTAAACAGTGGAAAAGGGGTTCTCCAGCCAGGAACATGGACCTAAGCCGGAGCTGAAAATCACTTTTACACTTATAATATCAGTTGTGAAATTCAAATTTTCACAAAAGTCTTAATATCTCAGTGAAATAATCATGAAGTTAACTTAGAAATACTTAAAGAATTTATTGTTTGGACTTATATCCAAAATCTTATCTCTGACTCTCAAAATGGAGATTTTAACTTTCCTACTTTGCTACCATCAACTCGAATCCACGGGGAATGGCTTCCCTGTGCCTTCCTTCCAGGCTCCAGGCTGCAAGAGGGCAGCAAGGTTCTCTGCTTTCTAAGGGATACAGGACAGAGCCAGCCTCTTCCCCCTTGTAGACCTTGGATCTGTTCATCATTTCTCACAAAAATTACCTCACCCACAATTTTTTCCTTGGGCATTCGTCTCCTGGGTAGAATTTTAAATGATACAATTTCATTCCAACAACTTCAGAAGCCTTAGTGCAGAAGGATGACCAGTTATATGGATTAGATGCAGTCAGTGATCAGAGAGCAATTCAGTAAGACCATCTGTTGTGAGGAAGGCCCCATAGAGCACAGAAGAGTGAGACATAAATTCTGTTTCAACGTGCTTACAGCCCAGAAGGGACCCGAATTACCCCTACATAATTGTCCCCATTAACAATATTGACATGACCATGTGGAAGAGGGTATCTGAAAGGACTGAAGGAAATAAATTACATTTTCTTTCTCTCTTTCCACTGCTGGGTAAGTGGGGCTAATCTATATGAATCCAGGGGAGAGGGAGAGAACATTTAGTTTCTCATCCTGGTACACAGAAAATGAGCTTAGAGGACTAAAATGGATTTTGGAGGACCCGGGGCCCAGAGAGGCTGGGACTCCTCTGCAGAAACTCCTAGAAGGTCGCCACTGGCCAGGATGAAATGTCTGGGTGGCCTGGTTCCATGATCTGATCGATGTACGTGAATTTAAAGATTCAATGAGCTGTCTATGAATGGTGCTGCCTTTATTTGTTTTGCAGACTAATCCAAGCCACAGCAGCCACATACTTTCTGCAAAGCCTTGGTAAATCCCTGAATTCTGTGATTTTCCTCCTGCATAGCAAGAAGAGTGATGGGAGCAATTCCTGTTCCCACACCACAGGCAGCTTCATGATAGCTTTGAGAAGTGGACTGGGCAAAGCCTCCTTCCTTTCCTCAGCGCATTCATTTGACTTGGCTTACCCCTACAGCACCCTAGAACACACTGCTGGCTGTTTGAGTAGAACACGGCACAAGGGATTAACCTGTCCGCCTCCTCCCTTCTTTCTAACATCTCAATTTCAGAGATAGGAAGAGGCACATCCCAGATTTTCACGACAAACCTGTTATAGGTCAACAATCCTAAATTCCTTCTTTTCCTCTTTTTTCCTTCAATTTTATGGTTTCTTGTTCCTTCAACACTAGTAAGCCAGTAATTATAAGCATGCTATGAATTTTCCTTTGTGCCCTTCTTCTGAGAAATTCCAAAATTTTCATTTCTGCCAGGCCCCAAGCCAGGTCTTCAGTATTACAAAGTTACATTGAGAAGACCCCTAAGATTATTAGTTGGTACTGAATTGGTTATTTATTGTCAACCTAAAAAAGAGAACAATTTACAAATCATTATCACAGCTGAGTCATTTACTTGAAATAAAAATATTCATGATCCAATTTGTCTTTGAAAGTGAGGCAAAGAGAGGACAAGCATTACTAGACCCATTTTATAAGTGGGAAACTGAGAACATGAGACTATCAGAGTTGTTCAAGGCTATACCAAAAATAGGCGGCAAAACCAGGACAGAGCCCAGATGAATGGTTCCCAAATGTTAGTCATCCAAGACTTCTTTAATTATACCTATCACTGCCGTAGATCTAATGTTTGAGTTAGTTTTGTCTTCCTCCCAAAGGACCCTACGTCCATGAATTATTAACCCACATGTCTGTCTTTGACTAATGAATGGCACATAAACTTACTGACCAGTGCTTTCTCATGAGGACAACCACTACTAAACCATGTTGCGATGAATCCAGGCAGCGATATTGGAAAGTGATAGTTCATTTTGCCTAAGCAGCCTTTTTTCCCCTCTGGGCAAACATACCCCTTTTCTTCAAGCTTTTGAAATACTGAAAATCATTCCTAGAAATCATTACTTCCATTTTGAACTCCCAAGGACCCTACATTAGGACCCATGGGCCTTATAAACTCTGAGCAGCTCTCAGACTTGTGCCTCAGAGTCAGCCGGAGGGCTTGTTAGAACACAGACCCGGGGTCCCACAGCTTGGAAGTTTTGGATTCTGTAGATCTGGGGTGGGAACCAAGAACTGGCATTTTTGACAGGTGCCCAGGTGATGCTGAAGATGCTGGTCTGGGAGCCACACTTTGAGCACCATGCTCTAGCTCCTGTCCCAGGACACTGGCACTTTGATTCTCCTTCTTGGCCCTGATCAGAAAGACCAAAGGAGCCCTCCGCGCCTTGGGGTTTTCTCCCTCCAAGCCTGGGGGAGCAAGCCACCTGTGAGAAGAGGTGAGCTCTGCTTCAGGCACAGCCCTCCTCTGCCATCAGAGCCGCCACTGACACCAGGCCCCCGCCCTGTGCTGGCCCCTCTCCTTACTTGATTACAGTGCCCTGTGATCTATTCCTCTTTTTTCTGGGATCCAGATGAAGATGTGAGGTTAGAGTGCAGAGCAGTGCTGCAGGAGTCCTGTTCTCACCTGGGGATCTTTTCCTGCACTCTAAGAAAGCAAGTGTTTGTACACACAGCTGACCCAAGTTAGCTGGAGCTGCAGGCACTGAAATGGCCAGGCCCAGGAACTAAACTCTGAGGTGAGAATGTGAGTTCCCTTGGAAGACGTGATTAGTCTCCCTCCAGGGGGAATGTGTTAGGTGTGGGACTGACTGGACTGACAACCATATTTTAATTTGAAATCACAATTGACTTATTTTTTTAATTTAGAAATTCAAATGCCTTTTCAATGTTAAATGTTAATGTCCCTTAAAGACAAAATTTTGCCCTTCGATACTCTCAGGGCTGGCAGCAGAAGAGGTCCCTTTATGTGTTTTCCAAAAGGTGAACTTGGGTGTCTGCCTCATGGCTGGCACTGGCCCTCAGGGGAGGTAGCTAAACCCACACTCTCCAGAATCACAGAAAATGCCAATGTCTGTGGCAAGACCTGGCGGGGTAGTTTTCCACAGAGTGACCTCCAGTCAGTGCCCCATATAACATCCCTTTGACCCCTGAAGAGAACAGCATGTAGTAAAATGCAGTGTGTTGGCCTCTTTGGCTTTCTTCCCAAGTTCTTGCTAAATGGACATAGCTTCTCCACCCTGTGTTTTTTAGAAGGTTCCAGAAGACCTTTGGGCTCCTGGCATCAGAGAACTGGACTATATGAGTCATTTCACAGTGGAGTTGTTAACACCAAGAAGTGATGAATTATAGCTCGACAAGCTAAGATACAGGAAATGCAATGTTTCTTAGAACAACTAATAAACTGCTAAAAAGAATCGAAGAACCTCAGGGACAAGAGAACCAGATAAATTCCTCCCAAGTCTTAAGCCCAATTAAAACCATTTGAGTTTGAAATGTAAGCGATATCTCAAGAGACATACTGTGCCCTTAGGGGTTCCTTCTTAAAGAAAAGGATGTGTTATTCTTCTTAACCACTTAATCAGGCCTCACTAACACTTCCTTTTCCAGACTATAAGTGATCAAACCACACTAGTATATAATATCAACTGAGATGAACACTAGTGTGTGGGACACAGGTGAAGATCTATCTGTTCAGCTTGTACAGACCCACTAGGGTCCACTGGACTTTAGCAGATGTGTAGGATCTGGTTGCCCAGGGAAATGGGAGTTACTTTTAGAACTCCATCAACACAAATTGCAACTGTGATCAATTGCAGGAAAAGGCAAGCCTCCTTACTAAAGATGGGGTTAGACTCAAATCAAAGAAAATGCACGAACATCACAATAGAATTGCACATGTCTCCAGATGATTTCTTGGAGTCACTGAGTGAGGACAAAAGGAGGAAAGGAGAGGGGCCAGAAGCCCATAGTAAGAGTAGAAGTAGCCAAGAGAAACTGTTGTTAGATCAATAGAAAATGTGATATTCAGTCAACACATTTATTTATTTTTTCCTATGTGAAGGGAAGCCTCCTAATCTGCTCAAAGTAGTGGGAGGGGCTTGTCCCATATACTTGGCACATGGCAGTCATCTGGGACTATTCGGCATGCTCCTTTGGATAATATTGTTAATGTTGGAATGAAGCAGTGAGATTAGACAGAGCATGCTTAGCACCTTCCCAAGCAGTGTCCCCAAGAGAGGATAACATAGTCTGGACTATGAAGGACTTGGCTTAATGTCCAGCAAGCCCTTTGGAAAACTGCTCAAATTTAGCATGATCTTAAGGACTGAATGAAGCACAGATCCACACATAAACACACATACAGCCCCAACTGCCAGTTTGGTCTGAAACCAAGTTTTTTATTCTGGCCAAAATTTGGAAGAATATTTCATTGCCTATAGCTTAAAAGTGGACACCTGTCAGAGTATTAGAACTATGGCTCACATGACTCATCCACTTGTTCAGACTTACACAGAAAAATATTCAGTGCAATTCTGTAATCTCTGATCAACCTCATCACTTGTAATGAAAAGTGAATGTGTGTGGCTCCTGACTGAGATTGTTGCAGGAGATCAGAAAGCCTAAGGAAAAAATGTAGGCTTTTGCTGAACGAGTCTACTTCTGTGCTAAGTCCAAAGAGCTTAACAAATCCTGGTGGTGAGGAGCTGGTATGTGGTAGGAAAAACAGGAAGTAGTGGGAAGAATGGAGGCTGGCATTCAGTCAAGGTTGTAAACGACTGCTGTGTGCAATGACTGACCAGTGCCTGCATCTACTGGTTGTTCATATCTTGGGCACACACCTTGAAAGAAGTCAGGTTGTCAGAGCAACTAGGCTGCTAGCCCTACCTGTGTGATCCTAGGCAAGGCAAGCAATTTCCTTGGGCCCCAGTTTCTCCATTCTGTTCAAGGTTGGAATTGTATTTCATCATCTCCAAGGTCCCTTCCAGCCCTCAAAGTCTGATTCTGTGCTTCTCACTCAGCACTCTTAGTCGCACGTTCCTACCAAGCAGCCACGTGCTCCATCCAAGGGGCAAGTCCCTTCTTACAATATGGAACCCCTGTCCACAGACCACAGCTTCCATAGAGTGTTTGGCACTCAAGGGCAAAGCAAAGTCACAGAGGGTGTTACTGACCCCAGGCTCTCCACTCCCCTCAAACTAGAGAGTTGCTTCTGCCCCAGGTTTACCATAAGCCTGTTTCCTCTGGAACTTGGAATGCCCTGTCGCCTCTTCCTGTCACACCTGCCTCTGCTGCTCCTCCTGTTTTAGGCCTAAATTCCACCTTCCTCTGTGTCCTGTGGCTCTAGGGAAACTGGTGTCCTCCAGGCCTTTCCTCTTCAATTGCTTGTGGCCTAATAAAGGCAACCACGTTCGTACTATGCACAGCTCAGCCAGCGCACCAGCAAATGCTACAATGCAGCTCAGAGCTCTGGGGCCAGCTCTGCTTACGTCTTTGTCTTTCTGTTTCAGCACTGAAAAGTCCAACTATATTCCATGAGCAAAGAAAACATTTGGATAGTAACAAGGTAATTTTCTGCAAACTGCCCTCTTCCTGAACTTAGACTCTGGGGTATAGGCCTCTCAATGCTAAGCTTTGGCTAAAGCCAGTAGAATTCTAGAGGAAGCTCAACCAGTTTGCCAGTTCCCTACCCCCATGCCCTATGAAATCTTACTCCTATAAACTGATAGCTGTGGAAATGCGGTCAAATATATTAGCTTTAAAATGTTATTTTTCAGCTTAAAAATGTCCCCAATCTTTCTGATGTTGGGGAGATTACTGCAAGGATGTAGTAGAAGTCAAAGGGCATTGTTCCACAGGGCAAAAGTGCTGGTTCAGTTCCTGGCCAGGGCACGTGCTGGGGTTGTAGGTTTGGACCCCAGAGACAACCAATCAATGTTTCTCTCTCACATGCATGTTTCTCTCTCTCTCTCTCTCCCTCCCTTCCTCTCTCTCTAAAAATAAATAAATACAATCTTTTTAAAAAGAGGGCAAAGAGATTTTAAACAGGGAAGTAAAAGTTGTCTCGCAAGGCACTTTGCCTTTCATTATAGTCCTTTCTTAGCAACAAGCAGATTTTTTAAATGCAGTTCAGTGCTAAGCTAGGGACTGTGGATACAGGCCTTATTTGCAGTTACTTAGGCAAAAGGCCTTGAGTTTATTTCTCTTTCTGTTTCTAGGGAAGGGTTGGCATTTGCCAGGGAGGGATTGGCATATATTCTGCACCTTTGTAGCAAAGCTCTGCCACCTGAACATCTCAATAATATAAATACTGTTTAGCAAGCATCCACACTATAAATGGGAAGAAGACACAAAGCAGGTGTCTTTCTTCCTGGGTTCCTTTGTCTAAGAGTTCTAGCCTTGCAACTACTCTGAGTGGAGAAAGAAACAGAGCTCTGTAACTCTTCAAAGTGCTCGCTGATGAGAGGCTGTGGCTCCTACTACCTGGAGAACGACTGCATTTGTTTGTTTATTTGTTTAATCAGACCTGGGGTGGTCCCCAGGCCCTTCTCAAAGGCCAGATCAGAGAGCCAATGTAGTGGGATGAAAACCCAGAAGTGGGAATCAGGGGCCTGAGGGGCAGTGTGGCCCTGCCACAGACCACCTCACCCCCACAGGCAGCACTGTGATCAGGAAGGGATGAGACTGTCTACAGCCTGTTTCTAAGCGTCTTTCTAACTGAGGACAGGTCTGAATCTGCAGGGTTTGCATTTTTACTGAAGAGAGAAATCAGGTGAATAACAGGGGGACGGTGTATGCTGTCATGTTATAACAGATGGACTCAGGTTACATGTCACCTCTAACCCTAATTAATGCTGTGGCCATTTTTAGAGGCAATGGGAGAGTGTTAACAATAATACAAACAGCTTGGTGCCATCATGGTTTCATTAATATTTTACTAACATGTACTTACCTGGCCTTTGACTTTGTAGAACTGATGTGGACCCAAGCTTGTTCCCTCTTTATCTTACCTCTCCATCCTAAAACTATTAAAGAGGCTTTTGTGTTTCCACATGAAATCATAGGCAACCAGGGATATTTCCATGTTCCACTTGTCATAAAAAATACCCTCCCCTTTGAGAAAGTTGGGTTTCTCTTAAAATTGAAACTAGGTGACTCATCTATATGTGGTTGATAAAAGAATTCACTCTCTCCTTGCACCTGCAGACTGAAGACACCCTGAAGCGCAAGGCCAGGAACAGGTCCAGCAGTGCTGGTTTGGTTACTATGCACATACTCCAGGGTAAGTCTGCAGGAAACCATAAACCAGGGTGCCCCCCAAAGGGTTGGCCATTTGAGAGTTGTTTGTCTCTGTACCGTTGCTAAGTACTCTTAGAAAGTGTCCTCTGCCATTAGAAATGGGTGCTTTTGAGCAGTCACCTAGTCATTCTAGGCCATTTAGACAACCAATGTGAGAAGCCATATAATGGTTAGAAAGGTATCAGACTTGGCTTCCAATTTTAGCTGTGCCACTTCCTAACTCTCTCTGAGTACATAGCGAATGTCCAACATATAGCAAATTCCTTTAAAATGTGCCCAGCCTTGAGCCCAGTAATAAATTCCTAGAACAGGCCTACCTCAGAGGTATTTCTGGTTCTGTTCCAGACCACCACAATAAAGCAAGTATCACCACAAAGTGAGTAGTAATCTCTTCAGTGGTGAAAGGTCTAGCCTTCAATTTGTAAAAAAACACAACATCTGTGATGTGCAATAAAGCAAAGCATAGTAAAACAAAATCTGCCTGTATTTTATCCAAAGAAAATAATCAGACATGCAAAGATTTATATACAGTGATGTCCATTATGGAATTACTGTAGGTACTGAAACATTGCAAATAGTGAAATATACAACAATAAGGGATAAGCTGAATAAATTATGCGTCAGCCATATAATTAAATACCTTGCAGCCACTGCAAATAATGCTTTGAAAGAATAATGCTTTTATGACAAAAGGTTTACAAAATGATGTTTAGTGAAAAAAACAGAAAATAAAACTATATTTGCAATCAAATTCAAGGAAGAAAACCCATACACACAAACTGTATTTTCAGCCAAATTTCATGATGAAAAAATATAGCCCTAGCAATATGTGTGTGTATGTAATTAAGAGAGACACCCACTTAGATTCTCAGTGGGTTGTTTCCCAGTGCTTCCATCCCACATCTAGTGCTCTGCAGATACAGCTTCTTAGACAAGTCTGGCCTGTTGTAACAGTCAGATGTCCCCAGGCTACTGCTGTATGGAGATTTCTAGGTCAGACAGTAGGCCTGCATTAATAGGATAAAAGTAATGAAACAATGGGGTTGAGAGGTTTGTCTGTAAATATCTCACTTTCTCAATTTGCAATGTTGAGAGTTAAACTGCAGACCTTACAGTTCTGCGTCATAGCAATACCTGGTTGTCTAGCTCCTCCTCCGTTCATCCACAGGAGTGAGTCAGGGCCTAACTGGCAGAGGAACACAGGCGAGATCTAAGGCTCTGTCAGTGACCTTTCTCACCCACCAAAGGATCATCAACCACTTGTTGGATAAATTAAACTTTTAAAATTCCTCAGTTTAACTAAATAACTGTTTCAAAGGAATTTTTTTCTTTTACAACTGACCTGGATATTTGAATCAGCATCACATTGACAAGTATAAAAGCCTGAAGAAATCATACTACTCCAACTAATTATAAAAATAGACAGTATTGACTGCAGGCTCAGCCTGCACCTGGAAACCTACAGACAGGGTGTGCATCCAAATGTCGTAACTTAGGGTCAGCAAGCACTGCAGGCCCCAGGGATGGCTTGCTTACAGGATCACCAAATCGCACATTTCTTCAAAAAATCTTCACAAAGCAAGTTTCTCTAACTTTTCTGTGTACCAGACTCACTATGTGACTTTATTTGGAAGTGTCTAGTCTTAGCTGCTAATACATGTGAATTGATGATAATTGTATTGAAAAATTATTCGGATGGTAGAACACAGTGTGACACATGATTTTGGTTTCAAAACCCAAAACCATAGTAAAAATACCACATTCTACAGCTGGTCCTTTCACTGCCCACCCCTCAGCCTCCACTGCAGAGAGGTCCGTTCCAACTGCTCAGATGAAGCTGAAGAGAGCTCGACTTGCGGATGATCTCAATGAAAGAATCGCCCTCCGGCCAGGGCCACTGGAGCTGGTGGAGAAGAACATCCTCCCTGTTGATTCTACTGTGAAAGAGGCCATAAAAGGTAGGAGAACGTGTGGCAGGCTTCCTTCTGTGCCCTGTGATGTGGGGCAGCCATGGCTCAGACATTCTCGGACCCTGGGGCTGCAGGCCTCTGCCTGGACGAGATTCATGCCATGGGCTGCTGTCCCAGAATGTTCCCATAACCAGAGGTCCTGGGAGTGAGACAAATTTCTATCCACTCACCCTCCAAGGGCAGGTAAACATAGATGAATTTTGTTCTAGGTAAGCAGGTTAAGAACCCACCTTGGTATAATCCTCAAAGCATGTGCTCTACAAGCATCTAATCATTTAGGAGCCATGGCTGTCTTGAGCCTTCCTCTTGCACAGGGGAGTGGACCACAGAGTAGAAACAGCCAAAACTTGGATGAGAAGACTTGAACTCTAAGCCCTGTTAGCCTGCGGTGTGTTGGGGTTTCCTCAAGTTAGTTCACCTCTCTCAGAAACCTGAATCACTAAACATGCCCAACTCCTAGGCTCTGGGAGCAAAGTTCAGGCTCCATAAGTTTGTGAAAACTCTTCAACAACCCTCATATGTGCTAAAAAGAGGAGTACAAATACCTAAAGGAGAGACACAAACATTAATTCTATTAAAAACTGTATAAAATCTTTTGTAGACTTTTTGAACAATTGAGAGCAAATGGACCCAAACAACCTGAGCATACTGAGTCCACTGAAAGAAGTGTTGGTTGGGGTGAAACTAGGAAAATATGGTAGAAGGGAGAAAGGAGAGCTTAACATTCCCATAGGCAAACTCATTTTCTTTCAGCTCTCTTCCAAAGAGCTCTAAGGATTAACAAACAATGAAGTTTTAAATGTTATGACATATTTTGAAAAAGTACAGTCATACCTGGGTACTTGTGGCTTCAGAACCCACCAAACAATGACCTCACAACATTTTAATGAGAAAAAAAAATGTTTCAGCACTCAGCTTGCTCAGGACTAGTCACACTTACTAGAACTTATATGAGTCACAGAGCTGCCCTGCAAGAGAAAATTCTTCATTGCTCAGTACCCATTGGTTTTGTCACTCATCATGAGTCCCAGAACAAATTAAAGATGAGTTCTGAGGTACCACTGTATATGTAAAGATGTCTTATCAAACACTGCGTTTACTATTAAACTTATCATTAAATGTGTTATTCACATTCTAAAACCTTGCCCTCAACCAAGCATTCAAAGGCCACATGAATTTTATATTTAGAAGCTGTAAATATAAAAATATCAACTCTAAGAGAGACAATATTTAGGGGCACCTGTCAGTGCCCCTAAATATGTCATTGCGATTTGCCATCTGCTGCACTCTTTCTCTTCACACTAATTATCCTGTGCCTTTGAATTAGTACTAGCCTGCTCAACATCACACTACCTCCTCCAACTCTACCCTGGTAAGGTCCAGGACAAGGAAAGCTCTCCATCGGGCATCTCTCATGGTTTCTTAGAACATTCTATTCCATGTGTGTAAATTTATTACTGATTTTTGTGTGATAGGCAAAAGACCTCATTTTAACTTGCATTCTTTGGTTTATGGTGAGCTTATATTTTTCCACATGATTTTGTGTCATTGCCAACTTATGGCTACTCCTTTTCTTCCTACTGAGCACCTTCTTCCCTTACTGCTTTGCCCAAGCTATTTATGTAAGGAAGAAAAAAAAAACTAATCCTCCATCTGCCTTAGGTATTGCAGATCCTTTTACCAGTTTGTCCTTGGTTTTTGTGGGTGTGTATGTAGAGTATATTTTATGTATAGCAGTTTTTAATTTCTGTATAGTTAAATATATTAATATTTTTCTTTGTGGTTTCTGAATTTAGTTATTGAAAACATTTTTAGCTCAAGAATATAGTTATTCTCCTATATGGTCTTCTAACATTTATATACTTTATTTATATAATTCAGTCCTTAGCCCACATGATATTTTTAAGCGCGTGGTTTAAGATAAAGACCTAGTTTTAGTATTATATGGCTTTGTTGATATTTTACAATTTGTTTTAATATCTGTCTTCATGGCTTTTTTTACATTGACCCGGTCTTTCTAGTATTTCCTGTTTACTCTCACAAGTATGTGCTAGGTGAAATTTAAAATCAGTTTATCACATGCCAATTTTAGTCTTATTAGAATTTTCTTTGGGACTGCAGTGAATTTACAGGTTAATTTATAATGAATTCATATGTTTAAAGTATATTAATCTGGACCTCCGACCAAGATGGAGGCGTAGGTGGAAATACTGTACCTCCTCGCACAACCAAATTTAAGGACAACAAAGATTTTGAAACAGAAACACAACCAAAACAGACAGAAAATTGAACTATACAGAAGTCTGACAACAATGATCCATTCATACAGACTGGTAAGAGGGGCGGAGTTAGTGGCTGGAGAAGAGGGGTCGCAGCAGGGAAAAGCAGTGGCTGCCAGACCAACCCAGGTGTGCAGGTGGTGGTTGGAAAATCCCAAGTGCGGGGTGGCAACAGGCAGACCCAGTGAGGGCACTAGGCAGCTGGCTGACCATGGTCACACATTCACGTGCAGATAAACCAGGTGAAAAAACAGACAGCGAGACAGACTGTGCAACGCAGGGCCCCAGCACCAGGAAATAAAGCCTAAAAGCACCAATTGGAAAAACTTGGGGGGCTTGAAGGTGCCGGGAGAGGCTCTCACCCTCACAGGAGAATTTGTTGGAGAAACCTACAGGGCCCTGGAACATACACAAGCCCACCCACCCAGGAACCAGCACCAGAAGGACCCAATTTGCTTGTGGGAAGTGGCAGAGGGGACTGAAATCTGAGAGAGAGCAGAAAAAACACCATTTCTCCCTCTCTGACCCCGCCCCCCAGTCACAACCCAGAGACTAGGTTGACCCACCCCAGTGAACACCTAAGCTTTCGCCCCTCATATCTAACAGGCATGAACAGACTAAAACATTATGGATCAAGCAGAAGAACAACTCAAAGCCCCAGAGCCAATACTTCTAAGCGACAAAGAGATAGACAATCTATCATATGCACAATCCAAAACACTGGTGATCAGGGTGCTCACAGAACTGGATGATTTTAGTTGCAAATTACATGAAAAAATGAAGGCTACATTAAGTGAAATGAAGAGTAATGCACAGGGAACCAGTAGTGATGGAAACAAAACTGGGACTCAAATCAATCGAGTGGACCAGAAGGAAGAAAGAAACATCTAACTAGAAAAGAATGAAGAAATAAGAATTAAAAAAAAATGACAAGAGACTTAGGAACCTCCAGGACATCTTTAAACATTCCAACATCTGAATTATAGGGGTACCAGAAGGGGAAGAAGAAGAGCAACAAGTGGAAAACTTATTTGAACAAATAATAAAGGAGAACTTCCCCAATCTAGCAAAGGAAATAGACTTCCAGGAAGTCCAGGAAGCTCAGAGAGTCCCAAAGAAGGTGGACCCAAGAAGGAACACACCAAGGCACATTATAATTACATTAGCCAAGATTAAATGAAGGAGAGAATTGTAGAAGCAGCAAGAGATGAGGGGACAGTCACCTACAAAGGAGTTCCCATCAGACTGTCAGCTGATTTCTCAAAAGATAACTTGTAGGCAAGAAGGGACTGGGAAGAAGTATTCCAAGTCATGAAATCCAAAGACCTACAGTCAAGATTCCTCTATCCAGCAAAGCTTTCATTTAGAATGGAAGGGGAGATAAAGTGCTTCTCAGATAAGGTCAAGTTCAAGGAGTTCATCATCACCAAGCCCTTACTATATGAAATGTTAAAGGGACTTAGCTAAGAAAAAGAAGATAAAAAATATGAACAGTGAAAGGACAGCCAACTCACAGTCATTAACAACCACACCTAAAACAAAAGCAATCTAAGAGGACAGCTAGATCAGGAGCGGAACCATAGAAATGAAGATCACAAGGAGGGTGAGCAACAGGGGAGTGGGAGAAGGAGAGAGGGGGAGAAGGTATAGAGAAAAAGTATCATAGATGGTAGGTAGAAAATAGACAGTGGGAGGTTAAGAATAGTATGGGAAATGTAGAAGCTAAAGAACTTGTGACACATGGACATGAACTAAAGGGGGGGAATGGTAGGGGAGGGGTGTGCAGGGTGGAGAAAGATGAAGGGGGAAATGGGACAACAATAATGGCATAATCAATAAAATATATTAAAATGAATAAATAAAATATATTAATCTGAGGCAAAAACACAATCTCTCTCTGTATACCTATTCAAGTCTCTAATTTCCTAAATAGGTTTTTAAAGTCAATTACTGCTGACATATGGAAAACCTATTGATTTTGCCATTTATTTTATAACTTTGCAGATTCCCTTAATAGCTTCAGTAGTTTCTCAGTTTTCCACAGATTATGTAGGAACACAATTGTTCTGTCTGCAAACAGTGAAAATCTGCGTCCTGCTGCATGTTTTTCTGCCTTGATGCACTGGTTCACACTTGACAAGTGATATTATGGCTTTATTAATAGATTGTATAATTAATACAGTTTTAAGATCATATACAGAATATTTATAATATAAACTACATATAATTTTTGTTTTATTTATAAATTGTATACAATACACTTATTTACAAATTATATGAATATTGTTAAATTTTATAAATTATGAAGTATAAAATGCTATATTATACAAATCAAGTTAAATATATTTCATTGTATACAAAATATTTACATTATATGTAGATGCATATCATATGTAAAATTCTGTGTATGAATATAAAGCACATATAATTTATATTACTTTATATTGTGCAAAAATGTATTATATAATTCAATAATTATTAATACAGAACATGTTATAAAAGTATTAGTATTGCTGCACTGCTGATGCTTTAAAAGCAGCATGACATTGTTACATGTATGGTATGTTTTTTGTTATGTTGTTGATAACACTGGTTTTGTTTTGTTCTATCATAAATAATTTTGTTTTTGTTCTATCATAAATTCACCATCATATATGACATTAGTCGTTGGTATAAGTAGATACTCTGAGGATAGTTCTCTACTCTGTCCCCCTAGGAATGGTTTATAATATGGAGACTTTTTAAATGCTTTTGACATGCGTGAAAAGATAACATGGGTTTTCTTTTTAGACCTATTGGTCACCTTGCATATCTGGGGAAAAAGATCTTACAAAGATTCTTTTTAAAAAAGATTTTGTTAATTTATTTTAGAAAGGGGAAGGGAGGGAGAAAGAGAGAAAGAGAAGTATCAGTGTGTGGCTGCCCCTTGAGCGACCCCTACTGAAGACCTGGCCTGCAACCCAGGCATGTGCCCTGACTAGGAATCGAACTGGCAACCCTTTGGTTTGTAGTCAAGCATTCAAACCTCTGAGCCACACCAGCCAGGGCAGATTATTTTTTTCTAGAAGTTGCTAGTATTATTATCTGAGACTTTGCATCTGTTGTAACATTAGTTGGAATAATGGTAGCTGCTAAACAAACCACAAAATCTTGGCAGCTTAACAACAGAAGTATATATTGTTTATAAACAACCCAGAGTGCTTCTCGATGGCAAATCTTTCAGGCACCACAGGCTCTTTTAGTCTTACTGCCCCGCCAACCCCTAGAGCAGGGTGGCAAACTTCCTCTTAAAGGGCCAGATAGTAAATAAGCTAAGCCGGCTCAGCTGTCTGTCACAACTACTCAGCTCAGTGGCTATAGCATGAAAGGAGCCATAGCAGTAAGTAAAAGCATGAGCAGGGATGTGTTCTAATAAACCTTTATTTATAAAAACAGAGCAAGGGTACAGGTTGGCACATGGTGGCCACGATGTGCCAACCTGTGCCCTAGAGCTCCATTATCCTCTGAGGGGAAGGGGAAAGAAAGAATGAAAAGGACTGCATCATATTAAAAAAGCTATAACCTCTAAAAGAACACATCACTTCCACTCACATTCCATGGCGCAAATACTACAAATAGTACATACGGCTGGGAACATTCTTTTCTGTATGAATAGAGATTTCCCAGCAATGTATCTATGCTGTGGCCAGGGAAACATAAATTTTGATGAACAGCTAATCCTCTCTGCTACAATGTTCCCAAATAATACTGGACTATATTGTTGCCGTTTTATATTTCTCAGGTTTAAATGTCAAAGCTACATGTGCTTTGGAAAGTGTTATAATTACCTTTACATATTTTTTCATGTTTGGAAAACCCTTAAATATGATCACAATGATCAGTTGCTTGGAAACGCTGCCTATTAAAATCATTGGGGCTCGGTACTTTTCTTAGGAGTGGTCCTTTGATAGCTTTTCTTCAGTTTTGTTCATAGTTCTCTGTGTATTCAAATTTTCTTCTTAAGGCAAGTTGTAAAATTTAAACTTTTCTAAAATTCTCACCATCCTCCATGAATTTCAAAGTTATTCACCTAAAGTCACATAAAGTGTTGGTTTACAGTTGTTCTGAGCTTCTCTGACCCGGGGTCACGCGCCAGTGTTCACTGCAAATGTTGGACTTTGAGTATTCTCCCCTTCCTCCCTCTCTTTTTCATACACTTGCTAAAAATCTTTTTGTTTCAATGATTATTATTACAAAGAAGCCATTCATGAATTTGTTCATAAATTTTGTTGTTTCTTGTCTTTCCTTGAATTCTTTTAATTTGGCCTTATGTCAAGGTCGTGACTGTCCATGAGGAGAGCTGAGGGGCAGGTGTAGTAACTGGCTTCACATGCAGGTGTAAAGAGAGGGCAAAGGCAGAGGGATGGTTAAACACTGTGCACCCCATCCAGGTGAGCAGTCAGGAGGGCATGAGCAGGAGCAAGGTCAAGGTCATTGGAACTGATAGAAGACAAAAAATATGAGGGCTTTTTTAAAAAAATCAAAGTAATGAATAGGATGCACAGGTGCCTGAAGGCAGGAAAGCAGGAGCCTGGTTTTCAAAGCTGGACTCTGTGACTTTGGCCAAATGGCCACTGAGTTAGGAAATGTCTCTCTGGGCCTCAGTGACTCCTCTCTGAAATCCCAACAATAATAATGGTTGTCTCATGGGGCTTTTTTCAAGATGTATTCAATTTTAAAATCTATATAAAGACTAGGCTGGGTGCTGCAAACATGTTAGCACACTTCATCTCATTTTTGACCTGCAGGACTTTGCACTTCAGCAAGAAAAAAAGGTATGAAAGAAGAAAGTTATCTCTTGTGATAATCCTTACGAAGGGAATAAATAAAAGTCACCATGCAATGTAATGTGTGTACCTAACCAAGGCATCCTGGGAGAAGTGGCTTCCTCGATGAGCCCCAAGAGGAGAGGGCAGAGTGAGTAATAAGGACCAACATGTAGCACTGGTCAGGCTATAAAGTCTTTTCAACTTATATCTTAAAAGCAACAGAGAGGTTCAAACTTCTCTTATCACTTAAGGGAACAAATTCAAGCACTCTTCTAATTACCCAATAAGGGAAAGCATAATTTAAAATGCAAGTACTAACAGTGAGTGGTGGGGAGCCATTGGAAGGGTTCCAGTGGGAATCAACACTGTATTTTGCATGAACAAGGCAGCAGTTTTATGTAGAAAGATCCCTCGGCTGCAGTGTGGGCTCAGTAGAAGTGAGATGGAGTTACAGAGCTCTGTGAGGAGGCTTTTGGACTTCTTTGATGCAGATTGATGAGAGTCTGAACCAGAGTCATGACTGCAGACATGAAAAAAAAAAAGAGGATCTGAGAGGTCACTGATTTTGCGTGATTAGATGATGAGTAGGCTATATGAATTTGGACAAAGGGAAGAGGCAAATGTGACACCCACGTTTCCTTTTGGGGCAGTTGGGTAAATGGCAGCCATTCATTAAGATAGGAACCGTAAGTGGATAGGGAGCAGATTTGGGGAGAGATGATGAATTCTTGTTTTAACTCTCGGATTTGAAAGGCTCACAAGAGTTCCATAGGCAGGGATTAACTAAGCAATGGGTGCTGTTAAACCAGGATTCAGAAGAAAATAGACTTGAGCTATCCTTCTAGAGCTATAGACTTGGGAGACTTTAGCATGTACGGCAATTTAAACTGATGAACTATATAAGATTGTCCTTTGATTTATTTATTTATTAATATTTATCAAGCATCTTCCATGTGTTAGACACTATTCTCAGTGCTTGGGATAGCTCAGTGAACAAAACACAATATCTGCTCTAGCAGTGGGGGGAGACAGACAATAAACAAAGACAAATAATTATATATCTTGATAAAAGACAATAAATGCTGTGAAAAGTAGGATTAATCCAGGGTACAAAGAGTCAAAAGTGCCCACTGGAGAGTGGTTGGGGGAATGGAGGATGTATAAAAAGAGGGCTAAAATGAAGTCTGCATGCAGTGTTTGGGACAGAGGCAGAGTTTCTGAGAAGAACAGAGGAATGGCTCCTGAGAGAGGCGGAGAGTGTAGGCTGACCCGATCCAAGTGGTCGAGTAGTGGACACTAGTAATGGGGAACTGGCACCTGTTACCAACCCACACCCCAGCCTCTTTACTGGTAATCTTTCAAAACGCAAGAGTTTTTGAGGGCAAGGTGATGTCATCATACGGAATGTCACAAAGGCAGGAGTTGCTGAGAGACCAGCTGCAGAGACAGCACTTTGTGGAGCCTTTCCCATGGCGATGATGGTCCAATCACCTTCCTGTCACTTCTTACAATCAGATCACCTCCCCCTGATGAAGCAGTGACTCAGGCTGAGGTTTACTGCATATCACTTTCCTGGTGTCTGTCTATTTCCCCCCTCCCTCTATCCACGCGCTTTTCCAGATGTGTTTGCATTCTCCAGCTCTCTCTGCAGCTGTGTTTCTGTGTTTCTGCCAAGCTCTGAACAGAATGCTTAGTCATTGTCTTGCTCCCTCCAGATTTTAATAAAGGCCAACTATCCTCTAGTCCTAATATAAAAAATATATATATAGAACTTCTCCCAACACAGAGGAGGATAGTTTTTGACAGAGAATCAGTTTTGCCCTGGCATTTTTTTCTCATTCCCAGATATCAACTCCTGTTGCAGTCAGCTGAATGACAGCAACGTCTTTCCCAGAAACTTTCCCCTCCTTTATGGAATGAGCTAGCAATCCCAATTCCAGCCTGGAAGTACATTTCCTGAGTCAAGCAGAATTCTGATGATTCCAGCTGGAGGAGACATGGGCTGGTGTGACTGGAATGATGTAATGTGGAGGAACAGGGAGCTTTCCAACTGGACTTCCATGTGAGGCGGGGACACATCTCAGAGTATGCACCTGACTCCCTGTTTTTCTTCCATAAATCCCTGCCAGCCACCCTCTCCCAGGCCAGCATACCACACACAACAAACATGAGGGTATGTGGGAGTGATGATTTACAGGAACAGAAGTTTTCTGCTGGCATGTAGTTTGTTCAGCTTAGGCATGGGTCATTGTTACTCAGTGATCCCTCAGTTTATTCCTAGCTTGTTCATTCTCTTTCTAGTTATCTAAGTATTTTCTCCATGTGATAGGAACATCCCTTAGCTACCAGGGAAGCTGTTTATTGTCCAGAGTCCTGGTTTGTGCTTGAGAAAAACAGAACTCAGCTGGCTTTCCCAACTCTCCAATCAGTGAAAGGGTCCTGGGGTTCTGCTCCAATCAACAAGCACCTTCCCCCCGGGGGTCTTCATCTTGGCCTTGGATTGAGCCAGGCTTCCCACCTGAATGCCTGAGTCAGCTTTTCAGCTACTTAAAAAAGAAAAATCCTCTACATCCTCTACAGAAAAGAGTATCTTCCGTGTACTGAAACATCTCAAGACAAGAGCCGTATTTAAACTATACCTTCACCTAGTAGCCTTCTCACTGAGGGAATGGATTTGGTTTCAGTCTCTTCCAGGAGGACGTGAGGGGATGATCTGCCCGTGTGTTAAAATAGCTCTCCTGCCATTCTGCAGCAGGGCCAGGCTCCAGCTTGCTAGCAGATAAGCAGGCAGGGCCCATTTTCACATTCCATTTCTTGGTTTCCAGCCCTTGGTGTGGGCCCAGCCGTAAGGTAACTAGTACTCGAATTATCTCACCCTAATCTTGGAATTTTAAATGTTTATGCAGAGGAAAGTACAACTGACTCATTCATCTAATCACTTGGAAGCTAAGAGTCACCAGGCCAAGATCCCCCAGGGGCCAGTGCCCAGAGCTAGCCCCGGAGGCATAGCTGGGGGATGATATCAGGGCTTCCCAAAGCAGGTCCTTGTCATCACACCCCCGAAGTGTCTACAGGGACAATAGCCAGGGCACAACACTCCCAGAGAGCGTAGCACCAGGGAGACTGGGGCAGAGGCCCAAGCTCATAGCACGAAGGTGAAGGTGATAGGCTTGGTTGTTCCAGAGGTGGTGAGATAAGCTGACCTTTGTCCTGGTCCACATGTGTATGACTTGAACCAGGAAGAGGAGGAGAATGTGGCACTCCTTTCCTGTGACACTCCTCCTACCCTGGAGAAGGTCCTGATCTGCTCTCCCAGAGTGAACCATTCGGGATGAGCCAGTTTTTCTGTCCCTGGAGTTATGCTGACCTTTGCAAAGCTGACCACAGAATAAACTGCTTCCCGGGTGGCCTTTTTTATTTTGATAATGGTAAACTGGAGACAAGCAGATACTCCTAACAAAAACAATCTAACAATAACAGCAGCTAGAAATTATTGAACAATTACACATCAGGGACTGTATTATAAATAACATACAATGTGCTTTATATATGTTGTGTTATTTTCATCCTCAAAACACTGAAAGCTAGCTATTATTCTTCTTCTCATTTTATAGATAGGGAAACTGAGGACCCAGGGATCAAATAACAGTCACTTTATCACTGAAGTGGTAGAACTAAGAAACAAACTGAGTCTGTTTGGCTCCAGAACCCAGCTTCTCACCGACCACACTGAACACCACCTATGTCACCTCAAAGGGAAGCCTCTGCCATTGGATCTCGGGGCCTCTCTGCTCTTACGGTCTTTCAGTTCTTTCAGTTCCTTCACGCAGAGTCTGGGCTGAGTGCGTAGCTGTGTGTGGTCTCCTGCCCTTTCACCCTCTCCTGCACTGGTAAACAGACTCAAACAGTTGGCAGCACCTGGGGAGTGGTAAGTGGCTGGGGCCCCCTGGCGGGGTCTTTTGGCCTGGACAGCCCTTGACGGGTCTCAGTGTGTCTGTTGGCATATTCTGACCTGGCACATTGTACATTTTAGATGCCACATGGGGCTTTGGCCTTTGCCCTTTTATTTTTTTTATTCAGGTGTAAACGAGCACCCTATATATGTTTGCACATACTAAGGGTTTCTTCACTGATTTAAGCAGAAGAACCTCTTTACATGATTGATGTCACCTGATAAAGTAGACTCTTAGAAGCTGTGTCTCTCCAGGGATTGGCTCCCAAAATAAACCTCTGCCCCGGCTGGGAGAGTTTCTCCCTCACCCTTCCCAGCCCAGCTCTGCTAATCACCACTCTGTCGCTTCCCCTTCACTCCCCCCACTATAGACAACCCCCTCCCCCTTTTAATGGCCCGCCCATAGCTGACAGTCATTTCAGGCTCCACTGAAACCTGCCTCCTCCAGGAGTCTGTTTGGACAGCCCCACACTGCTGGCTCCTTCATCCCACCAGCAGCGCTCCCCAGCCTAGTCCTCGATGATTTGCCCATTGTGTCCCATGGCCACAGCTAAATTACCTCCTCTCAGTTTGCCATCTCTTCACCACATCTGATTAGGTGTCTCTTCTCTCTATTACTCTTACATGGGAAGGCTAGAAATGAATAAAATAATCGAGGAGTGCTCTGCACGGTACTGGGGAAATGGGACTGACTACTCGCTCCTTTATTCCAGACATTTGACTACTAGACTTTTACACGTGATTCCAGTGCCTCATTATGAGGTCACCCAATGTCAGGAGTTCAAGTGCAAAGGACATGCTGATGTACTGGTAGCAACAACAGGGCTTCCCCAACCCCTCCAGCCTTTCTCTGAGACAAGTCCCAGTGACATCATCACAATCACCCTTACCAGAATCTCCTGCCTTCTCTCTTCTCACAATCAAAGTGTCACATTCAGCCTCTCAAATCACAAAAGCTCAAGCAAAGTACATGGTGAAATACGGAGATGTTTTGGGGACACATGTGCAGAAAAAGGAAAGACATTGGCTCTCTTCTGTGTTCCCTCCCTCCAAACAGCCAGCAGATCTTCCAGTGTGTCCTTAAACATGATTCCTGGTGGCCTCCAGGGAGCAGCACTGACTTCCCACCCTTCTGCTGTGGCTGTGAGAGTCCCGAGGCTGGGCCCTCCATCAGCCCAGTCTCAGAGAAACAGGGCAGACTGGACCCTGCAAGGTCCTCAAAAGAGAGATGAGAAAACATGCTCCCTGCTCTGACTTACTGGTCCACACGAGGCCTAACAAACGTTGATTATTTTTATTATTGATGCACTATGAAGTGAACTACTGACACATACTACTGTTCTTATCATTTGCTGTCACTCCACTTAAAAAGGGGGTTGCTGGGAGCTAAGAAGAGACACCATTCTCTCTCTCTCTCTCTTCCCTCCCCTCCAACAACCCTTCTCCCAACATTTTTACCCATGTTACACTACTTTGACAACTTGGCAGTTTGGCCAATTCCCTCTAATTTGTACACATTTGAGATGTGATGCTCTGGGTGTGGCAGGTGTGGGGTGGAGGGAGTCTGTCACCTGAAGTATCAAATTGCCCAGAGAAGATCTGTACTCATTTAGACTCAAGAAGTAGGGAGGGGGGATATATGATAGTGAAGCTCTCAGATGGGGGCCATGTTGGGCAGAGAAAACCAGCACCTCAAAGGACCAACCAGCACAGCCACACTCGGCATGCCCTCAGGACAGGAATGGCATTGGCTCTGGGTATTCACCAGGTGGGCCCCCACAAAGTGCTGTGATTCCTGGGCTGGGGAAGGTGTAGCACCCATCTGCCACCTCTAGCACCCATGCCCACCTGCCCCCAATAATGCATGTAATTGTTCTAACTGGGACAAAGCATTTAATCCCATACATGTAAGTAGGATTTAGAAATTTTTTTTTTTAAAAAAAACATGGTTTCTAAAGTGAAAAAATGTATAGATTGAGTTTAAAATGGAAGTATATTCAGGGAGGCAACTGGAAGGACCTTCCTGGAAAGATCTCAGGCCAAAGATCCCCTGGAGAAAGAAACACATACATTTTTTTCCACATTCCATGAAAAGGACAAATACAGCCTTATTTATGAAGTGCAGGCTTTGCTGTGAGAAAAAAAGAAAGGAAAGTAGTGAGCTAATTCTGGACTCTTAAAAGACAGAGGGAGCTGTTTGAGACCAGAGTATTAACAGGATGGGGGGTGAGTGACCCCAGACCTCAAAGAAAAAGCTGACATTTGTCAAATATCCAATGAAATGCCCCTGTTGAAAAATGAATAGGTTTCTGATGCAAATATAAGAACATGATAGGTTGTATTTATTTCAGTTGATATATAAACTGATGTTTTATATTATTCTTCATACTTGTCTATTACTTCAGGTATTTTTATATTTAAAAATGTACTTTACAAGATAAAAGTTGTAAAATAAAAGTTCCCCTTAATGCAATGGAAAACTGTAGCTGCTTGGAAAAACCATTGGTTTTTTATTGGTTTCATGGAAAAACCAATAAAATAATGATTTTTAATTGAGGAAGATCTCTTACGTGCTCACATGGAAAGATCACCAGGAAACATTTTAGAGTGAAAGAAAGCAAGTTTTAGAACAGCATATCTTACCCAGTCTTACCTGGGTGAAATACTTTTAAAAAATTTGTGTGTATATGTCTTGCTATATATATAGAATTAAATCTAGAAGAGAAAACAAATTACTCCAGGGAAGGGGAATTACTATGGACATTCCATATGATATGAATTTTTATGATAAGCATATATTACTTTTATAATCATAGAAAGCAGCAATATGGTCCCCAAGCTGTTCCAGGTCAGCAGGCTGCCCAATGGGCCAGTGACTGGAGTTTCCACCTGCCCTGTCCTTGTCTGGCCTTTTTCCTGATTTGACCCTTGGATGTCTGAGTGAGGGGCCGTGACAGCTGCCAGCAGTGGTGGCGATGACAAGTCCCAAACCACATTTGTTCCATGACTTCTAGCTCCTCACTGCCTCTCCAGGCTGCAGGGTGAAAGCTCCTTTCTCTTATCTGCTCAGAGCAGGAGTCAGAAGTTCTTGTCAGTGTGACTGCAGAGAACTGGGCTGGAAACTTCCTGATAACACTCAAATTCCTTCATAAGAGCCAGGCCTGCAGTAGGGCCAGATGAGTGATGCAGCCCCAGCACATCTTACAAAGTGTAGTTGGGTAATAAATCAGATGGAATTGAGTGATTAAGAACCATAAAGGACATGCAAAGATGTCATTATAGTCCCATCTGGTCTGAGAGCCCCTCTCCCCAAGCTCAGGTACCTGTTCTGCTCCAAAGTCCACGTGGGCTGCTGAGGAAGCAGCTCTGCATGTGTGAGCCAATGCAGATTTCCAAAATAGACACAGAGATGTGAGGAATTGAAAGAAAATTTAAATACTAGACAAATAAAGATGATCCTGACTTTTCTGAGACACATTTATGGCTCTTAAGAACAGATATGCATTAGTCGAATGGGGCTTTAGGACACCCTGGTGACGTTAGCTAATTCTGACATTCAGGAATTTAGACTTGGTAGCTGTCTTACTAGCTTATCCTGTTAGCAGAGTCTGCTAAACATTTTGTGCTGTGTGTTCTGCTTTGTACTGAAGGTGATGCACATGACACACTGTCATCTCAGTTCTTCTCTCATTGTGAGGCTGAGGGAGACGGGCATCCTCCCAGGGCTTGCTCCTTTTGCCTCAGTCTGCATCCCTTCTCCACCTTTCCTATTCCCTGATTTGGTTTCAGAAATACATGGATTCACAAAGAAAATGTTCAGGAATGGATAAACCTGAAAATAAAGTTTAACAAGTAATGTAACTCATTCCTCCCTGTTAAGTGCTACTTTAAAAAACCCAAGTTCCCATAAGGAGTAAATAGATGAGAAAGAAATAAAACAATTTAAAATTCATTTTCACTCTTCCCCTGGATACAGAACAAAGAGCTAATCCTGATGGGGAGGGGAGGGACCCACTGAAGCATTTGATGCGCCTAAGCCACTGACCCAGATTTGGATTTCACCCCTCAGGTAACCAGGTGACTTTCTCCAAATCCTCAGATGCATTTGCCTTTGAGGAAGATAGCAGCAGCGATGGACTCTCTCCAGATCATACTCGAAGCGAAGACCCCCAGGGCCCAGCCAGATCCCCCCCAGACACTAAAGCTACAGAGACCTCTTTGGCAGGTCCTCCAGGCACAATCCAGGTAAACCAACCACACCTCAGCCTGTCATCTCTTCAGTCTGAAAGTTAACAGTTTTGAGTTGAGATCCAGAAGTATCTCTTGGCAGCCTATCACCTCGGTGCCTCTCCTCACACTTTTGGGTCCAGGGTTCTGGGTGTAGTGGCAACAACCTCCATAAAGCCCTGAGGGAGAATCCCAGGACCACCCCCTTGACTTAATTTACAAGCACCTACTCTGCCAAGTAGATACCTTTTATCTCTATTTTTACAGGGAAAATGAACATGAGGTTTACTGAGATTAGATGCCCCACCCACCATGTCCCGGACAGAATGTGCCTGAGCAGAACTGGTTTCAAAGCCCAGCCTCTCCATGCAGGGAACAGCCACTAGAGGTGCTGGGCCACAGGACAGAGGCCCATGCAGGTCCTGCAGTGAACAGGTTCCTACCTGCCAAACTGCTGCAAGGTCCACTTCCAGTCCCAAACCCAGCACAGCACTCACCTCTTTCTGGAGAGAAACTCTTAAAATGTGAAGAAGGTATATTGAAAATACTGTGAAACGCACATTTATAAAGAACCCTGATGATTACTAACAGCAGCCACGGCCATGTGTTCAGGACTCACTGTGTGCCAGGGTCAGCACTAGCCAGTTCATATGAATTTTCTATTGGCTACCACAGGCCCCCAGGTAGGGAGCACTGGTGCTGATTCTGATAGGGGAGGAAGTAAGGCCCCTCCACAAAGCTGGGGAGCTGTGTGTTATGCGGGACACTGCCGTGCCCCTGGTCCCTGGAGCTGCCCCTCTAGAAGCCACCAGGCCTTCTGGCATTTTCCTCAGCCAGCACACTGGTACCCATGGAGCCCTAGGAGCATGTGCCAGGGTGCCCGCACGTGAGGGGCAGGACACCCACTGGTGTGGCCGTGAGGTGAGGGTCTTCCAGCCCTGGTTCTAGGGCACACCCACTCTGGGGAGAAGCCTCCAGACCTTCAGTCCCTGCCCTTTAGCCAGAGTTCACTCCTCCAAGCCTCACAGGAATTATTGGATGGACTGAAATTAGATGTTACATCTGAAAATATTTTTTATACCATAAAGCACCATACAGTTAACAGGGATAGTTTGGTAATTACCATCCAGGGCCCAGTTTCCTGAAATGGTGCCACTTACATGGGAGCAAAGCTGAGGCTGCCAGGGAGAAAATGGGGAAAGGGAAGAACAGGGAGAGCAGAGCCAAAATATGCACGCATCTCCTGTGCAGGAGGAGCTGGTAATCAAAGCGCTTTTCCTTCCCTTGCCTGCCACAGCCAGGTCTCCACAGCCAGACCTCTTTGATAACATCAAAGAGTCATTCAGACCATTTGTACTATTGTCTGACAGCAAATGCCTCAGCCTCTGATATAGGAACAGTTTGAGGAGAAGACAAGTACTTTTTCGCTAAACCCTAGAGAAAGGAGGAAGGGAACACTGAGTAAAGCCAGGCAAAAGGCAAGGATCATTTTGTCCTTTTGCCTGAAACCCCAGTGACAGGTGGAGACACTGAGGCTCTGGAGGAATGGGTCCTGCAGACCTTTGCTTGCAGGCGTCAGGGCTCAGGGAAGGGCTGTGCAGTCCCAGGGGGAGATCCTGAGCAGCCCCTGCCCCTTTTTGTCAAAGTCACAGCATAGGAGTGAAGGAAAATGGGAGAAAAAATGATTACATTTCCTTCCAAGTCTTCTACTTACAGAAACATGCCTGTCACAAAGATTTGTCCTGACACTACATGCACACATACCTGCATGTATACAAGTGTGTACATGTGCACATGAACACACACAAACACACATGCATAGAGCACACACCATATACACATACATGCACAAGAGACACACTACAGACCCACACACATGCACAGAACACGCCACATATCCATACATAGATACATGTACGCGTGTTTCCTACACGCATACACACATGTGAATCTACACATGCACACTACACAGAGACGTGTACAGCTATACACAGAACACACACATGCACACATGTTGACAGAGATGCACATGCACACACGTTTTTTCTCCATCTGCAAACACCCTGTCATCTACTTGTCCCACTTTCCTCACTGCTCTTACACCCACCTCTCCCCCTCCCTTTCTTTTAATCCCATCACCAAGTCCAACAGGTGGACTTTGTCGAAGACAGGAGGAACCCTCACACAGGGTGACAGACATCCGAGTTTGCCATGAATAGGTCAGTTCTGCACCTGTCTTGTGGAAGGATTACTAATAATGAGCCCTTTCTCTCCTCAGAGTGTCCTCAAATGGTTGGCAAGTTGTATACGTGACTCCTCCCCCTGGAATAAGTAGTCTTCTATATACTTGGATATAAAGATAGGATTAAAACAGTAGAGCTGTGTGTGTGTGTGTTTGGGGGGTCTCTGCTCTAACATTTCTCTGTCACACAGTTGTTACTCTTATATCCTAATAATGCTAAAATTTGGATTTCAGGATCTCACTTCTGGCTCAGAAAATGACAGGAATGACTCGGTCTCACAGCCCAGCCACCAGTCAGATGCAGGGAAGCAGGGGCTTGGGCCCCTCAGCACCCCAAACCCTGTGCATGCTGCTGTCAAGGTATGGATGGACCAGCCTCCTAGCCCTGCTTGAGAGTTCATTCACTGGGCCGGCTCTGAGCAGGTGCTGAGTTAGGTCTGGCAACACAAGGGGAGTCACTCTGACCCATGAAGAGCTTAGTCCACTGGGAACATCACATGACAACAGTTTAGCCATGGGCCACCAGTGAGTATGGACCTAGATCCTACTACCTATGCAGCATCACATGGGTCTTCCCCGCAGAGGAGAAATCTATGTGTTTGCATTTCTTTGTAATCACAGCTCAGCTAGTATGTTCCTGACTGAAAACACTTCATAAGCTCGTCCTGAAGAGGGACACAGCTGATGGTATGCACACAGAATTTGTAAGGACTGTGAAATAGTGTAGGGGAGCTGACTTTTATGCAGAGGAAGCAGACCTGAAGGCCTTGCACAGGGAAGACCTGTGCCATCCAAGCCAGTCTCCATATGGAAATACAGATAAAGGCAGGGATTTTAGTCACAGGAGACACATAACTGCAAGCATTATAATATATTTTTGGTTTAAGTTTCTCATTACTATATTTAATAGTTCACAGAGTGTTCTCTCTTCAATTAACTTTATGGTAGTCATTTAGCCTTCTCCATAATATTTTATCTCATAGAATTTCTCATTGGCTTAGAAGCATGTCTCCTCACCTCTGGTACCACCACTTATGGAGTACTGAAATGACTCTTAGGAAATATTTTTTTAGTGATTATAAACTGAGTAAGAATCATGGTTGTGGTAACAGCCCCATAGTCCCCTCCATAGCACACACAAAAGTGGCTGGCAGGTCTTTCGGCTGCCCAGTAGAGGGCCCCCACCAAACTGCAGCAGCTTAAACCCAGCTTACAATTCACACAACTCAACAGCTTTGAAATTACGTGACTACCAATGACATCTGTTGATTGCAGGGGGGAAGAGGGAATGATTCACATTATTTCCAATGTTGTGCACAAAGAAATTTTATTAACACTTCTACCACAGTATTAAAATATCATGATTCATATTAGCAAAGCTTTCAGCCTCAGTGTAGTAAGAGAATGCTACTGTTGCCCTTTGGAAGGACAGGTAAGCTTTAACGAAGAGCAGGATTGGCTGTTCACGTTTCTGATTGCTCAATGCCTGCAAACTCTCAGTTGTCCAATATTCGTCATCTCCAAATTAGGAGGATACTACTAGTGGGTTTCTCAGGGAAGGAGGTGATCGAGCTGGGGAAAACCACCCTGCCCTGGTGACTTTGTAAGGTTCGTGTGAGGAAGCCAATGATGGAATGAAGCGGAGTGCTCTGAAAACTGTAACGTCTCTTACGTGGTCAGTGCACATCAAAGCTGCATAACACAGGACTTCTGCCCTCAAGGAGCCTATAGTCCAGTTGGGTATCACAGCCCCCCGGTGTTTTTAGAAAGTAAAAAAAATGGGCCCCAAAGAACTTGACATTTCTCCAAAGGTAAAGAAATTGCCAATAGTCACATAAAAAGGTATTCAATGTCATTAGTTATCAGGAAAATACAAACCAAACCACAACAAAATACCACATCACACCCACCAGAATGGCTATAGTCAAAAAAAAAAGAAAAAAGAAAACGGCCAGGGCTGATGATGCAGAGAGGGGAACTCTCTTACACTGCTGGCGGAGATGTAGAATGGTACAGCCACCCTGGAGAATGGTAGTAGTTCCTCAATAAATCCGGTGTAGAATTACCATGTGACCCAGTTTCCACTCCTGGGTATGTGCTCACAAGAACTGAAAACAGGTGTTCAAACAAAAACTTGTGCACAAATATTCATAGCCACACCATTCACAACAGTCAAAAGTTGAAACTAACTCAAATGTCCACCAGCTGAAGGATGGGTAACCATGTGGCCTATCCATATGATGGAATATCATTCAGTGTGATTCCATTTCTATGAAATGTCCTGAACAGCCAAAGCCACAGAGACAGAAAGTAGGTAGGGGTTTCCAGAGACTTCAGGGAGCAGGGAATTGGGAGTGACTGCTCAGGGGGTACAGGGTTTCCTTTGGGGGTGATGAGAGCGTTCTGGAACACTTATACAGCATTGTGAAGATACTAAAATGCCACTGATTTGTGTACTTTAAAATGGTCACTGTGGAGATTTTATGCTACTTATATTTTACCACAATATATAGAAAGAAGTTCCCCTCCCCAGGCAGCCACAGTTCCCCCACAGGCCAGCAGCCTAGGAAGCAGGATTTCAGGCCCCTTCGCTCAGTTATCAGGCAGCCTTGAAATGGAAATGCTGCATGAGGCCTGTCGGTGACAGACACAACTGAGAGTTAGGAAAAGTTTCCCAGATGAGCTGAGGTTTGAGCTGGACTCAAAGGCTGAGCTAGAGCCAGACAGCAAGTGGAAGCAGGAGCTGCACACAGTGGAGAATTGCGAGGGGAAGAGGCAGGAGGGGTGAACTGCTGGAGAGGGGAGGTAGGTTAGGCTGTTTGGTGAACAGTCTGCTTTGGCAGACTGGCTTGTGCAGCTTCGCCCTGCAGGGCAGAAGGCAGCCTGGCTGCTGTGCAATGTGGCAGCCCCAGTGTGTGTGTGCAGCTTACAATGAGAACACCTTTGAGACCACAGGCCACATGGTTCCCTGTCACATTACTCTAACCTGCTTTACGCATTTATGCCCAGGTCTCAAGCCACTGGACTTTGGATGCACCTCTGCTTTAGAAAGATGAATGTTCTCTCCTTAGATTGGCTGTGCAGTTCTGGGTAGGAAACAGAAAAACAAATCCACAACCTTACTATCCTCTGGTCTCAGAAAGAGGGGAAACTACACAAGCCCATGAATTCAGAGTTCCAGGTGTTCAGTAGACTTTGCCCTCACTATGCAGAGAAAATGGTCTGATTTTAGTATCTTGGGGATGGCTCAGTCCATGTGCTCAGACAGCATGGAGGGTGAATCCTTTAGCTAGGCCCAGGGCTGCAGCTCCCCAGGACAAGGCAAATCCTAGCATAAGGTAGAAACAGAAGCTGAGCTGGTGCAAAGCTGGCAGAGCTGAGACTGCAGGGCCTGCAGAAACTCTCCCAGGTGCAGAAGTCGGACTCACTAACTAAAATGTTCTTCAATTAATGAGCAAGGAGAAGTACATGTGCTCACTATTTGTTAGCCTCCAAGAAGCAGCCTCCTTGAGAAAAACACAAAAGAGGCTTTGGTGGTGGGATGCGCTGAGTCAGAGAAAAGTCAGTGGTCAGCCTTTGGAGAGGTCACATTCAGATGTGTGTTTTGTGGTTAAAATGGAGATGCTGCCCAGTCAGAACACAACTGCCAGCTATTCAGGAGCTCCCTCTTCTGGGCACTGCTGGTATCTCACTTTCCTGCCAGCTTTTCCCCAAAGTCTCCAGTCTTTTGTCCTGACGTCCATGTTCTTCATTTCAACTGTCTGGAATACAGTTAAGGTTTAAAAATTTGTATTTTTCAACTGGTCACAGTATGGACCTTTTGCTTCCTAACATTTGTTAGAGGCCTTTTGCTTTTAGAAGCAGGTTATAGCGGTAATCACACTGTCCTCTGACCTATTATTATTATTTCAATGTTATCTAAATACTGCCCTTATCTTAATCACTGAGATAGAAAGCAGAGAATGTTTTCCCCAACTTGCAGGTGAGGTAACTAGGATATAGTAATGTAATTGTACCACGTCCAGAAATTTCTCTCAGCTTCCTAGCCTGTACCCTTCACTTCTTTCAATGTGTCCAAATCATGCTCCACAAAGGGTAACTTCCGGAAGGGCCCTGGTGTGTGGTAAACCCTTTTTGCAGTGAGTACAGTGTCATTCGTTCAGAGGGTATCACTTCCTGATTTTATATCAGGGTTTGGGGGTGGAGTGGAACATTCTATCTGACTTTTCAGCCTGAACCAACAAAGCTTCTCATTATGGATTTTCAAAGACAAGGTTAATGTGATCTAAGTTTATGTCATATCTAAGTCAAACTGTGATTACATGTGTACATAAGAAAGAACCTTCTTACAAGTCAATCCCAGGATCAGAATGCATCCTTTATTAGGCCATCAGCTGGCTAAAGGTGAGGAAAGTGTTCTTTCTTACTAAAACCCAGACTTAATCTCACTCTACTTGAGGAAGAAAATACTCCAGGAGCCACTTCTGAGATTCAAGACTCCCCACCTAAGGGCTGTCCTCTCAGTGTATTACACTTGTGATGGGTTTGTTTAGTAGATGGCTTGATGTCCTGGAGATTGCACATGGTGCCTTTGCTGTTCTATATTTCTGAGATTCAAGAACATTGGTCAGACAAAACCTCCTCGCAGTATACCCATAGTGCCAATCATTCCCACCTGAAGCACATGCGTGTCTTTACCCTTTTGCAGTCCAAGTCCTTGAGTGACAGTAAGAACCGCCACAAAAAGCCCAAGGACCCCAAGCCAAAGGTGAAGAAGCTGAAGTACCACCAGTACATTCCCCCAGACCAGAAGGCAGAGAAGTCACCTCCACCCATGGACTCAGCCTATGCTCGGCTGCTCCAGCAGCAGCAGCTCTTCCTGCAGCTCCAGATCCTCAGCCAGCAGCAGCAGCAGCGGCTCAGCTACCCTGGGGCTCACCACGCACAACTCAAGTGAGTCAGGAGGGTGAGGGTTGGGAGCTGCTCGCAGAGGGCTTCTGCCCATCTGAGGCACCATGGGCCAGCGCCTTGAGATCCAGAGAGTCCCACAGTGCATCATGTCCTTCTCTGGTATGTGTAGGATATGACTGTTCAGAAACCACACATACCTTTTCAGGAATGTAAGGTCAGGAGGGAGCAAGTAAATCAATGCCCCTGAATCAGAAGCCTGCTTGGGAAAAGGGGAGGTATGAGCACTTGCAGACTGAACTGTGGAACAGAGAGGATGAACCATTTAATAGTGTATGCTGGAATTGTGAGCAATTCCAACACAGGTTACATTCCTTAAATCGGTTCAGCACTTGTATTTTAGGAAGTGACAGGGCTGAGTGACTGAATGACAACCTCAAAGACTGACTTCCTTTTTTTCTTGTATTATAATGTTGTACACCTGAAATTTATATAATGTTATTCATCAATCTTACTTTAATGGATTCAATTTAAAAATATACAAACTCAAAGAAAATCCATAAAATGTTGATAATAGTTATCTCTAGATAGTGACATTATGAATATTTTTCATTACTTAAAGTCTTTTCCTTTCTTCCACAAACTTTCTAAAGTAAAGATGTGTTACTTATATAATGAGAAATAAAAGAAGAGTGACTCCTGAGCCCCAGGGTGTGACCTCCACACCAGGTCACCTTCTCAATGGTCAGTCTCCTCCACTCTGAAGCTGGGAGGCGGGTTTCAGCTGTCTCTCGGTTCAGCCTCAGGTGAGGTAGGTGATTATGCTGAGGACAGTCTCCCAGGCATGCTTCTGCCTCCATGGGACAGTGGACCTGCTCAGTCATACATCGATATGCCTTGCCCACATGCCAGTGTCTCCACCACTTTCTTCCACAAACCTCCTGTCTCCCCCAAGCTCAGCTTTAGTCTCTTTTGCCACCTGTCATCTCACCTGCTGGGGTTTTCCTCACCCTGCCTCTTCTGCTGACTTATTACTTTCCTGATCCGGGTAGACAAATTAACCTGTGATCTGATCTAAATACAGCACCCCCTAAAGGTCCTGGTCACCCAATTCCAATGTGTGGGGGAGGTTTCCCTCACATCACCAAGTGATTCTCCATCAGGTGGGTGTTCAACAATTCAACTTAATTTTCTCACCAGCTCCCTGGAAATAATATCAAACTCCGCAGGTCAAGGGCTAAGGGCTAAGGGCTCATGGAACCCTTAAGGGGTTAAGGGCTCAGTTCCACAAGACTGCCACTCTCACCCCTTTAAGATGCCAATTGCAAGTCCAGAAGTTGTCACCTGGGCTTATGGTCAACCAACTATAGATCAGAGGTTCCCACAACCCTCCTCCTTGGGTTTGATTAGCTTGCTAGAGAGGCTCATGGAACTAAGAGAAACATTTTAATTACCAGATTACTGGTTTGTTATGAGAGAATATAACTGAGGAAACAGCCAGATGGAAGAGATGCACAGGGCAAGGCAGGAGGAAAGGGTGTGGAGCATCCATCCCTTCTCCAAGCCAGCCACTCTCCCAGCACCTCCATGTGTTCATCAACCCAGAAACTTTCTGACTCCCAAGCTTTGGGGTTTTTACAGAAGCTTCACGACAAAGTCACAGCTGATTAAATCGTTGGCTATTGGTGAATTCAATCTCCAGTCCCTCTCCCCCACCTGGAGGTCAGGGGGTAGGAAAAAAAGCTTTAAACCTCTAACTGCATGACAGATTCTCTTGGCAACCAGCACCCCTCCTTAAACAGAGTCCAAAAGTCACCTCATTAACATGACAAAAGATACCTTTGCACTTATTACTTAGGAAATTTCAAGGGTTTTAAGAGTTGCAAACCAGAAACCACATGAATACAAATATATATGGTTATTTCTTATAATTGTAATATCATAATATCACAGCCACATGTCTAGATTTGACTATATATTAAGTGCCTCTTTTTTGTTTGTTTTTCAGGGAACCAAATGAACAGATGGTCAGAAATCCAAACTCTTCTTCAACACCACTGAGCAATACCCCTTTGTCTCCTGTCAAAAACAGTTTTTCTGGACAAACTGGGGTCTCGTCTCTCAAACCAGGCCCACTCCCATCAAACCTAGATGATCTGAAGGTATAGGATTTGGCATGATTTTCTTCTTTTTTCTTTTTTCACAAATACCTCAGTACATTGTCAATAACATTTTGACCAACTGATTTCTTGTATAGAAGAGCAATTTGGAGAAGCACATGGGAGGGACTCAAGGAGGTGAGAGTGTTAACTGCTGGGGTTGAAGGCTTATCTCAGCACTGTTACTGGCCATGCAACCTTGGCCTAATTTCTTAATTCTATTGAACCTCAGAACCCTCATTTGCATAAGTGACTGACTGTGAAAATCAAATGCAATCCTATATACGTGATAAAGCCTGGCCCAGAGAGCAGCTGTGGGGCTGACATGAGCTCTCAGCCAGAGGTTAGTTCCTTGGTGACTTTTCACCAAAATGATGAAATAAGAAAATAAGAACCATGTGGAGGGCTTTTCATAAATCTAAGCATGTTCAACAGATCTGACTAATCTTTATTCAAAGTACTTATTTTCTCTCAGTGTTTTCAGTGCTAAAAGATACTTTCCAGTAGGAAATGATGAGAGTAGATGAAAGTTGAGTGTTTCTTGGAGAGTTGTGTTTCTTTTTATTAAAAGAAATATCATTAAGTAAGGATGTTAGTCTTTATTTATCAAGATAAAGTATTGGTAACTCTGTGTCCATTATATGACTTAACACACTGTACTATTTTAGGAAATCCCCCAAACTGAGACCTTCTGAAATGTGCTAGTGATTTACTCTGGCTCACAGAGCACATGGACCTCAGGTTACTGAAATGATCCTGAGCTTTGAGTTGAACCTAGTGCACTTTGGAGCGATCCTGAGGATTGCATGTGCGTTCATCCAGTATTAGCGGAAGAACTGCAAACTATGAAAGCAGTGCCTTCAACTTCTCTAATGTGTGAGCACCCATGCTTCCTGCAATGCCTCACTGCATTTTCAGCCACGACACCTGCTTACTTGGCTTCCACTTCATCGACTATTCTCCCCCAGCAAAGGATCTTTTCATCATTTCCAAAAACCTGAATTCATAAAAGTCCCCACGGTCTTCACTGTGCCAGTGTGACAGCGCTTTCTCAGCCCTCACTTGCCACTCTCATTCCCATTCTCAGCCATTATCTTCTTTGGGGGGAAGTAGGATGAGGTTGTTTCAAAGGAATGATCCGTAAAGGAAATTCTATGGCTGGCAAGTGCCAACACCAGGAAATAAAATGTGTCTTGGTTCCTCCATTCCTTCCACTTGAGTACAAGAGCTTAGGTTTGAATTGGGCACCCATAACCTGGAAGAAGGTGCCGAGCATATGATAATACTCTCCAGAGTCGCAGGTTACTATCTTCCACTCCCCAGATCATGAATCCATAGAGGTAAAAGCAGTCTCTCTCACCTTGAAAATAATATTACACTAAGTGACATAAGCCATACAAAAAGAGACAATTATTGAATGAATCTACTTATATGAGGTACCTAGAGTAGTCCAATTTAGAGACACAGAAATTGAGGGTGGTTTCCAGGGGTGGGTGAGGTGAGAATGGGGAGTTAGTGTTTAATGGGGACAGAGGTTCAGTTTGAGATCATGAAAAGGTTCTGCACGTGGATGGTGGTGATTTTTGCCCAACACTAAACTGTATATTGAAAAATGATTAAGTAGTAAATTTTATGTTATATGTCTTTACCACAATAAAAAGGATTTCTTTTTTAAAGTAGTCTACCTCTGGGTGGGAACTTGGGTCAGGTAGGATTGGAGATGCCTTGGTCCCAGAAAAAACATAGCCAGGTGTGACATACCAGCTATCAGAACCCCCAGAATGGTGTCCACAGGGTCATTGGCCAGTTGTAGCCATAATAATTAGCATAGGTATTAGGAGATGATGATGGTGATGGCAACTACCATTTTTTAATATTAACTATCAGTCATCCATTCTACTTAGATTGGTTTTATTTTTTTTTTTTTGCTGCAAGATAAGTTTTAACTATGAACATAAAACTCAAAATCTTACAGAGGTTCAATGATATGCAAGTTAACCAGTTAATACATGACAAACCTGGGAGTTGAACTTACGTGACTGATTCCAGAGGCTTTGGTATTTCAAAGGGAGGGACAGACAGAAGAAACCCTAACTGGACTTCACCACTGGTGTGTGGGAGAGGGTCGAGGAAGAAACCTTCGTCCAATGCACCTGGGAGAGTTCCTCCAGAGCAAAAAGTGGGAGGGTAGCCTGAGGAGCTGATCTGAAGGGACGTTGGCAAGTTCATTCAGTCTGGGAAAGTTGAGTTGCAGGTACCAGCAGGACAATGTAGAGAAAAAAGTTATCCACTTTCCATCTGTTACAAATATACCAACCTGGCTGGGCTCAACAGTGTTGTCAGGGATAGGTGCAGAATTTTTGAAATTGCTTTCACAGCGGGGAGGATTGAAACTGAAAGAGTGGATGAGATAGAGCAAAATTGAAAGAAGAGGAGGGAAGGGGAGACAGGGGAGAAAAGGAAGGAGAGAAGATGAATAAGGGGAACAAGTGATGTGATCACACTTTGGGAAAGGAAGAAATAAAAGGATTTAATGAAGGTGACTCTCCAAAACAGTAATCAGAAAGGTAAGGCAAGAAGAGTTTGTTGGTTTCTCACTAAAAACTTATAAGCAGTAATATCCTAGTCCGTCTTTTTGTTTTTGTTTTTGTATCCACTTTCTAACAAACTGGGAAAAGGGAGAGAGAAAGGGAATGTGAAAGTGAGTGGGAAACTTAAAGACTGGAATAACATTCAATGGATATTAAGAAATAATGGTTCACATTTTTAGATGTAATAAAGGCATTATATCTGTGTTTCTTTAAAGTACATAATCTTTTAGAGATAAATACCAAAATATATGAAGATTAAATGATTTGCTACAACATAACTCAGAAAGCATAAAGATATGGTTTGCATGTAAATGAAACGAGATTGGGCATGAGGGCACGAGTTGATCGTTGTTGAGACTGGATGATGCGTGTATGGGGTTTATTACCTTTTTTCATCTACTTTCATGTATGTTTGAATTTTTCCTTTATAAGTGGTTTAAAATTTCAATGATTGAAACACCAATGTATATAAGAAAGAGGTGTGTACAAAACTTTGTTCCAAGCATTCTGAAACTTAAGGTAAATTGCATTTGACCAGCATTCGTTTTATTTTATAACTTGAGCTGCAATATTTAATAATGTAGTCTAACTTATTCAGTGCCAGAACAGATTCTAAAAATAAATACAGAATTCATTAATTAAAGTAATTCAAAATTTAAACAATGAGTTGCCATTTTGTACTTTTTCAAGCCAAATCTAAAAGAAAATAATAAAAACAATGATAGCAAGATGGGGAAGGGAGGAGAGCACATTTATTGCTTGTGGCAGTGTAAGTTGTTGCAGATCTTTTAAAATAACTTAGCAGAGTGTAAGGTAATATATATTCATTATTGAAATATAATAGAGTGTAGAGAAGTAAAGAGCATTTTAATAGATAGTTGACTCACAAATAGCATTATGGATTATATTTCCTTCTACACTTAAAGTGCACATGGACATTATTTTGTTTTAAAATAACCGTGCTAAAATAATTATGTGAGCATAAGTTTCTGGCATGCTTTTTTTGTTTAACACATGGACATTTTTCATAATGCTTAATAGTCAATAATTTTAAAAAATTTTAATAGCAGCATATCATTTCAGTGATTCTGGTCCTGCTCAGGTTTGAGAATCACCCACAAAAAGGACACACGTGGGGAGACTGGGAGGCAGAGCACCAGAGCATCAGCATGTTTCAGGGTGACCGGTGCCCTAATATCTGAACTTAGGCAGATGTCTGTTTTCTCATCTGTAAAATGGGGACAAGGGCCAGGATTGGACTTGCAGGGCAGCACAGTAGTTGCCTCTGTGGCTCGTTTGGGCTCTGCATTTCTGGGCTATGTCTCTGATCCTGGAACCATGAAAACATGGTCTATGACATCTTTTAAAAGCATTATTAAAATTGTGCAAAACTGATTTATATAGGCGCAGGGGAGGAAGTCACAAAGAAGTACTAAAAAGAGACGTGGACATTGTGAAATTCTATTTGTGATGTTTTCAAGTTCATGTAATAATAAATACACTTTTTAAAAATCATCATTAAACAGCACACTAACAGTGCCCTGCTTTCTTCAGGTTTCTGAATTGAGACAACAGCTTCGAATACGAGGCTTGCCAGTATCAGGCACAAAGACGGCCCTCATGGACAGGCTTCGGCCCTTCCAGGACTGTCCTGGGAACCCTGTGCCCAACTTCAGCGATATAACGACCGTCACTTTTCCCGTGACGCCCACCAACGCCCTGCCCAATTACCAGTCCTCCCCTTCCACCAGCGCCTTATCTAATGGCTTCTACCATTTTGGCAGTACCAGCTCCAGCCCCCCCATCTCACCTGCCTCATCAGACCTATCGGTGGCCGGGTCCCTGCCAGAGACCTTCAACGATGCTTCACCCTCCTTCGGCCTCCACCCATCCCCTGTGCACCTCTGCCCTGAGGAAAGCCTCATGAGCAGCCTGAATGGGGGCAGCGTGCCTTCCGAGCTGGACGGGCTGGACTCCGAGAAGGACAAGATGCTGGTGGAGAAGCAGAAGGTGATCAATGAGCTCACCTGGAAGCTGCAGCAGGAGCAGAGGCACGTGGAGGAGCTGCGCATGCAGCTGCAGAAGCAGAAGAGGAGCAAGTGCTCTGAGAAGAAGCCGCTGCCCTTCCTGGGAGCCCCCATCAAGCAGGAAGATGCTGTCTCCAGTTGCCCATTTGCATCCCAACAAATAGCTGGGAATAGACAAAGCAACAGCTCGGACAGCCCAGCACAGGCGTGTGAAGCTGCTTCACTCCTCCTGCCCCCCGGGAGTGGCCACTGTGTGGAGTCCTCTGGCCAAACCAACGTTCTTTCTTCCACGTTTCTCAGCCCACAGTGCTCTCCACAGCACTCGCCACTTGGGGCTGTGAAAAGCCCACAACATATTAGTTTGCCCCCATCACCAAACAACCATTACTTCCTAGCTTCATCGTCAGGCACTCAAGGAGAAGGGCACAGGGTCTCCTCACCTGTCAGCACCCAGGGGTGTACTGCACAGGTAAGAACTCCTTGCTCTATGCCCGAATATACCCCTCCTCCTGGAAATGGAATATAGATTTGCAACTCTAAAGAACTGATGTTGCACCCTAACTGGGAGGGTCAATGGTTGAAGAGTCACCCAGTGTACCACAGGTTGTGGACTCAATTCCCTGTCAGGGCACATGCCTAGGTTGCAGGTTCCAACCCTAGTCAGGGCACATACAGGAACAATTGGTCGATGTTTTTTGCTTGCATAAATCTCTCTCTCTCTCTCTCTCTCTTTCTCTCTCTAAAATCAATAAACATATTCTCAGGTGAGACTTGAAAACAAAAGAGCTGGCGTTGGAACTTTCAATGGGAAGTGTTTATCAAAAGTGCAACAGTAACTCCCAGACACCAAAACTCTCAGGCCTTCAGAGTAGACCAACTGGCTTCTCTGAGACAGGGATCAACACACTTGTTCTGTACAAAGCTAGATAATACTTTTGACTTTGTGAGCATTGTGGCCTCTGCCACAACTACTTGACTCCACCCTATAGCACAAAAACAGCCATAGACAACTTATAAACAAATGCATGCAGCTGTGTTCTAATAAAACTTTATTTACAAAAAAACAAGTTTGGTTCACAGAGCTATAGATTGCCAAAGCTTGTTTTCAGGATTTCTTACCCTAAGTCAAAGCAATGCATTAGGAGAGCCAAATGGGGAGTTAACAGACCTTACTAGTCTCTCGGTATGGTGGTCTACAGAGTGCAAACATTTACTGAGCACCTACTGTGTGCCAGTCCAGGCCCTTTTCTAGTCTCTGGAGATTAGTGCTGAACTAGCCAAAAAACAACAACAACAACAACTCCATCCTCATGTGAGGGCAGACAGCAAGTTAAAAAAAATAACTAAAATACATAATGTATTAGAAGATGATACATCTTATGGAGAGAAAGCAAAGAAGGAGAGTGAGGAGTTTGGAAGTTTGCAAACTTAAGTAAAAATAAAAAGTCCAGGGACACTTGAGCAAAGCTTTGAAGAAGTAATGGGGAAAGCCTTGTGAATATCTGGGGTGAAGGCATGTCAGGCGAAGGAGGAAGAGCAAGGGCAAAGGCCCTGAGGTGGGAGCATGCATGTAATGTTCAGGCATCAGAAAGAAGGCCAGTGTGGCTGGAATGAAGTGAGAGGAAAATTGTAGGAGATGGCCCAGAAGAGGAACTATTTCAAAGACTAAACCAAGGTCATCATCAAAGACTTGGCTTTGTCTATGAAGCCAAAGAATTATTAGGAGCCTCTATTTGAGTTAATCTGAGAAAGAAAATTATATTATCAAAAGGTTCTGAGCTCTATATCATTAGGAAGGGAATAGGAAAGAGACTCTAACTGCATTCCTGCCATTTATATGTATGTCTATGTAATGTATGTATACCTATGTATATGTATATGTATGTCTATGAGGCATGTATATGAGCAACCTTGTTCATCATCACAACAATCTTTGGGGCTTCAAGTCATTATTTTTTATTTGCCACTCAGGAAAATGTGGTCCAGGGAAGTTAAGCCAGTATCCAGGGTTGCACAGACCTGGAACTATCTGATTATAAAATACAAGCTCTTTTTACACTGAATATTCTCTATGCTGGGAGTATGAGGTGTGGCCATAGGTAATGAGAATATATTTTTACAGGCCTAGTGGAACAACACATTCAAACTAATTATGCTCACCCCTGAATTGGCACTTTGGGAGGTGTTGGGACTTAAGTGCATTATCATCATCATTGATAACATTTATTGAATGCATTGTGTCCTGGGCAACTAAGGCAAAAGTAACTCATTTTACTCAGTGCTGGACCATAAGACATTCAATTCTAATGATACTGATACTCTCAAGAAGATCCAAATTTATACAGTGATTTACAGTTTACAAAGCACTTGTTAAAAACAGGAATGATTACATGATAAAAAGATATTGAGCAATGTAGGATAACATTACTGACCCGTATTTATGACCTTGTAGTGGAAGTAGGGGTGGCAGGTTGATCATGAAGGGATAGAAAAATCCAGGAAGGCTTTAGGAAGGTGTTGAACTTAAATGGAAGTATAGAGTTAAAAAAGGAGAGTCAGGGAAAAGGCATATCATGAGAAAAAAAGATAAGGAGGTAGAATATACAGGGCATGCTCAGGAAAACTCATAGAAGGATTAGCAGAATTTAAACTTGCAGAAGGAACTAATACTTGACTGTGTAAAGTCTTGAACACTAACCTTGGCTAGAAGTGGAGCCCCTATGCTGAGGATATGTCAGAACCACTGCAAATTTCTGAGCAGAAGGCGATACATACACAGCTGGAATTGAGACTTTGGTCATAGACTTCAAGATAATACACCAGAGCCAGTAAGGCTACTCTCAAACATACCACAGGTGGGCAAATAATCTGTTGTTTCTTTCTTTCTACAGAGCTCAGAAGTGCACGAGGGCCATCTTCCAAGCTTCTCTCCTCCGCCTTCCAGTCTTCACCATCCTTTCTCTGGAGCCCCAGCAGACAGCAGTCATGGTACTGGGGTAGACCCTTGTCCCCAAAGCCCAGGTGTACAGCAAAAGGTAGGCACCTGGAAAAAGGTTTAAACTTGGGACTGACTTTGTCTCTTCTTTCTTCTGTGGCCCTTGTCCTCCCAATTATGAGGTTCAAAGCTGACATAAATGACATTTTAGATAGAAACAACTACCCTTGGGTAGTTGAGGGATGCCCTGGTACTCCAATGGGTCATTTCCTGGGATCATTCCAGAAGTCACGATGACTAAAAGTGCTTACTGTATGTTTGTGACACCACATGGCAAAGAAACCACTACACAGTACGGTGAAGTTGAAGATTGAATAGGGGAGCGTGGAAAAAATAATGCTAGAGAAAAAGTGAAGTGCATAAATCTGTGACAAGGGTTGGAAGGATACAGAAAGTTGGGGTCACGGTGTAGAAAAAGGAAGAGATGGTACATATCAGCAGGTGGAAGAATCAGGGACATGAAGGTCCCTGGATATGGGGAGTTCCAAGAAGCAATGAAGAGATGATAAGGAGGAGCAAATATAAGATGGTCATGACAGAAAAGTGCTACATACCACAAGCCAGGGCAAGGCATCTTTTGAAAATGGAGACCCCAAAATGGCCCAGGCAGAACACAAACCCACCACAATACATGAGGCTGAATCTTGAAGGGATTTCCCCAGCAGCATCTCCAACTCTGCAAATATACCTAGTTAGGAATGAAACAGCCTAGAAGATAAATTACTCCAGAAACTCCTGGGGTGATGGACTTCTTTGTATTGGACTCTTTTACTTTATTTCCTCTCCTAATCATGCTTTCTTCTAACCGGAGAGGGTATAACTTAGAGATGAATCTGTGAGGTTATCATCAAAGACGCCTCCAGCAATAAGTCCATGGTGATACATACTATTGTTAACATACTGGATTTGTTTTCTAAGTGCTAACTCCTTTTTCCCCTTCAAAGCAATTTTTCCAAAATTTAGCCTGTAATTCCTAATACAGAAGTAGTCCCATTTCTGACTCATGAATTGATTGTCTATTTCTGCATTTTACTAACACAGATGGCTGGTCTACACTCTTCTGATAAGGCAGGGCCAAAGTTTTCAATTCCATCCCCAACATTTTCTAAGTCAACGTCAGCAGTTCCCGAAATAACACAGCCTCCATCCTATGAAGATGCAGTAAAGCAGGTAACAGCATGAACTGTTCTTTATAGAAGTATGGGCTGGCTACATTGGACCTTGTTTTACAGGGTGCGACTTCATGCCTGTGGGTTCCAGTATCAAGTGCATCTGGTGTCTGCCCACCAGAATGGACAAAGTGTGTAGGTGCTAACTGTAGAAGGGGGCTGATGTGTAAATAAGCCATGTGAGGCTGAGGGAAGAGGTTTGCCTGGACACTCAGGTGGCTGGACTTGGTGCCACCAGCCAGCTACCTCTGCTGTTAAGGCTGGGCAGTGCTCAACTTCTGTGACACAATATAGTGCTGATATCTCCTTTGTAATGATTCTAGGTAATGTAGCATTTAACAGCTTGTTCGGGTGCAACTCAAACCTATGTGTGCAGTTGTCAGGATGACACTTTGTAAGGTCCTTCCCTGCTTCAGATTTCACTGTTCCTGGCAAAATGTTGACGGTTATTGAGCTGGGTGACAATGGAGGTTCATTGTATCCTCTACTTTCATTTATGTGTGAAAATTTTCAAAATAAAAGGTAAAAAAAGAAGCAATTAATGATCTATATTCCAAATGGCCTGAGTTGGTATCAAATAATGGCTAGCCCTTCATATTTTGCAGAAAAAAGATCTGCATCAGCTCCTGCATACTGGTACCCCACCATCACATCAGGTTTCACTTGGCCTAGAAAATATTTTAAATATTAGGAGATTTTATGCAAAATGTAGGCTTTCTATTTCTGAAAAATTAGGGGATCTGGCTATACTAAGGCCATGATTCTGCCAGAAAACAATCACCTGAAGCAAAGATTTGCTGCCTCCTTGAACCATAACATACATTTTACAATCTACCCTTCTCCTTTGTTCTATATTTGGCCCATTCACATAACCTGTCAGACCTTGTAGGCATTGAATCCTCCTGGGCTGGCAAATGACTCATTCTTTGAGCAGTGCTCCCATCTGTATTGATTACTGACACCTGTGTTTATTGGGACTGCAGTCTCAGAGGAGTGAAATCAATCTGTGTCTCACCCTGGTATCTGTGAACATCAACTGATCCTTCATAGTTTCAAAAGAAAAGAAAAAAGCCAAGCAAAGAGGACTTCCATAAATAAGACTCTACTTAACTCCAATGAGCCAGAAGGGAGGGGTCCATTTCCTCCAAGTGTCGACGGGTTCCACAAACTAATGCAATGAGGGACTAGAAAAATATGAGCCACATTCTTGGGCTACATTCACTTCCAAGTGGAACGAAGGGCCAAAACCCAGTTACCCCCATGTTCATAGCCACATTAGTCACAAAACCTAAAAGGTAGAAGCAACCCAAGTGTTGCTTCCTCATGAGGACAAAGAAAATGTGTTATAGACAGATTATGAACATTATTCACCCTTAATAAGGAAGGAAATTCTGATGTGGATGAACCTTGAAGACGGTATGCTAAGTGAAAAAAACCAGTCACTAAAGGCAAAGTACTATATATGAATCCACTTATCTATGGAAGCTAGAGTAGTCAAATTCACAGGGGCATAGGAAATAAAATGGTGGTTTCCAGGGCTTGGGAGAAGAAGGGAATGAGGAGTTGTTGATTAATGGGGACAGAGTTTCACTTTTACAAGTTGAAAAAGTTCAGGAGATGGATAGTGGTGATAGTTGCACAACAACGTGAACGTACTTAACAATGCCACTGAACTGCACTCTGAAATGGTTAAGATGGTAAATTTTATGTTTTGTGTATTTTACCACAATGAAAAATACAACTAACCAAGTCTAGTTCAAAAGCCTGTAGTGCTGCTTCTAATGATCTCCTGTCTAAGAGGCAGCTGCCTTTTGACTTCTCTGTCCTCCTTCGGTTAATTTGTAACAGCAGATGACTCGCAGTCAACAGATGGATGAACTCCTGGATGTCCTCATTGAGAGTGGAGGTGAGATGCCATGTGCCTTGCCCATTGGGATGCTCTGCTTCTGCATGTCCTCTAGGGAGCAAACTCGAATGCTCACTCTAAATGGGACCAAACCTCTGTGGGAAGAGTAGTCTCTCCATTTCAGCTTCCTGTCTACTTTGAGCAGATAAAGGAAGGCATTAGTGGATGATTCCTCACTGCCTTTGTCCCTTTGCCAAGAAACACTTTCACTAATAATTCTAACAGGTTTCATGTTTCAACTCAGTCCCTATTTCCCTAATGTTTTTCTTGCTGTACGGTTTCTACTGTTCTAATGCCAATGTCCATACCTTCTTAATTAAGAAGAATAAACTAAGTTTTTGTACCACCTACTCAAAATGAAGTTCAATTAGTAATGCCCCATTAAATGGTCCATTCTTGCTTAAATATCATTCAAGCTAGCAATAAAAATGATCAACATATTATTTTTGCCCCTTTTATTTATTTATTTTAAATTACATAGTATATGCTTAGAATTTGAAACCACACAAATGAATAAGGTCATGTGATGAGTAGGTGTTGATAGAAAGGGGAAAACCTCAGGTCTGACCCTTAAGTAACAACACAAAGTTTCAGAGAAAGAGTGTCCAGGCAGCTGGCTCAATGCTGTGCTAGACCAAGTCCCCACCTTTGCAGAGTCTGCAGTCTGGTAAAGCATACTGACAATGAGCAAGTGAACAGGGAGGTCCTCCACTGTAACAAAAGAGGAGAAGGCAAAGATGGGCACAGATGTGGGTATCCTTATACATTTTATGATGGAAAGATGAGAAGGCTCAAAGTAGACACCTTTATATTTTAAATAAAATGTGTGGTGAGGTCAGCAAAGAGTACATGTGCAGGAAGGGAGCATGGGGAATTTGTGGAAAGAAAGTTATAAATCAATCATGAAATTAATCGAGTTTTCCAGAGAAACAGTAGATTGCTACACCATTGACTTAAAAGAAAACTGGTCAGCTTCACTGTGTAATTTTCCTCTTACAATGTCCAGCTGATCCAGGGCAGGCTCAGATAATATGGATTGTAAGATTCACCCAAGTGTGAGGTTTTGCCAGAGGAGAATGGTGGAAGGGGTAAAGTACAAATATATAGAGGATATTTATAAAAGAATAATTATAATGGTAGACCAGAGTATATAGTCTGGACAAGGACAGAAATAAAAACCAGAAGCGACTCATGGATGGTGATAAAATAGTAGAATTGGTAGACTGGAATGACTCCAAGTGGTGGAGAAGTTGTCCTTGGGTAAGCTGTAGAAAAAGGAAGAGATGGATTGAAGGTGAGAAATTTTGGTTGAAATTGGGCTTTCAGGGGAATGCAGTATTTGGAAATGACAAGGTCCAGCATTTGTCCAAGAGTGAGGTTGAAGGACACACTGAAATTGAAGGCAATGGTGGTATCAAGAAACTCAGAGGCCAGGTGGACATTGGGTCATTTCTGAGGATGCTGAAGTTACATGGAATGACAAGAGTTGAGGTGGGGAAAAACAATAAACTGGGGAACAGTTTTCAATGGATGAGGGAGAGTGGCCAGGAGGCTGGGCTGGGGTGGGGTGGCAAGGAGGGCAGCATGACTCTCGAAACCACTGAGGAGTTATAAGAAGGTGAGGGAGTGACAATCAGATAGTGTCAGCAGGTGGCACCCAGGAAGACTCACTTTCTGGCTCTGAAGTAAATGAGGCCACACTGAGGGTGTAACAGAAGATGCAGTGTCCTCAGGGGACAGCCAGGTGTCAGTGAAGGAGCAGGTAAAGGAAACTATTTTGAGAGTTTAATAAACACACAGTGAAATTTCCAGAAAGAAAGGATTTGGAGAGAGACTGGGGGCAGGGGGTGGGAAGAAGAATTGGGGATATATAGAGCAGCCCAGGATGAGACAAGGTAATGAGCAATGACCGGAGAAGCAGAGTCATCTCCTATATCTAAGTGTAACTCATTCATTCCAAAGATTCACAGTGTGTGGTATGCTCTATGTGAAGTGATTTGACAGTCTGCTTTGTGTTTTAACAACAGAAATGCCTGCTGATGCCCGAGAGGATCATTCATGTTTACCAAAAGTCCCAAAGATTCCCAGGTCTTCCCAAAGCCCTACTTCTGCCCTCCCCAAGCCCTCAGCTTCCTTTGAACAAGTGTCTTCAGGGGTCCAGCTACCATTCGATCACTATGGCACAGACAGTGATGAGCATCTTGAAGTCTTATTAAATTCCCAGAGCCCCTTAGGAAAGGTGAGTGATGTCACCCTTCTAAAAATTGGGAGTGAGGAACCTTCTTTCGATGGCATGATGGATGGATTCTCAGGGAAGGCTCCAGAAGACCTCTTCAATGCGCACGAGCTCTTGCCAGGTCCCCTCTCCCCGATGCACACTCAGTTTTCACCTTCATCTGTGGACAGCAATGGGCTGCCATTAAGCTTCACCGAATCTCCCTGGGAAACCATGGAGTGGCTAGACCTCACTCCGCCAAGTTCCACACCAAGCTTCAGCTCCCTCACCACCAGCGGGCCCAGCATCTTCAACATTGATTTTCTGGATGTCACAGATCTCAATTTGAATTCTCCCATGGACCTTCACTTACAGCAGTGGTAGAACACCTGATGCGCAAGTGCTGAGGACGACCAATAGAATCCCACAACCATAAATACTTACATTATTCAAACAGAAGAGCAGGAGTTGGGGAAGGAATAAGAGGAGGAGATTAAAAAGAAGCAATGGAGACTTCTGTGACAACTAACAAGCACAAAATAAGAGCCATTTACATATATATATATATATAAACTGTAATATTTACCAACATTCAATGACTGTTAATGATTTTAGCAATGCTCTTAAAAATGTGCTTTCTCAGATCAAAAATGCCAAAAAAAATTCTTCCACTACCTTTTCAAACACCAGTATTTTTTCTAGCCCATAATTTAATTAAGGTATTGTTAGGGCATAATCTCATGTCATAAGCTTTTCTTGTGAGTTTAGTGGACCTACTGTGGAAAGAAAATGTAAACTCTTTTGGGAGTACAGGGAAGTCAATTTATCAAAGGTTATGAAACACATACCTGTGATGGAGGATGATTCTCATCTCTCCATTACCTGCCTTTCAAAATATCATTAAAGCCCAGTTTCAGTTACAAAGTTCTTGAGGCAGAAGAGAGGGACAGAACCAATTCTTTCCCAGGGAAGCAGAATCAACTCAATGTCCCTCTGCCACAAAGCTGCCCCATTGGAGTGGTTTCCAATCTTCTACCAAGGACTCTGTGTGGTCACTGATAAAAACTAACCCACCCAGAACTTTCCTCTTTCTTAGCCAATTAGCCAAATCACTCCCATTCTCTCTGTGGTGATAAGCATTGCCAAATAGGCAAGAAACTCCTGCCATGGAAGGTTCTCCAATGCAATACCTTGTAGTTCCAAAGACTAGTGATGACCACCCAAGCAGATCAAAGGGTATGTATAGCCTCAGGAAGCCCTGTCAGGGACAATTCAGACACCACTGGAGAACACTGTTTCTCATACCATAGGAATATGTACCAAAATACCAATCCTTTCTTGCTCCTCTTTTGAATATCTTTTTTTTTCCTGCCCCAACGTTGGGAGAAGAGGACTTCTTAGATTTAAGAATCTGCCATATTCCTAGTAAAGCCATATTTTAAAAAGCTAAAACTCCAGATTTTCCTGGAAAATTCCTTCTCCATATGCATAATTTGCTGCCAAAGAAAGTTGAAAGAATGTCCTTAGGAAGAAACTGTGACTTAGCCCATTAGTCACAAAGCTCATTCTACCCTCATTTGATGTACAGCAATCATTAATTTGGGTTGCTCTGGGGAAATTGGAAATCATTATATTGTAAAGATAAATACGAAATACATTAACAAGGAGAGAGTATTTTAGGTATGGATTTCTGAAAGAAAACACAATTGCATATTGAAGACAATGGAAAGGAGAACAGACAATGGTTTCATGTGCATTCCTCATCACCTCTCAGGCTTCGGCTGGGAGCTGAAAAACTCAAATGTCAGGATGGTCTCCCTAAGTTTCACTGTGGCGTCACCCCACTGTGTTTATAGTGTTGCATGCTGTAGAAAGTAGCTCCTGCTATTGTTTTTATAATTTAAATCACTACGGCACTGTTTTCTCATTTTGTAAAAAATGTTGTTCACTGTGCACTTACAGAGAAAATAACCAAAAATGTTGTGATTTTAGTTCTCTTTTGATAAATCAAAGATTTAGAAGTCATTCCATTGTTACCTTGTTAACTTGTGTGAACAGAATGTTTTTGGTGACTGGTACTCTGAAAGCTGCCAGATCTTACTAGGGGTAGAGGATATATATAAAATACACACACATGCACACGTGATAGGCATATGTGTGTGTATATAGGCATACATATGTACATGCATATGTATATATACTTACATATGTGTGTATGTGTATGCATCTTGAAAAGCAGTGTTACAGAGTTCTACACCAAAAACCTTTAAGCCTTGATCTGCTGTGAAATGATACTTGGCCTTTCTCACTGCGAGTTCCAGTTAACCAACCAGACTACACGTTGCCTCTCTGTGTATGACTAATGGCTCCAGCCTGATGACTCACAGCCACTTGCTTACCATGAACAAGCTCATCTTGACAATGAATATGGATGTGAAAAGACAGAATAGTTTCACCGTTAGTAGCTGGAAATGGTAATATAGTCTCTCATAGAAGAGCATAAAAGGAACCTAAAAATTGTTTTACATTCCTTGATCAGCATTGTGCTTTAAAAGATCCACGTGGTAAATTTTTCATTTTGCTTTTATGTCAGTCATCAGAACCAAAAATCTAGAGGGAAAAATTATCAGTCTTTTCTCTGAAGCCAAAGAAGCATGGGAAGAAACCCTTATTAACACATTCCTCATATTGGTTTATTCCTCAGATGTTGAAATTCCATTTGGATCTTAACAAAGCTTGCTGGTCAGTACACTTTTCATGTATTACATTGTATGTTTTGTATGTTATCCCCCATCCCCTTTACTTGCTTTGGAAAACAAACCATAGTGTCCCTACTCTGAGACTGTGGTCTGAGTATTAATTATTTTTTTCTTTGGGTATTTCTATCTGAAGGAATAGACTTGGTTAGGCCTCTGTACTTTGTAAGTTTCTGCATCTTTAGGGATCCTTTTAGAATATTACCTTGTACTGATATACACACCTTACAGTCACCAAAAGATGGATCCTATTTGCTACTGCAAATCAACAAACTCAACACAGATCAGACACCTGGATTGTTGGTTGCAACCTCCTTCCACAGTCTCCACACAGCATATTCACTGTCTCTTCATGACTCAGATGGGATTTTTGTGGAATAAAATTGGGGATAATTGGGAGAAAATTGATGAAGTTGGCTTCTCCTCATGGGAGGAGATAATTCATGTTAAAAATTCATCTGTCTCCTATTAAGAATTTTTATTTTAAGTTCTTTTAAACTCTTAGTTGTGTACTCTATTTTGGTGACAAGTTGGACCTGACAAAAAGATGTACAAAGACTTATAAAGATGGCCACATTCATGTTTCTTACTGACCTTAGAGCCTAAAAATGACTACCTGTGATTTTCTTAATGCTCCTGGAATCTGTAGTGAAGCAGACCTGCAGATCTGCAGCCACTGTGAACGCTGTTGTAGCCCCTTAGGTTCATACTAATCCAGCGGAGTCAGAAAATTCATTCCTGCAAATGCTTTCGTTAAGGCAGTACTCATTAGTAGTAGCCCTGCTCCTAACAATGTTATTGATATGACACACACTTTCTATTATAAGGGACAGAGAGGGAAGGGGAAAAAAGAAGGAAGGAAAGAGGGAAAAAAGGAAGAGACGGTGGAAGGAAGGAAGGGAAAAAGGTCCAAATTTCCTGATCTATGAACTCTAAGTTCAACTGAGACATTGTATGATGAAAAGTCATTCTTTAAAAATGCAATGATTGCACCATAAATGAGGAAACCAAGAGAGTCTCCACCTGAATAGTCTAAAGTCTGGGGACTGGAGACCTTCCCCATTCAAACATTTATTACTAATTTGAAGAGAGCGAGAGAGAGACAGAGAGACAGAGAGACAGAGAGAATGAAGAGAAACTATTCCACACACTTGAGACAGTCCTTTTCAAAAATTATTTAAATTCTACCAACTCTCCTAGAAACAGATCATGGTCTGGCTGAAAATCCCTACATCAAATTCACTCATCCAATGGATAATTACTTGATGATTAACCTGTGCAGATCACAAAAATCCTCAGATTTACAACACCACACTGACTCAGCATAGGTGGTTTAGATTTTGGGTGGCTGGGGGTTTGCAGTTGCTATGAGAATGGACACAGTCCTCAACCCAGAAACCCTTTTAACTATGGCAAAAAGGGGGAGGTCTTCATTTTTCCAAAAGGGAGAGCAGAGGGCTCCTTTTTAGCTATGAGCTGTCACCCACACAAACATTCTGTTCTTGTCTTTTTCTCAATGATCACAAGCAGCAGTACATCACTTCATTATCTCCCACCACTTTAAACATTTGTGAGAGTTTTAGTGTTCATTTTTATCTCTAGATACAAGGCCCCTTGAAAATCCAAGATGGGAGGAGAAAACTTTTTTTTGTCCTACTGCTTATGCCCAGTCTCCATATCAAGCTCTCTCTACAACAAGGACACTTGCCAGAGGGGAGGAATTGTCCAAGGTGAGCCTCCACTCCTTAGCAGAAAAGATGCAGAGTGAGAAGCCTTGTGGGCCTCCCCTCTGAGGTTTGGCTGCATTTTCAAGGTGGGAAACCCCCAACTGTGGGAATACTGTATGCTTCAGATATGAGAGAACTTGGAGTGAAAAGAGTCTGGGGTCTTTGTTTTTCTATAAATCCAATATAAACCTGCAAGGTGGTTCAGATGCTGAAATTGCTAATGCTTTATTAGAAAAATGATATTAATAGACATGCAGAGTCTGGATCCTGAAAAGAAAAAAAAGGTGGCCTTATAAGGCTGAGAGAGCTGCTCAGGTTGTCTGAAGGAGCTGGGTTCTATTCAAGAATCCACATTTTGGGGGAACCCCAGGCTAGGTTGGGGTTACACGAAACAGTGATTTTAAGACAAAAAAAGATTTTGGAAGAATTTTGCTATCATCTGCCAGGAAAAACTGTAGGATTCACTGGGTTCAATAACATACCAGTAAGTTTCCTTTCTGGTTCTAGGATTTGGCCATTTTCCCTGTGAATTTAGATAAACTCCTAAACATCTCTTGTGCTTATTTTAACCACCTGCTGGTACCTAAGTTTTCTTTGAATGTTTTAACAGCTCCTGAGTGTTTATGGAAAGGGGCTAGAACAATGGGGATCCCGGATGCCATTCTAATGTTTTCCAAAGGAAGGGAACCCACACTGCTCCCAGTGCCCCTGCCCAGTGTGCCCACCTGCAATGAGGAAAGAGGGTGATGCCGTGCTGGGTGCTTGAAACCTTCTCTTGCTGCAACACATCGAGGTGCTTTGTAAAGGAATCAAAAGACCAAGCATACATTCTCTATGGGGCCTCTGTGTGGCATTGTTTTCTTGTTGGTCTCCTTTGCTCAACTATGCCTAAACGAGAAAGAAGTGTGGGTTACCAGGAAGAGAAAAGAAGCAATGGCTAAAATACCAAAGTTGGCATGTGTTCTTTTTATATACATATATTTTTAAATAAAATGTTTATTTAAAAAAAGATGTGAACTTCTTCCTTGACTATATGATGTATGAGGTACTGTACTATGCACATTAAGTCTGTCATTTCCTTTTACCCTCACGGTGGTGCCATGAAGTGGCACTATTATTAATCCTATTTTATTATCCCTATTTTATACATGAAGACACCAAGTTTCAAAGAATTTAAGTTGATTAAGGTTACACACCTAAAAAATGGTGGAGCCAGTAGGCAAGCTTTGTTTGTCATCAAAGCTGATGATAAACACCCTGATCTTCACAACTGCAGATGTCACCTTCATTTACTGATGGCCATACTAGTAACATGAGGACTTTCATGAAAAGTCCTGACTTTCAAGGTACATATGTGCCTATTAAAATACATTCACACACAGCTTAGTGAACCCAATGTTTCCATTGGTTTAGCAACTAAGCAAACTGAATAAAAAAGTTAGGCTTCAGGATGACCTATAAGATATATATAGACTACCTAAGTAGGACCAGGATTTACCTGCTTTTCTCTTCTAACTATATTCCTGACTGTGATATTCACATCCACGATTACATAAAATACATGGACAAACTGAGATGTTGTGGAGAGAGCTCTGGAATGGGAGTCTCTCTTAGGATTGACTTTGTCCCACGTCATGGCTCTGCCTTCCCACTATGGCTTTATTTTTGGTGAGCTCTCCCCATGTATAGGAAAGAAGTTCGCAGGTTGCCAGCAGCTGCAAATGTGCATCTGGCTGGATTAGCATTTCCAGCAAATGAGATCATCTTATTTGTGAGTCCCAGCAGGAATCTCTTGGTGGTCCAGAGAGGGGACAGTCATAACCATCCCTCTCACCTTGAGAATGAGGCATAGATTCATTCAATTCACTCACACAGCCTGGGTTCCCTCACCCGGCCCTGAGCTGAGGAGGGGGAGTGTTTGAATCTCATGGACTGCCTGTAGAGAAGGTGAGATTTTCTGAGGACAAATCATGGTGCTATTATCAAAAAGAGGCATGATGCCAAAAAGATACAAGCTACAGATTTCTACTACACAGACCCTGATTTCAAGCTGGTCATCTAGTGAAGGAATCAAACAAGTACTTAAGGAATGATACTTACTCTAATTGTGGGAGTAAGTGCATACTATGTTATGTAGGAAGGGCCTTTCATAAAGCCATGGGCAGGAGCATAGTCCAGAAGGGCTTTCCAAAGTAGACCATTAAGTCAAGACACTAAAAACATAGGAGTTAGCCAAGCAAAGGCTGAGGAAAAGAGCATTTCAAGCAGAGGGTAGCCTGTGCAAAGGCCTGAAGATGAGAATTTACCATGTTGAAGGGGGTATAAGGAGTTCAGGATGGCCAGAGATTAAAGCAAGGAGTCAGAGGGAATTGATGGTGGAGATGTGGGAAGTGTAGAAGAAGTCAGGAGCTGTATTAGTTTGCTAGGACTGCTGTAACAAATTATCACAAACCAGACATCCTAAACGGTGGAAATTAATTGTCTCAGGTCAGAGGGCTCAAGTCAAGGTGTTGGCAGGACTGGTTCCTTCTGAGAGCTGAGGGAAGAATCTGTTCCCTAACTCTCCTTGGCTTGTAGTTGGCCATCTTCATGTTCACATGGCATTCTCCCTATATCTTCTTACATGTGTCCCTGTCCAAATTTCTTCTTTTATAAGGACATCAGTCGTATTGGATTAAGACCCACCCTAAAGACTTCATTTTAACTTAATCACTTCTGCAAAGACCCTATTTCCAAGGTGACATTCCCCAGGAATAAACACTTTAACATATGAATTTGGAGCTGGCTGTCACAGTTCAACCCATAACAGGAAACAAATAGGGGCCAGATCAGATCATGGAGGGCCTCCTAGGACATGTTAAGGATGATCTTAACTTTAAAGCAATGGGGTATCATGAAGAGTTTTAAGCAAGGAAACACTGTAATAATCTTTATGTGTCAGAAAGATAACTGGTTACACTGTGGAAATGAATTGGAGTGACAAAAACAATGAAAGGGAAACCCGATAAATCTTTGAGTTAGTTTGATAAGTTGCTGATGTCCTCTTTATTCCAAAGACATAAAAACAAAGAAAAATGATGAGTAACCCAACATATAAGATTTGACATATCAAGAATGATAGGATGGGGTTGAGGGTAAGAGTGAAGGTAGTGACTTAAGAACCTGTTGAAATACACCAGCCAAGAGGCAAATTACAGTTCTACTAAGAAAGTGGTAGTAGGAACAGCAAGATGAAGGTAGATTTGAAACAAGTTAATGGAAGGGAAAGTATAAACTTGATTATTGGATGTGGATAGTGAAGGAGAAAAAGAATTTGGATTTGGAGGAGGGATAGTTGGGTGTTAGGTATATGTTAATTTCATTCAAAGAGGCAAAAGGCCAGAATGAGGAATAGTTACTGGATAGGAAAAATTACAGATTTGATTTTTAAGGGCTTAGTACCTATGGGGACTCAAGTAAAAAGAATCTGTAGAGAAGTCTGGAACACAGATTGCCTTTGCAAAGCAATTTAAATACCAGAGTGCTCAGCATACAGAAGATAACTGAAATTGTAGGAATGGCTGTGGCAATGGGTGGATGACAAGAAAAGAGGATCCTGAGGGGGATCAACATTTAAGATATTAGTGAAGGAGCCCTGGCTGGTGTGGCTCAATTTGTTAGACCACAAGGCTGATGGATCAATAGCCAGTCAGGGCACATACGTAGGTTGCAGGTTCAGTCCCTGATTGGGGCATGTATGAGAGGCATCCAATTGATGTTTTCTCTCTCACATCGATGTTTCTCTCTCTCTCTCTCAAATCAATAAAAACATTAAAATATATTTTATATATTTATATATTTTAACAATATATATTTTAATATATAAATACATGATTGAGTAAAAATAATATATAAAGATATCTAATTAATTCCTATATAAATTAATAATTAATTAATTAATATTAGCAAAGGAGAAAGAGAGAGAGTGGCTAGAAAACCAGGAGGAAAACCAGGAGAAGGTGGTGTCCCAGACACTGAAGCAGAAATTTCAAGGAAAAGGGAGGCTTTAGTCATGTCTAATATCACTGGTTCCATTAGAATGAGGACTAAAGAGTGCTGTTTGATTTACTAATAAGGAATTGGTTAGTAACCAAGGTGAGAACATCTTGGGTGCAGTGCTGCAGACCAGGTGCAGAGTGAGGAATTAAAAGGAAATGAGGAAGAGGAGACAGTGAATGCTGGCATACCTTCAAGAAGCATAGCAATGTGGGAAAGAAGCACACAAGGCCATAGCAAAGAGTCAAAATCTTACAGGGCTGATTTTCAAGAGGAAAGATATGTGACTGAATATTAAAGCTAATGAGAATTAGGTAGTTTACACAAGAAAAAGTGGTAAAGAATGGTATTTAGGTTGATTTGCCTTTGGGAAGTAGAAAGAACTATGCACTGTGACAAGAGAGAAAGAGAAAAGTGGGTGAAGATGTGGGTACATTGACAGGGTGGTACTAAGACATGGAGGGAGTACTCATTTGGTGGCTTACAATTTGTACTTGAAACAAGAGGGAAAGATGATGTTCATCTATGGGAAGAAAAGGGTGGGGCAGAGGTGTGAATAAAAATGCAGAGAGGTAGAATTAAGAAGAAAACAGAAGAGAGAACTTCTTAGAAAATACAGAAAGAGGCTGAGGCAGAGCTGGAAAACTTGGCTGGAGATCATCCCCTCTGCACAATGGTGGGACTTACCATGAGCAAAATCCACAGCCAGGCAATTGGCAGCAGAAAGAAAAAAAAGAGGTGGGCGGGGCCAAATTTGGGATGCTGTGGGAGTAAGTATACAAGTAAGAACACAGAATTGGGTCATTGAGGATATAACTGAAAAGGAGGTAAAATGGTGAACTCTGTGGTGTGCAATGCATTGTTCTAGGGAAATAAGTGAAAATTGGAGACAGAAAGTAGTTGAATCAAGAAAGTAGAAGCACTTCTGGCCAAGATGGAGGCAAAGGTAGACACACTTTGCCTTGTTGCACAACCAGAAGAAGGACAACAAATTAAAAACAAAAAAAACAAGAACTGCCAGAAAATTGAACTGTATGGAAGACCAACAACCAAGGAGTTGAAGAAGAAACTTTCATCCAGACTGGTAGGAGGGATGGAGGGGGGCATCTGGATGGAGAGGACAAGCGACAAGGCAGCAGCTGGAAGACCAGGCAAGGTGGTGGCTGGTGGAGCAGGTGGCCCCACATTTGTGTGAGGATAAACTGGAAGAAACAACTGGGGAGTGAGATAGACTTCGCAACCCAGGACTCCAGCACAGGAAAAGAAAGCCTCAAAAACTCTGGCTGTAAAAACTTGAGGGAGGTTTGGTGGCAGGAGAAACTCACAGCCTCACAGGAGAGTTTGTTGGAGAGACCCACAGGGTCTTAGAACATACACGAACCCACCCATCTGGGAATCAGCACCAGACAGGCCCAATTTGCATGTGGGAAGCAGAGGAAGTGACTTTGAAAACCGGCCAAGAGCTGAGCAAGTGGCATTGTTGCCTCTTTGACCCCTCCCCCACATACAGCACCACAATGCAGTGATGTGGGTTGCCTTGCCCTGGCAAGTAACTAAGGCTATGCACCTTACAACTGACAGCTGTGCAGAGACAGACATATGGCCCAAATGAAAGACCAGATCAAAACTCCAAAACTGAAGGAAGGAACTAAGCCAACCTATCAGCTGCAGAGTTCAAAACACAGGTAATCGGGATGCTCACAGAAATGGCTGAGTATGGTTGAAAAACAGAGGAAAAATTGAAGGCTATGAAAAATGAAATAAAAGAAAATGTACACGAAACCAACAGCAAAGGGAAGGAAACTGGGACTCGAATCAACACTTTGGAGCAGAAGGAAGAAATAAGAGTTCAAAAAAATGAGAAGAGGCTTAGTGTGGGGGTGACTTGGCCCTCAAGTGCCCCCGTCTGCCATGGATGAAAGTAAACACTACCAAGACATGATCTGCTTGGGGAGGAGAGGTGGCCAGTTTCTCAGAGAAAAAAGGCCAGAAGCCCTTTCCTCAATGGCTTTTATTGGATTATAATACACAGGAATACAGGGCAACAAGGATCAGACAGCAGATAACATTTCAAAGAAATCTGAGGGCTTAGTCTGAGTCAGTGTTTGTCAGGAAAGGAGGTTGCAGAAACTTTGGGAGACATACTCATTTCCTGCTTGGACCCTTAACATATGAATGAAAGCACTCTTAGCAAAGCAGGTTTGACAAGATTTTTAGGAATTCTTCCTTATGCCAGATTCACCCTGGATACCGCTCTTGCAAAGCAAGGAGCTATACCACCTCCCCATCACAGGTTTTCAGGGTTAAGTGGATTAGAGCCAGGAAACACTTCTCCCAGAGGATGTGGGGACTTGGGCTATGTCAGAATAGCCCGGGGTGGGGGGGGGCAGTGAGGGTCCATTGCTCCTTCTTTGTCGCAGCCCCTCTGAGTTCTTCCATGATGGCCTCCCAGGTGGTCATGTCTGGCTTAGGTTGCCCCTCTCTGTGAGGACTCTTACTTATCTCTGACTAGCTGACAACACTCTGGGGGCAGGGGGAGGAAGCTGGGCAGTGTTTGCTACCAGAGACAAGCTTTGTCTCTTATGGCTCGCATTCCAGAGGTTGTTCACTCAGTCTTAGTCATGGGAGGCAGTTACAGTTCCTGAAACCAGGCAGAGTTTAGGAACTCTGAAACAGCTTAGGAACCTCCAGGACAACTTTAAACATTCCAACATCCAAATCATAGGGGTGCCAAAGGAGAAGAGAATGAACAAGAAATTGAAAACTTACTTGAAAAAATAATGAAGGAGAACTTCCCCAGTCTGGCAAAGGAAATAGACTTCCAGGAAGTCCAGGAAGCTCAGAGAGTCCCAAAGAAGTTGGACCCAAGGAAGTGTACACCAAGGCACATCACAATTACATTACCCAACATTAAAGATAAGGAGAGAGCCCTGGCTGGCATAGCTCAGTGGATTGAGCATGGGCCTGTGAATTAGAAGATCGAGGTTTGATTCCCAGTCAGGGCACATGCCTGGGTTGCAGGCCAGTACCCAGCAGGGGACTCATGAGAGGCAACCATACTTTGATATTTCTCTTCCTCTCTCTTTCCCTTCCCCTCTAAAGATAAAGAAATAAAATATTTTAAAAAAAGATAAGGAGAGAATCTTAAAAACAGAGAAAAGAAAACAGGTATGTATGAATGAATTCCCATAAGACTGTCAGCTGATTTTTCAAACAATCCTTGCTGGCAAGAAGGGGATGAAAAGACATATTCAAAGTCATGAAAGGCAAGGACCTACATCCAAGATTACTTCATCCAGCAAAGCTTTCATTTAGAATGGAAGGGCAGATAAAGTGCTTCTCAGATAAGGTCAACTTGAAGGAGGTCATTATCACCACACCTTTAATATATGAAATGTTAAAGGGAACTAAATAAGAAAAAGAAGAAGATCAAAAATATGAACAGTAAAGTGACAACAAACTCACAACTATCAACAACTGAATCTAAGAAAACAAAAAGAAAAAAACTAAGCAAACAAGTAGAACAAAAACAAATTCACAGAAATGGGTATCACATGAAGGGTTATCAATGGATGGGGGAAAAGGTACAGAAAATAAGTAGCATAAATGGTAGGTACAAATAGACAGGGGGAGGTTAAGAATGGTATAGGAAATAAAAAAGCCAAAGAACTTATATGTACCACCCATAGACATGAACTAAGGTGGTAGGGAGGGAGGATGCAGGGTGAAGGGGAATAAAGGGGAGAAAAAAATGGGACAACTGTAATAGCATAATCAATAAAATCTACTTTAAAAAAAGAAAGAAGGCTGAGTATTAATGCAAACCCTAATAAGTCAGGATTCTCAAGAGAACCAATAAGATACATGTATATATACATATAGAGTAGAGATAGAAGTGTATATATATCTATGTAGATAGATAGATAGATAGATAGATAAGAGGTCTCTATATTTACATTTTTCTCTATGTAGAGAGATATCTCTGTGGATATAGAAGGTGAGGTAAAAGTAGGTTTACAGTTCTGAGTATACCAAAGTTTATTCTTATATTATAATTTATGAATTATTATATTATTTTTGATATAAGCAACCGTAAACCCACCTTTGGCCCACCCTGTCAATCTGTCTTCACTGAGACACAGGGATTTATTATGGGGATTGACTCATGTGATTATAGAGGCTGAGATACGCCACAATATGATGCTCGAAAGCTGGGAACCAGGAAAGCCAGTGGCAATTCAGTCCATGTCTGAAGGCCTGAGAACCAAGGGGTCCATTGGTGTAAATCCCAAAGTCTGAAGGGTGGAGAATCAAGAGCTCTGATGTCTGCCCCAGCTCAAGGAGAGAATTCATCCTTCCTCCACCTTTTTGTCATATTTAAGCCTTCAACAGATTGCATGTTGCCCACCCACATTGGTGAGAGAAGGTCCTCTTCATTGAATCTACTGATTCGAATGTAATCTCTTCTGGAAACACCCTCACAGACACATCTAGAAATAATATTTTACCAGCTACATGGGCATTAGCCCTGACTGGTGCGGCTCAGTGGATTGGGCATTGTCCTGCAAACCGAAGTGTCACTGGTTTGATTTCCAGTTAGGGTATGTGCCTGGGTTGAGGTCCAGATCCCTGGACAGGGGCATTCAAGAGGCAATTAATCTATGTTTCTCTCACACTTAGTCTTTCTTTCCCTTGCTTTCTTTCTTCCTTCCCCTCTCTATAAAATTAAATAAAAATAAAATCTTAAAAAAAATTAAGTATTACAAATACTAATTATATTATAATAATAATATAAATGAGTATCCATTATCCATATCATGGTTTAATGGAGATGAATAATGGTCCCCCCAGGAATGGCTCAAAGTGAAAACCTTGATTCCCCACATGCCTAGATTAACAGGAAGTCCACTTTATCATTCCAAAGTCCACCTCACCTCCCAATGTCAAGGAATGACCCTGTGTCTAGCTATAGAAAGGAGGGCCCACTGTTTCTGACTTTTGTTGTGAAGCAGGAACACAAAATGCTCTTTCTCTGAGAACAGAGAATTCTATGCCAACTAAGATGGGCTGTTTTGAGATGGGCCAAGTTGCCTCCTCATCTGCAGGCCAGAAACTGGTGCCACAGCTGTTGAGAGGGAAGTCCAGAGACTTTCCACTAGGGATTCCTTATAAGGTGGGATCTCACTCCCTTGTTATCATGATCAGGCAAAGGACCTCCAGGCCAAAGTCAACTGGGACTCTTCTGTGGGGAGAACTGTTTTTTGAGTAACCTGGCCCTGTAGATGGGCATGCTGAATGTCCTCTTGCTACTCTCCCAACCCCAGGGCATGATTGGAGCCCTCTGTGCTTCTGCTGCACATCAAACTGGTTAACACTGCCACTTCCACAGGAGAACAGGTCTGGCAAAGGCAGGGACCAGTAGGGGTCGGCCATATACTTACCATCTAGATTAGAACATTTTTGCTCCGGACAAATACGAAATTCAGTAGCAAGCCAAGACAACAGGCATATCCAAGACTGTCCTAGGCAAAGCAGGACAATGGCCACCCTAAATAAAAGCCACTTGAAGGACCTAGAACACCTATTCACTTTTATTTTTGTCCTATTGTTTAAGTGACATAGGTCAGGGGCCAGGACACTGTTTTTTTAAAAAATCATTTTCTAGTATCCTTTCTTCCCCCACACTGGTACCCACTCTTCTGATTTCTTTTACCACTGATTTGTCATATGTAAATGAATCACATAGTATGTACTCTTCTGAGTCTGGCTTTTTCTGCTCAGCCTTGTTTGTGAGATTCATCCACGTTTTAACCAATCGTTCAGTGCAAAAGTAATGCATCCATCTTTCTTGCCATATAGTATTCTGTTATATGACTATATCACCTTTTATTTATCCATGCTACTATTGATGAATATTTACACTGTTTCTGATTTTTAACTATTAAAATTATTATTGACACAAATATTGTAGCACATGCCCTTTGTTGCAAATATGTACACGTTTTTGTTGAACTTGTAAAATTGTCTGTCACGGGGCATGCATACTGCTAAGCCTTACCTGATAATGCAAAAATCAGTCTTCCCCCTGAGATGTCAGATTCTTTATATATTCTGTAACTGAGGTCTGGGACAGTTATATGCATTGCAAATAACTTCTTTCACTATGAGAATTGCTTCCTCATTCTCTAAAATGAGAAGGTGTCATCTAATAAATGAAAGTTCTTAAATGTTATGCAGTCCAATTGATCAATATTTCTTTTAAGGTTAGAATTCTTGGTGTCAACTTTAAGAAATCATTGTCTACTCCAAGTTCATGCAGAAATATTTCCCTCTGTTGTTTGTCTTCCTTGTTTTGGAAAAAATATTTTCTAGTAATAATTTTTAGAGAATGGGAAGCTGATAAAATTTTTCAGTCATATGTGTAAAAATGACTTTTTTTGCCTTTGTTTGTGATTGTTAGAGCAGATGTAGACTTTTTGCATTGCACTTGAGTGATAATCTGTTTCCATTGGAGCTCTGTAATTGTGACTCTAAATTTCATTGTCATTGACTATGAAATATGAGATGAACATATATATCTTTGCTTTTTTATAGTTATTTTTTAAATGAGATATAATTCATATATATAACATTACATTAGTTTCAGGTGTACTACTATAATGGTTAAGTATTTGTATATATTGCAAAATGATTACTACAATAAGACTAGTTAACATCTATCATCATATAGTTACAATTTTTTTTCTTGTGATGGGAACTTGTAAGATCTACTCTCTTAGCAACTTTCAAACAAACAATACAGTATGTATGTATCTTGAAATTCAAAAGTTTTACCAAGATTCATTTTTTTGCATGTACCTGTCCAACTCTCCCAACGCCATTTATTGAAGAGGCTATTTTTACTCCATTTTATGCTTCTGCCCCCTTTGTTAATATTGATTGACCGTAGAGACTTTGGTTTATTTCTGGGCTTTCTGTTCTGTTCCATTGTTCCATGTGTCCGTTTTTATGTCAGTACCAGGCTGTTTTGATTACAGTGGCCTTGTAATATAGTTTGGTATCAGGTATTGTGTTCTTGTTCTTCTTTCTCAAAATTTGTTCTTCTTTCTCAAAATTGCTGCAGCCATCAGGGTCATTTATGGTTCCATATAAGTTTTTGAAGTATTTGTTCTGTATTTGTGAAATATACCATTAGTACTTCAATAGGTATTGCATTGAATCTATAAATTGCTTTGGGTAGTATGGACATTTTAATGATGTTAATTCTTCCAAACCATGCACATGGTATATGCTGCCATCTGCTTGTGTATTACTTAATCACCAACTTACACAATATACAAAAATACATTCAAGGTGGATAAAGACTTAAATATAAGTTGTGACACCATAAAAGTCCTATAGGGGAACATAGGTGGGAAAATCTCAGACATTCCATGCAGCAATATTTTTACTAATATGTCCCCTAGAGCAAGGGACACAAAAGAAAGAATAAACAAATGGTATCTCATCAAAATAAAAAGCTTCTACATAGCTAAAGAAAATGCATTAAAATGAAAAGAGAACCCATTTTATGGGAAAACATATTTGCCCGTGATACCTCAGACAAGAGTTTGAACTCCAAAATATATAAAGAACTCACATGACTCCACTCTGGGAAAACAAAAAAATATATAAAAAATGGGCAATGGACTTGAACAGACATTTCTCCAAGGAGGACATACAGAGGGTCCAGAGACATATGAAAAGATGCTCAGTATCACTAGCCTCCAGAGAGATGCAAATTAATACCACAATGAGATACTACTTCACACTGTTTACAATGGGCATCATAAACAAATAAACAAACAAGTGTTGGAGAAGCTGTGGAGAAAAGGGAACTGTAGTGCTCTGTTGGTTGGATTGCAGACTGGTACAGCCACTGTGGAAAACAGTATGGAATTTCCTCAGAAAATTAAAAGTGGAACTGCCTTTTGACCTGGCAATTCCACTGCTAGTATTATGCTGAAACACCTAAGAATGCTGAAATACCAATCCAAAAGAATTTTTGCACCCCAATGTTCATAGCAACACAATTTACAGTAGCCAAGTGATAGAAGCAACCTAAGCACCCATCAGTAAATGAACGGATCAAAAAACTATGGTACATTTACATGATGGAATACTATGCAGTAGAAAGAAGGAAGGAGCTCCTACCCTTAGCAACAGAATGGATAGAACTGGAGAGCATTATGCTACGTAAAATAAGCCAGGCAGTGAAAGACAAATACCATATGACCTCACCTTTAACTGGAACCTAATCAACAAAACAAACGAGCAAGGAAAATATAACCAGAGACATTGAAATTAAGAACAAACAGACAGTAACCAGAGGGGAGGTGGGAGAGGATAATGGGAGGAAAAGGGTAAAGCCTTTTCAGGAACAACTATAAAGGACACATGGACAAAACCAAGGTGGGGAGGTGGGAATGGCTGGGATGAGGGGAAAGGGGAGGGGAGAAGGCAGACAACTGTACTTGAACAACAATAAAATAAAATAAATGAAAAAAAAAGTTTTACCAAGATATGTCTAGTCCCTCACAATACACTATGAAGTTATATTTTCCGACACTTGGTGAATTATTTTAATTTTGATTTGGACCTTTCTTCAGCTCTGCAAAATGTTTTCCCAAAATGTTTATACTTATTTCTTCTTCGCCGCCTGCTCTAAAAATTCTATTACATATTTTTGAGTGATCTGAAAAAGATTCCATGTCTCTTTTCTTCTTCTCTTCATTTCATGGAAATACCTATATGTTGTCTCTGAATGTTGAGAGCATTTGTCCAGCTCATCTCCTAATGCACCAATTCCATTTGGATTATGCCAAATCTGACACTTCCTGCCTTGATCGAGTTTCATTAGTTTAGGAGTCATGTGTTTGTTATCCAAGAACTCTTTCTTGTTTAATATGGCTCTTTTTCATGGCAATCAGCTCCTGTCATATTCAGGCAATGTACTACTCTCAGTTCTTACCAAGAATACAAATTAGACTTTAAAAATACATTTTCTTTATTTTCATTTAGGATTTTCACTGAAAGCTATTTCTATGAATGCTCAGATTCATCTCCTTTTTCATGGAGCAACAGCCTGTAAAAATAGCACAGGCACTTGAACTAGGAAAACCTGGGTTTGCATCCCAGTGGTGACACTTGAAGGGCCAGCCACCTAAACCCTCTGAGCTGTGGTTTATTAGATAGGAATCATAAAATCCCCATTCCAGAGTTTTTTTAAGGATTCAATAAGAATGTATGTTGAAGTACTTGTGGTAGTACTTAGCTATACAGTTTATCATCATCTTCATGTTCATCCTCATCCTCATGATCTTTACTAGCCTAGTAGACTACTGTTTCTTCATTCTCACAGAGCGACACCTGGTCAGTCCAGATTTGGTGGCTGAGAGGGTGGGGAAGGTAGTTCATCAGAGGTGGTACAGGTTCCCATTTAATTTTCCCCAGAACATTACCAGACATACTTTGCCTGACCAGTGCTCCCTTCAGTCAGAAATCATCCGTGCCATTTTCTGCCAGGATTATGAGACCTTCCTCTAATTTCCATGAGTGACATAGAATTTCTCTATTACATTTGATGAGTCACTTCAAAATGATATTTGAGGGAGAAATGAGTCAAAGCTACTAACTTTAGTTAACATTATGTTTCCAAAAGTTGAATTTAAATTTTATCATAAGTAAAGAGAATTAACACGGAAAAGGTTTAGGTAAAAATATAGTTGACTATTTCTATCCTTTGAGGATAGTGTAGGTTTTCTAAACATTACACCAAAGGCATATGAAAAAGAAATTGATGGATTTGACCATATTAAGGATGTAAAATTCCTAGAAGACAAAAATCAACATTAGATATTTAAAAGGGAAAGGCCAAGCAAAAGGCCTACAAAAAACATTTTTGATAAGGCACATGGCATTAGTAAAATCAATATAACTAAAAGAAATTTTAAAAATCAAGAAGAAAATATGAAACTCTGTAAGAAAAAAATGGGCTGAAGACATGAACAAGTAATTAATTAACCAAAGAAGCCATACAAATAGCCATGAAACATGTGGGGAAATATTTACTGTGATTTTACAAGTATGAATTAAAATAGCACTATAATGCAATTCTCATCCACTCATCTAGAAAGATCATTAAAAGTGGTAATACCCAGTGTAGGTCAGAATGTGAGGAAACAGAATATTTATGCACAGTAGGTGGGCCTGCAAAATATTTCCATTTAATTTAGGAGATAATTTGGCAACACAACAAAAAGCTTGAAAACATAACACACTTTGATGCAGAAATTCTAATTCTTTAATGTTGGGTCTTAAGGAAATAAGTTTATGTGCAAAGTTTTAGCCACCAACATGTTAATCACAGAGATATTTAGGATAATAGAAGATAGGAAAGAATATTGACCTAACAACAGTGTGATTGCATTTTAAAAATATATCTGTAAATTCATAATGTTATATTGGTTACTAAAAATATATGTGGTTCTGTTTTTCAGTTAATGTGGGTTATTTATTCTTTAGTAAATACCATTATAATATATGTACATTTATGTATAAACACATACATTGTTAGATTTTGTTCAATAATATTTTACTAGTAAATTAGTTTTATTATTAATAATTTAACATTTATTGTTAAAAGTGGTATCAGTTTACTGGTTTTGGGTCTGTGCTATCTTCATCAGGTCTGGTAATAGTATTTAGCCAATTTTATGAGATGAACAGGGTTGCTTTCATTTCGTTTCTGTGCTCTGGAACACTTTAAATAGCAGAGGAATTACCTGTTCCTAGAGGCTCTGAAAGAGCTGCCCATAAAACCATCTGGGTCAGACTGCTTTGAGGAGTGTTGTTCTGTGACAAGTTTTCCAGCTTCTTCAGCATTTTTGGTCTACTCATGCTTGCTACCTATTTTTGAAACACCTACAGCAATTTACATTTTGCCTGGTGTAAAAGGGTTAATTTTAAAAAGTAAACATAAAATTGTAAAGGTATTCTTTCATAATTTTTTTCATCAGTGATTAAATCCTCTCTTCTCATCCTTTCTAAAATTGTGTTTATTTTTCCTTTTTCCCTATCTTTAAATCTATGCATTTAAGCTAGCCTTTAAAATAACTAGTGCTAAAATGAATTATCAATAATTACTCCTTTAATTTCAGCTGTGGTCAGTACTGGTCCTACTGCACAAGGGTTTGTCCTAGAGCCCAAGGTGAAAGACAAGGAGCCCCCTGGAGGAAGCTCTTCTCGCAGCGGTGACAGAGATCCAAGGGGAAAAAAGAAAGATGCACAAAGCCTCTCAGTGCAAAATGTGAAGGGGGCACATGTCATGTCTACCTGTATGGCATTGGCTAAGGCAGTCACATGGTCAAGTCCAAAGTTCCTAGGTAGGGAAGTACATTCCTCCCAAGATGAGGCTGAAAAATTGGAGTTAATAATGCCCAAAGATGGGAACATGTATCATCCTTATTAAAAAGATACCTCAGTGTTGGGAACCATCCTGCCTGGTTTCAGGAGCTGTAACCACTGCCCCCCCCCTCCAGACAGGTGAAAAGACCCCTTGGCTAGGGGACCTTGGGACCATAAGCCACTAAGGAGACAAAACTTACCCTCCCCATAGGGGCACAGCCTCTGCCCCCTTTACTTCATCCTGCTTGGCCCCTGGAGGATGGCTGGATAGTCAATGATGGTTAAGATTCCCCAAGAAAGGAACAACCTAAGACAGGAATGGTCATGAATGGGGCCATCAGGGAAGGATTTAGGGAATTGTGGAGAAGGGACAAAAAATCCTCACCCCTCAGCTTTATCATAGCCTGAGTCCTCATTCTATCTATAAAAAGTCTCCTAATCTTTTGGCTGCCTTGCTCCCCCTGCCTGATTCAGGCCTGAAACAATGTCAAAGCAAGGGTGCCAAGCTGGCAGTTCCTGGTGGGAGCAATCAGGCCTAAGAAAGAATGCATAAAGTCCTGTGAAATCTGCTTTGCTAAGAATGACCTCAATTTAAATGTTAAGGGTCCAAGCACAAAATAAGTTTGTTTCCCATGGTTTTACAGCTGATTTGTATGACCCTGTTTACCATACCCTGACTCAAAAAGACCCCCATGATCCCAGAAATGTTGTCTGTAAACCATACCTCCTTTCTTTGATATGCATTCCTATGCAAGCTAAACTCAATAAAAGCCCATTGAGAGAGAGGCTAAATGCCTTTCTCCACTGAGAGACTTGTTAGCCTTTCCTCCCCAATCAGATCATGTCTTGGTAGAATTATTCTCATCCACCTCAGCCAGGGGAAGCTCTGTGGTCAGAGCTCTTCCCCCTGCAACACACACACACCTCAGACTAAAGATATGCTTTAATGGTGTAAGTTTGATACCTGCAGATATAAGGCAATTGGGATCTGAAAAGGGTAAGTAATATTCTTCAGTTACATTGTAGCACTGAATGTTATATTAGACATATTAAATACTGGAAGGCTTAAGGATATCTAGGCCAACAGCAATTTATTGAGAAAATAGACTGGTTGATTTGTTGATTCCTCAAAACTTATGACTTAGTGATTTTATACTATAACCCTTCTTGTGGTAGGTGAGGAAAAAGTAGCCTGGACAAGTCAAGTAAAATGACTGACTATCGTTATGCTGAGCTTGTCACCTTCTGTTCAGTTTTTTCTTGTGCTGAACCTGTATTCTGAATTCTGTTCTATGGACCAGCACTGTTCAACAGAACTTTCTAATGTGACAGAGAAGTTTTATCTCACACCATCTAACATGGTAGCCATGAGCCACATATGGTTATTGGGTACTTGAAATGTGGCTAGTGTAGCTGAGAAAAATAAATTTCTAATTTTAATTAATTTAAAATTAAATAACCAAATGTCTCTAGTGACTTTCAAGTTGGACAGAGCAGCACTAGTGAATTTTTGGACTCGGAGTGAAGATGCTAAAACCTTTCTAACTGAGGGGCTTCTGAATGGGCTAGCAGATTTCAACAGAAACTTGTCTCAAATAAATAGTATGACATTGTTGAATCAAGTATATTTTGTTTGTGAAAACAAGTCATGTGAAATTAGGCATAGACTTCCAGCCAAGATGGAGGCGTAGGTGGAAACACTGTGCCTCCCCACACAACCAAGTTTAAAGACAACAAAGTTTTAGGAACAACGATGCAACCAAAACACAGAAAATTGAACTGTACGGAAGTCCGATAACAACGAACCATTCAGCCAGATAGGTAAGAGGGGTGGAGCTAGCGGCTGGTGGAGCAGGGTTGTGCAGGAAAAGGTGGCTGGCTGACCCAGGTGCACAGGTGGTGGTTGGCGGATCCCAGGTGTGGGGTGGCAATGGGCAGACCCAGTGAGGGCGCAAGGTGGCTGGCTGACCATGGCCACACATTCTCACGCGCATATAAACCAGGAAGAGGAGCGACCAGTGAGACAGAGCAGTGAGACAGACCGCGTAACCCAGGGCCCCAGTGACAGGAATTAAAGCCTAAAAGCACCAATTGGAAAAACTTTCGAGGTCAAGGTGCCGGGAGAAGCTCCCAGGATCACAGAGAGTTTGTTGGAGAGACCCTCAGGGTCCTGGAGGGTACACAAGCCCACACACCCAGGAACCAGCACCAGAAGGACCTGATTTGCTTGTGGAAAGCAGCAGACGGGACTGAAATCCAAGAGAGAGCAGAAAAAATGCCATTGCCCCTCTCTGACCTTGCCCCCACATACAGCATCGCAACCCAGCAGCAGTGTTACCCAGCCCTGGTGAACACCTAAGGCTCCACCCCTCACTATGTAACAAACACAACCAGACCAAAATATTATGGCTCAAGAAGAACAGCTCAAAGCCCCAGAGCCAATACTTCTAAGTGACAAAGAGATAGCCAACCTATCAGATGCACAGTTCAAAATATTGGTGATCAGGATGCTCACAGAACTTGTTGATTTTAGTTGCAAATTAGAGGAACAAATGAAAGCTAAACTAATTGAAATGAAGGGAAATGCACAGGAAACCAATAGTGATGGGAAGGAAACTGGGACTCAGATTAATGGAGTGGACCAGAAGGAAGAATGAAACATCCAACCAGAAAAGAATGAAGAAACCAGAATTCAAAAAAAATGAGGAGAGGCTTAGGAACCTCCAGGACATCTATAAACATTCCAACGTCCGAATTATAGGGGTACCAGAAGGGGAAGAAGAAGAGCAACAAGTGGAAAACTTATTTGCACAAATAATAAAGAACTTCCCCAATCTGGCAAAGGAAATAGACTTCCAGGAAGTCCAGGAAGCTCAGAGAGTCCCAAAGAAGTTGGACCCAAGAAGGAACACACCAAGGCACATCATAATTACATTAGCCAAGATTAAAATGAAGGAAAGAATCCCAGAAGCAGCAAGAAATAAGGGGACAAAAGAGTCACCTACAAAGGAGTTCCCATCAGACTGTCAGCTTATTTCTCAAAAGAGACCTTATAGGGAAGAAGGGGCTGGAAAGAAGTATTCCAAGTCATGAAATCCAAAGACCTATGGCCAAGACTGCTCTATCCAGCAAAGCTTTCATTTAGAATGGAAAGGCAGATAAAGTGCTTCTCAGATAAGGTCAAATTCAAGGAGTTCATCATCACCAAGCCCTTATTATATGAAATGTTAAAGGGACTTAGCTAAGAAAAAGAAGATAAAAAATATGAACAGTGAAAGGACAGCAAACTCACAGTTATTAACAACCATGCCTAAAACAAAAGCAAACTAAAAGGACAGCTAGATCAGGAGTGGAACCATAGAAATGAAGATCACAAGGAGGGTTGGCAACAGGAGAGTGGGAGGAGGAGAAGGTGGGAGAAGGTACAGAGAATAAGTAGTATAGTTGGTAGGTAGAAAATAGACAGGGGGGAGGGCAAGAATAGTATGGGAAATATAGAATCTAAAGAACTTGTGACACATGGACATAAACTAAAGGAGGGGGAAAATAATGGGGAGGAGGTTTGCAGGGTGGAGGGGAATGAAGGGGGGAGAAATGGGACAATTGTAATGGCATAATCAATAAAATATATTTAAAATTTTAAAAAAACAAAAAAGAAAACAAGTCATGTGATTAAACTTAAGGTCAATAGGTCAACATTTAAGTACAAAGTGTAATCCACTTTTATGTCAAAATCAGGTATATAAGAAGTAGAGTTTTATTCATCATTATTTTCCTCCTCCTCCCTCAAGTGCACTTAATTTTAATTTTAGGCTATTATTCTGATGAAAGAAACTAAATTTCAGGTAATTCAGGGCTTTTTATTCTACTTCTTGGCCATGGCTGTATTCTCATCCTCTGTGATCCCAACAGCTTTCCCATTCAGCTCTTCCAGGCACTTTTGTGTACCCTCACGGCATATAGTCATACCAATCAGTGCACAGGGCTCAGTGCAGGAAGGTCTGGGGTCACCACAGGACTGTGCTTTAGGCACTTCAGGCACTCCACATGGACATCTTAATGCTCCTAGGTCTTAGGAGGCAGAGGATGTTTGGGAAAGCTTTGCCGCTCCTAGCCTTCACTGAAGAAGTGATGCAAAGACCCTCCATTGTGTTCAGATCTGCCCCCTGCCCCCTGCAAATATATATTTTCCTCTAACCTGCCCACCCCTAATGCAAGTTCTGACCATGGGCAAGTGCAAGGTACAGGCCAGTTTCTAAGAGATACCCACTGTAGTAGTCAGCTTAGACTCAATTACGCTGCAGTAACAAGAAGCCCCAAATCTCTGACTTATGAGTACAACAACAAAGGTATATTTCTCACTGCAGCTGGATGGCTACACCTTTGCTCTACAGCAGTCTCCTAGCTGGCTCATCATAATAGAGCAAGAAAGGGGGCAGGACCACAGAATGATTCCTAAGACTTCCGTTCGGAAGTGACATAGGCACTTCTGTGCATATTCTCATGTCCAAAGAAAATCATAGGATTGATCTTGACCTCAATGGAAAGATGAAGTATAATTTCTTCCTATAGGGAAAGGCCATGAGATTTATGAACAGTAATGAAATTGGCACATTTATCCTTTACTTTTCCTCTCTCTCTCCTACCCCACTTGCCTCTTTTCATCTTCAACACCCCACAGCCCATGGGTTCTTCATCTGGAATAGGGAGCATAGTATATTCTTCAAACTTTATTTATAGTATAGGTTATTAAAATTTTAAAGCCCATGTTCTTGAAACTCAAAACCCTTCTCTTTTACATGCATTTCTGAAGCCTGCTCTGAAAGATGAAGAGAAGGCTTGACACCTCTCTCTTTTTTCTGCACTGTCATCCCTTCCCTGTGGTGGAAAGCTGGCTGCTTCCTGAATAAAGGAAGAGCTTATTGGAGAACAGTAACTACATGAATAAGCCATTGGTTCATAAAATATCATTGGACCACACTCTAGCAGAGAGGGCTATCTTTTGTGGAGGGGCAGAGATTTTCCTTTGAGAACTGAACTATTTGGGGGGTAAAGGCAGAGACTGGCATGACACTGGAGTTTTCTGCCAGAGTTCTGGAGGGCTAGTGTCATCCAACACAGCAGCCTCTAACTACACATGACTACTGAGAACTTAAAATGTGACTACAATGACTAAGGAACCAAGTTTTACATTTTGTTTAACTTTAATTAATTTAATTTGCAATAGCCACATGTAGTTGGTGGCTACTATTTTAGACACTGCAATTCTAGAAGTCACACAGTGCCCTTCCTACTATGCCTTGGTTTTTTTTTAAAGTCAAATGGAAATAATTTCAGTTTCTATAAAAATGAAATTGATGTTATCTTTGGTTAAGAGCAAAAAAATGCCTTCACTTATTAATTGGCTAGAACTGCCTGACCTAATAAGCCGAGGCTAAATTCACGATTAATTAAAGATTTCATGTTCATTCATCCAAGACATGCCTCAAACCATCTTTTGTTCAGCTGGCCAGCAGGAGACTTACAGCCATATTTAGGACATCTTGCAACTATAATCAACACATGCAAAATATCCCATTTCAAAAAAAGTCCTTAAATTTCCCAATTAGCAATTCTGTTGTAGGTATAGGATTTTTCTATCATGCTAACTATAATCACATTTGTAGTACATGAATATGACATAACATACTACATAGAAATTTATGTTAGTAGATTATTGATAATTTTTTTAAAGTTCTCTATCTGTTCCATCTATTGAGCAGTATTATTTCTCTATTAGAGGTGAGAAACCTGAGGCATAGAGAGGTTATGCAATTTTTTCCTAAGGTTATACAATTGGTATTTGGAATTTTAATATGTGAACTCCTGTCTGTTTTATCCAAAGCCCCTATCACCCAACAATACTGCTCTTACTTGATAATGGTAAAACCTAGTTGTGGTTACCTGTATTTTCCTATGGACAGAGCCTGCAGAAAGTTACAACCCATTTTCAAAGAGCCAACGGATATCAATAGGATGCTGCTGTGTAGAACACTCCAGACCTGCCACAGGTGATGCTCCTGGTCTCCTGAGGTGGACAGGAGATATCATTAGCCCTGAGACTGGAATAAGCCATTCAAGGAGTTTGTCACAGTCAAACTGGCCCACAGGTGCAATGCCACTCTCACTTATATCTTTCTATATTGACTTCTGGTTACCTATTGAGTTTGTTGAAAATTTAGACTCATACTTCTGGGGTGCATACCAAGCCTGATTCAAAATCTGCCCGTCAACCCCTGTGCCCCAAACTTAACCCCACGCCTTAACATTAATCGGGTGGCCTTATGCAATTTCATGAGCTATGTACGTTCTAGCATAAATCTTCCTGTGAATCCAAAACAACAATGCCTCACATTCACTTAAAATACAGCGAAAAGCAAATGCTCACCTTTTTGCTCTTGTAGTCATAGTTCTTTAATGCAGGAAAATGTTTCTTTCTTAAAGTGCAAAGCTCTTGGGGACACAGCCTTCTCCCACCTCCACGGAGACGTGAAACTACAAGTCCCAGACTGCACGGCGTCGCCTGCACAGGCGCAGCCGGGACCACCCGGCCAGAGGACCTGCCAGCCTGCTGGAGACTCCCGGGTCCCAGCGCGGGACTGGGGCTGGGGGTGCACAGCCCAGCAGACCTGGACGGCTCTCAAGCGGACCTCGGGTTTCGCTATGAAGGCGCCGGGGAGTGCGTGAAGAGGATGCAGAAGCAGGCTCCGCGGCGGGACGAGGAGTAGGCGGTGGTGCCCTCGGGAGGGAGCCGCTCACGGGCCAGAGGCTCCCGGAGGCTCCGCTGTGCCACCGCCGTCCCCCTGGAGGCTCCGCGCGGGAGCCATGTAACCCTGCAGTGGGCTCCGGGCTGCTCCGTTCTTCGTCTGCTCGCGGGATAGCGCGGCAGTGGGGCCACGATGAAGAAGCAGTTCAATCGAATGCGCCAGCTGGCCAACCAGACGGTGGGCAGGTAAGTCACCCGCTGATAACCGCGGGCTGGTGCGCGCCTGTGAGGCTGCATTCGCCGGGACGCGCAGGTGGTGGAGCCTGTCGGGCCTCCTGTCCTTTTTCTCTGCTGGCGGGAGCCGTCGAAGTGCCGCTCGTGGGCGCGACCCCTCCTCTCTGAACTTCCCAGACCCCGGAGTCTTTCTCACGCTCTGCCTGCTGCTCTAGGGCTCCTGCTGCCAAGCGCAAAGTGTGACGCATCCTTTACCTGCGTCCCCAGCTGCCCCTTCACCTCGTCCTCCGTGCCTTTTCCCGGGACTCCCTGCTCCCTTTTCTCGTAAAGCTTCCTGGAAACAGGTGTTTGCTCTGATTGTGCTGGAGGCAACCGAGCAGCAATCGCACCCCAAGTATTTCTCCCCTGCGCCGAATTCAGGGCTTCTCAGGGGTCCAGGGCAAGTGTTGGGCCTGGTCAGCTTGGCAGAGCTGAGCCTCCCTCCTGCCCTGTTTGTTTTCAGGGACTATGACTGTACAAGATTCGGGATCTCTCTCCTGGCTAGGTTTGTTAAAGCATTTAGGTGGAGAGAGGATCCGAAGAGGTGGGGGAAATGGGGGCAGGGCAGGTGCTCGTGCTGGTGCTGGTGCTGGTGCTGGTGCTGGTGGAATGGCGCTGCTGTCAGCTGGTCCTAAGACTGTTTTCAGCGGAGGGAGAGAGGCTGCAGAATGGGAGGCCCAACTCCTCAGGAAGATGAGATAAGCAGAGAATCACAGCCAGGTAAGGGAGGAGGACAGTCCCTACAGTCGGAAAGAGCCAGGCCCTAGGAAGCTGCAAGACCCAGCATACTGTCACCACAGTGGAAATGGGCTGCATCTGGGCCAGTGTCTCCAGGAGCAGCTCTGCGGGGTGCCAACATACATGAATGTTACATAAGGATTCTGGTGGGTCTCTTCCAGAACTAGACATGCTCTGAACACAGGATTGTTGGGTTGAAGGGATTTTTCATCCATCTTCTGCCCCTGGAGAGGGGTTTCTGTAGCTGCCGTGGCAAAGGAATTCAGGTGTACAGTTCTAAAGCCAGTGGAAAGCAGAGAACCCAGCCTTGGGTGCAATTAAAGTGCAAGCTCAACACCTCAAGGGCTCTCCACTAGGTTTGCTAAGAAACCAAATACCTTTCTTGGGTGGGAAGTGGAGCCTGAGCTAGTGTCTGGTAGGGTGAGGGTGGGGACATCCTTGGGGAATAAGGGATGCTGAATTCCTATGTAAGCATACTGCCCTAATTACAGTGGGCATTTGAGAGCAGGGTATGTGGTGACTTCTTATGCTTCCAGGGACTCCAGATGGCTTCCAAGTTACCATGTCTAAAATTACTTGAATGCATTTTCCTTTCCCAAACACATGTGCTCTAACATGAGGGAGAATTTGTGAATAGCAGAGTCAGATTAGCCCAGGTTTCTGGCATGGTCTTGCTATAAATATAGCCTCATGTGGGTTGTCTTTTGATGTGTTGGATGCTGAAATAATGTTTTGCTGTATAGGTGGTTTAGCAGATACAGCTGAGCTGGTCTTTATTATGGTCTTGACTTCTATGTCCCCCTGCAGGCTGGCATCAGTCATCATATCAGACCAGCCAAGGGATCAGTAGGTTTTTGACTATAGACTTGGGATTGCTGGTCTCTCTGGGTCTTGGGGTTTTAGTTCAGTGCTGGAATTGAAATATGTTTGTGCTTCCTCCTTGGCCCTGGAACCCAACTCTTCTGTCTCTTTTCAGGGCGTGTTTAGAAGTGATAAGATGTGCAAGCCTTGGGCATAAAACCTTTATTTTCACCCTTATCTGTAGAGGGAATGACAGAGGGAGAAGGGAAGTTGAGTTTTAGAATAAGTAGTCTTATTCATTTGAAAGCATGTTCTGGGAAGTCCAAGTAGCTGGTCACTAAGAGCTGGTCACCAAGTAGCTGGTCACTGGTCTTCCACTTGTTTATTGGGACTCTGGTGGGTTCTGGCATGTGTATAAATTATCTTTACTGGTTGGCATCTGTTGTGTCATGTGCCAGGTCAAGTGAGGGCCCGTTCACTATTGTGTATTACTACTGTGTGTCCATTTCAATGCCATTTAGAGGGACCTTTTAAAGCAAAAATCAGTTCATGTTACTTTGCTGGTTAAAAACCTCCGTGGCATCTTGTTGTCCCAAATATTTCCAGTGGCCTATTTGACTTGACCCCTCTATGTCTTTTCACATTTGTTCTGTTCTACCTGCTCCTCCTGCACTGTGCTGAGCCCCAATGACCTGCCCTGCCCCAAACACACCAGGCTCATTTCCATCTGGGGGCTTTACTCTTGCTGTCTCCCCACTTCTCTGTCTGGCTGAGGATGTGTTCTTCCCATATGCCTCTTCCCCATCACCCAGTCTTAGCTCAAAGGCCTTCAAAAGGCTGTCCTTCCCCATTTTCTCTCTAGGCCATCCTCCTGCTCATTTTTGTTCCAGGACTCATTCCTCTTTGAAATATTCTTATTTTGCCCTGGGTGGTGTAGCTCAGTGGATTGAGCGCAGGCCTGTGACCCACATGATCGCGGTTCGATTCCCAGTCAGGGCACGTGCCTGGGTTGCAGGCCAGTTCCCAGCAGGGGACTCACCAGAGGCAACCGTGCATTGATATTTCTCTCCCTCTTTCCTTCCCTTCCCCTCTAAAGATAAATAAATAAAATCTTTAAAAAAAGAAATATTCTTATTGTTCATTTGTTTATTTTCTTGTCTGTTTGTCCCCACTAGAATGCACTGATCACCATTGTATGCTCAGTGTATATAGCACAATGCCTTATAGATAGTTGGTGCTCAATTTGTGTTTATCAACAAGATTCAAACAGTTTACTGGTAGGATCCATGTGGGTAAATAAAAGGGGCAGCATTTACTATATCTTATTGAGGACGTAGTGAGGCATGATTCTAATATTGCTTCTTAATTTCTTGAATCAGTAGAAGCAACAGCATTGGAAGTTTGGGGATTAAGTGTGGAATTGGTAGGTCATTTTATGAAGTTGCTTTAGCAAGCCACTGGACTCTGGTCCTTTGTGTCTTTGAAGTAAGGACTTTTTCTCTCTTTAGAGAAGACAGGTGGGCTTGAAGGCTGCTCCTGCCCACAGTTCCTCCCCTGGCCCTGCATCTACAAGTTATAGGTTTTGACTCTTGAATATAAAACTGCTGGAGTTGGGATCTCCAGTCACTTTCACAATGTAATTGCTGAGTTTGAATGCACTCTGTGGAGTTCAGAGTGTTCCCTTGAAGTGCTCACATCTGAGTAGAGAGGGTATTAGCAATTGTGAAAAGAGTTTATAAGATCTATTGCATTTAACTGGAAAAAGTTTTATCTCCTCTTTGGTCTGCTTCTCCAGCCTTTGCTCATGGTGTTCCTTTGAACTTTTCTCTTTCTGGACCTTCACATTATTCCATCCTTTGGGAGGCATGCCCTCCCTGGCCCTTCAAGACTGGGCCGCTGTGTACCTAATGGTTCAGGGTGGCACAGGCTTTGGGTGGGACAGATCTGGTTTGTTGCTTACTGAGTATAGGTCCTTGAGCTTAACTCTATGCACATCTCTTCCCTGATCTGCAGAATGGGAGGAGTAAGAGATTCACTGTGGTGGTGTGGTAACTGTGGCAATGATGATGTGAGGTTACTCCTGCAAAGTGCCTAACAGTGCTCAGCACTGGGAAATGCTTAATACATAGTAGCTTCAAGTATCTTTGGGTAAATGTCATAGCTATTATCGGGTTATATGCTCTATGGCATGGACTGTTCATTCATTCATTCGATGAATATTTTTTGGGTGCTTGTAGTGGGCCAGGTGCTTCTCTGGTTTTGAGAATATTGCAGTGCAGAATATTGCAATAGAGAACTATTGGAATCTGTATTATAAAGGCATGATATTGTTATATCATATTGTAATTTTTATTATTTATCTTTCTCACTAGACTTTAATCATCTTGCAGGCAGGGGCAACTGCCCTAATGCCTGAAATTCAGGTTCTCTGGAATTCATGGGCAACTGAATGAATGAGTGGGCAAAAGATCCACGTGTAGATGGGGAAGTGGTGCAAAGCAGTTCAGAAGTGGGAGACGCTCCTGACACTGTGCCTGTTTCATTCGGTAGTGGGAATGGGGTTTCAGAGAAGGGAGGCACAGCTGCACTTTGGAAGGATAGAGCAAAACTTAAGGGAAGAACTAGTTCATGCCTGATTTATCACACATTTTTTTGTTATCTTCCAGAGTTCATTAGTTGCTGGAGTGAGAAGAACCCTGAAAGGTGTATAGTATTTTACTTGGAAGTGGCATTTGGTTTGGGTTGAATAGACTAAAGCTCTGAGCTGGAATTTCAAGACCTGCTAAATGAAGAGAAAAGAGAAGTAAAATAGTCACTTTGATCTGGTGAGGATAATATTGTTTTCAGCCTGCATAGCAGGGGGTCACATAAGCTCCCACACCAGAGGGCACATATGAGGTTAAAGGGCAGCTGGTGTATACCTAGTACTCAACCAATGGTTGGTGAAGTTCATTGTCATTTTCCTCTTCTGCTTGCCCATTCAGTCCTCCAAAAATGTTGGCCTAAATTTCAAGGGTTTTGTAGACACTGATTCCAACAGCCATTGCCCAGTGATGGCTGTAAATGGGTTCTATGCTCTTGTGCAAAAACTGGTGATATTCCATGTGTCTGACAGTAGGCCAGGAGCTATGGAAGTGTGGGAGGGGGAGCAGGGCTGGTTGGGTTGCATTCTTTGGTTTTAGAGGTTATGAGTTGGGGAGTGGAAGACAAAGTATTGTCTGCAGAGCCTGTTTTCCATTCCTAGACTGCTCAACAGCAGGCAACACCAAGTGGGCTTGGTTTCCTATACACAAGTTGGCTGAGCATCACTGCTGCTCTGCAGCTCACAGGATGCAGCTACAGGGTCCAAGCATTGGCCAGTGGGCTGCTGAGGATGCAGCAGCCTCTAGGAGTGCCGGTGCTGCAGGCGTTTTTGCTCAGGCCAAAGCAGCTGACAGCAGCCAGTGAGGATCTTTTCCTTGAAGGTTTTCTTCCTGAGACACTGCCCTCCCCATCAGGAGGCCTCCTAAAGCCATGACCCGGTGTACAGGACATCAGGGAAAAGGCAGAACCAATTCCACATTATTCATTGGACTGCTTCCTTTCCCCCTGCCATGTTCCTGACAGTGCACTGACCCTGTCAGACCAACACAGGCCCTGCCATGTCTTCCTATTAGCCTGGCAGGGCTGGGCGGGCCCAAACCTGTCCCTGGAGGACCACTGGGGCTGTTTATTAGGGCTCAGAGTGAAGGTTTTCATTAGAGTTTTATGGAAGCTGCATCCTGCCACCTGCTATGGTGTGTGTATGTGAGAGGTAACAGACTGTACTCACTGAGTGATGAACGGGCTAGCAAATCTGGAGAGAATATTCTTTGCTGGTTTTCTAAGCCCCTCACTATGCAGAGCTGCCTGCTGTCAGCCTCTGCTGGGCTGCACACGGCCGTCAGCCTGAGGCTGCCTGGATTTTCTACAGAATTCTGGTGCCCTAGACCTGCAAGTCATTGCGAGGGAGCCATTCTCTTCCATGGCAGTTACTGACTTCCCTCCCACTTGGCCCCCGCCAAGGAAATGTATTGGTATCCATTCATGTTTTTTCATGATGGGTAATAAAAGCCATTTTTTCTTCTAGAAAAAGTAAATCAGTAGCCATTGAGTAAAACAATAATTTAATGTATGGTTGTACCTTTTAGAGAAGAGTAGTAAATACCCCTTTTACTAATAATCCAAAAAGGCTATTACTAATGCTGTTTTGATAATGAGAGCAAATAATACAATTATGCTTCAGCAATGCGCTGAGTCAGTTGTAAGTCAGACAGAAGGTGGGGAGAGAGCAGGGTGGTGGGGCCGCCCTGCTGAGTGCAGGGCGCCCGAGTAAGCTGGCACCTGGAACCCCACTGCCTTCAAGAAGCACGTCCCTCTCTAGCAGTTTAAAACCATCCTTTTTGCCCAGGAAGCAGATGTTTTTGCTTTCGTTTTCCAACTTTAAAGTTTATTTTTAGGATAAATGTTTATTTTCCTACAGAATTCAATTTACTTTTTTAATTTTCTTTTTCATTACATAAGTGATATTTGTTTATTGTAGAAAAGTGATAAACTTATGGGTGGACAAAAGAAAAAAGATAACCAATAATCTCATTATGTAGAGATGACAGTTTATATTTTGGATATAGTCTTCTAAGTTTTTACTAGGCATCTATATATTTTTAAAGAGATAGAGACCTTACTGTGTATTCTATTTTTCAATCTGCTTTTTTCCTTTAATAATATCTTAACTATTATTCCCTGTCAATAACTATACCTCTATAGTATCATTTTCAGGCCATGTAATATTCCATTATAGCCAATGGCTTTGCTCTGGCTAATCACATAGCAAATATTTATCACTGATTTGCTGTCTTGAACCTTTAGAAGTAAAATTGCTGAGTCAAAGAGTATGTGAGTTTTACAGCCATGTGAGTGTATATTTTGTATATATGAACACACACATATTTCCATTCTCAGTAGAATTGTCAGTTTTTCTCCCAACCCTGACAGCAACTAATATTACAACTTTGTTAGTTTCATGAATAAAAACAAAAATCTCTCCTTTCCCCTCTTTTAATTTCTAGTGTAGTTGAGCATTTTTAATGTTTACTGGACACTTGTTTCCTTTTCTGAATTGCCCTCATGTCTTTGCCTCACTTTTCTTAAAGTCATGTTTCTATTTTCTTATTGAGTTTTAGGTAATTTTTAATAAGCATATATGGATGTGCTTTGTCATGTGCCACATACAGTTCCCTGCAGTTTTTTTGTATTTTGTTTTAAAATTTTATAATATTTTGTGAGCTCTAGTCTATCACTTTATGGTTTGTGCTTAAATGTTATACTTGGGAACACTGTTCTCAGCCTGAGATTACATAAATATTTATATAGTTTCATTACCATTTAAATCATTTCATTTTACCATTAGATATTTAATGCATCAGTTATTAATTTTGGTGTACCATATGACTTAGATGTATGTCACATTTATGGTTTTTTAAAAAATTAAACACCCTCCTATCAAATTGAATAATGCAATTCATACCCACCATTATCATGTACTAAACAGTTTCACCTGTTTGTGTCTATTGCTGGGTTTCTGGTTTGTTCTCTTGACACATCGGTCAGTTGTGGTGGGCTCAGCTGCCCAGGTGAGCTGTGGTGGATTGCTTTGTTGGGGTGGGAGTCAGTCAGGGCCCCTCATCCCCGTTTCACCCAGGACAGCTCCTTCATGTGGTGGTTAGAACTCACCAAATTTGCCTAAGGATCCTGCCGTATCTGACCCATAGCTAATCTATAAATTGTTCCCTTATCAATGTATTCTCTTGCTTATTTTCATTTGTTTATTCTTGTTCAGTATTTAAAAAATGTATATATATTAAGATGGAAAAATTGACACTTTTACAACATTGAGTATAAAGAGAATTCTTTCTCTCTAGCAATAGGGTATGTTGACTCAAGTCTGTTTATTATCCTATGAAATAGTTTGTGTCCTTTTAGGTCCTGTGTAATTTTGTTTTTGTTCTTAGCAATTTTTTTATCCTCATCCGAGGACATGATTTTTGATTTTTTAGAGACTGAGGAAGAAAGGGAGAAAGATGGAGAGAGAAACACCCATATGAGAAACATTGATTAGTTGCCTCTCATACATACCCTGACTGGGGACCAGACCCTCAACCTTTCAGTTTATAAACGATGCTCCAGCCAACTGTGCCACACCAATCATGTTTAAGTACTTTTAAAAAAGTTGAGTGTTTTGGGTTTTTTAGGTAGATAATCACATTTTCTGCAAACAATAATTTTGCTTCTCCAGTATTTTGTATTTATTTTATTTTCTTCCCTAATTGCATTGTCTAGGACTTGTAGGACAATGTTAAAATATGTGACAATATGTGGGCATCCATGTCTTCTTATTATCCTCCATGGAAATGCATGATAATTTATTTGAGAGATTTTTTTGTTTTTATCCTCAACCAAGGACATGTTTGTTGATTTTTTTTTAAGACAGAGGGGATGGGCAGGAGAGAGGGAGGGAGAGAAAAGAGAAACATTGATGTAGGGGAGAAACATCAGCTGTTTGCCTTTCATTTGTGCCCCTGACTGGGACCAAACTGGCAACCTAGGCATGTGCTGTGACTGGGAATTGAACCTATGACCTTTCAGTTTATGGGACAATGCTCCAACCAAGTGAGCACCTAGCCAGGGTGAGAGATTTTGCTTTTTAATCATGTTATGTATTGCATAATTTTGTTATTTTACTTTAAGTTTTTCTTTGATGCCAAATAAAACTTGATTATATTATCATGATCTTTAAAGATAACCATATGTATTTCCTCCTTTATTTATCAATACATTCACTCAGTAATTATTTTATAAGTATATATCGAGCATTTACTGTTTTCTAGGCAGTGTTTTGAATGCTGAGGCTACATCAGCAACGGAGTTCCTACCCACGAGGAGCTGGGGTGCTAGATCCTTGAACTTTAATGATTTGCTAATATCGAGCTCTCCTTGTTTTCATGGGGTCAATCTTGCTTGAACATGGTTTGTTAATTTTTTAAATATTCTGTTAGATTTAATTTATTGGTGTTTTATTTAAGATTTTTATTTAGTATTCATAAATGAGAGCATCATTTAGTATTCATAAAAATATTTTTCTTTTGCTATACTTGTCAAGTTTTGACAACAGTGTAAAATGAATTGTCCACTTCTTACTTTTTCTATATAATGATGAGGTAAAAAATTAATAGTTCTTTGAAGGTTGGAAACAACTTTTCCGGGACTTTTTTTGGAGGTGGTTTTGATTTTTTTCCCAATTTCTTAATGGTTACTACATTATTTATGCTTTCTGTCTTTTCCAGAGTCATTTAAGTAACATGTTATATAGAAAACTATTTATTTTATTATGATGTTAAAGTTTAATAGAATCTATTTGAGTGTGTAGTTGTAGCTCCTGTTCCATTTTAATTTTCATCTCTTTCTTTTCCACCATGACTAGCTTGGCCAGACTGTCTTCTTCACCACATTCTGTGGAATCAGCTCTTAGGTTTAGGTTTAATCTATTTTTTTAAAGTTCTTTCTAATCAATTCTACTGGTAGTAAATTTTGCTTTAAAAACTTTTAATGGCTGTTGGGATTATCTGTCTCTTTATTAATTTAATATTCAACTAAGGCAAAATAATATTCCCTCTTAAATTTTTAATTAAAAATTGACTCCTCCTCATTTCTTTGGGTTCGTTTTATTCTTTTTCTAGTCTTTATTCTTCTATGTTTTATTAGTCAGGACAGGTTAGTCTCTGCTATGGTAACACACGAGCTCCAGAACCTTGGTGGTTTAACACAGAAGTTCATTTTAAGCTTGTGTGGAGTGTGATGTGAGTTGGGCGTCTCCCAAAGACAGCTCTAGTTCATGTGTGATTCAGGGATTCAGTCAGCATCCACCCTCCACCCCCTTGCCCAGTCTCAGTATGTGGCTTCAGTCACTGTGAAAGGTGAAGAGAGAATGTAGAGATGGCATATTAGCTCTTAAATGCCTGGGGCTGGAATTTACAAATGTCACCTCTGTTCATATTCCATTGGCTAGAACTGGTCACAAGGCTCCCCTGGATATGGCTAAAGATGGAGATGGGGAGCCTGCACCACAGTTGATTACCTACCCAGGAATGCTATGTCTCTCATGCCCCACTGCCTATCTTGGAAATCCTCCCTGAGCTTCTGCTCACCGCAGTCTCCTCTGCTCTGCCCTATCCTTCGCTGTGCAGCTGTGAGAAGGTCATTCTTTGTCTCCGTGGGAGGGTGGCTGTAGGTTCTCAGAGATTCCTCAGAGGGGGGCATCTTTAGGATAACACTTTTCTCTTGCTTATATCCACTTCAAAATTAGTGTGTGTGTGTGTAGAGAGAGAGATACACACATACATACTAATTAGTATGTATCTACATAGTAATTAGTGCTTTGTGTGTATATAAATACACACACACACATATATATATATATGCATTTTTAAATAAACCCTTCCCACAGTGGGGAGAGGAGTAATGAGGAGAAGAGTTCTCATCCTACTACACTGGAATGACACCTACTCGATGGGATTGTTGCCAGGGTTAAATAAGACAGTAAAATATCTTTAGCATAACCCCTGGGAAATAATAACTCAATAAATTATGGTTATTATCACTCTCAAAGATACTGTCAAAGTATCTTTGACATGAGGCATTTGTTTCAACCTTATTTATATTGTTAAGTTCCTAATACTTATAACTTGAAATTGATACCTATTTATCTTTTCGTAGATCAAACCCAGTTTTTCTATGTTTAGTCACAAATATGAAACATCTAGAGATATCAGTAGTACTAATGGCCCCGCTCATTTAAAATCCATTGTGATGAATAGTTATTACATTACTTAGAAGGGTCTAGGTTGTTCTGCAGTTACAAAACCCTTAACATCCCCATGGCTTACAGTGCTGGCCGAGGAGGCTGGTAGCAGCCCTTCAAAGGCCCACATGTACGTGTTTCACACGTAGTAGGTAAGGATGTAGTGAACCAGACACTGGCTCCTAAGGTTTCCTCCAAGCAACACCTGCACTTCTAGTCACATTTCATTGGCTGAAGCAAATCACCTGTGGGGCAGGTGGGGCTGGGAAAGGCGGTCCCTTCCTGAACCCAGAGAGAGGACAGCCACAAAAGCCACAGCTGTGTCACCTGTACTCAAGCACTGTGTTGTGTACTTATGGGCATTATTTTTATTGACTCATTGCAACATTGGACTGAATTGGATGCTACTTATGGGCACATTTTACAGATGAGCAATGGAGGCTGTAGAAGTAGCAGACCAAGATAGGCAGAGTCAGATGGGAGCTGGGCCTGTGCAGGTTAAGGTCAAGCCCAGGCAGATGCTCTCTGGGGGGATCCCTTAAGTTACTTTGGTTTAGCCAGTTTTAACATGCTAATTAACTGCTCTTGACTTGCATAAAAATGCAGATATCACATTTATTGAAGTTAATCAAGTATCTTGTATGTAGCCTTGACTGAAAAGAGCATTCAATGAAATTTCTGCCAATGGAAAGTTCTCCACTTTGTTTCCTCATTGCAGTTTCTTCAGAAAGGGTAAGAATATCCTCTGATGGTGTTTTATAGCTCCACGCTGTGTGTGCAAAGATAGCAGTTTCTAAATCTGCAAAAGCCCCTACAGACTCCTACATAACACATTAATCAAACAGAGACCTTAAAAAATACAGAATATGAAAAGGGCAGAGCTCTGAGCTCTGTCTCCTTAGTGCACCTCTGTGATTGCAGACCTGTGTGTACACTCCCCTTGGTTTCAGTGCTGCTCATTGTTAAGTGTGTCCGTTGACAGACACTTGTGCAGCAGTTTACAGTCATTCCTGTAAATCCTACACTCCTCACATCAAATCTAGGAAGTGGTCCTGATCCATCCCCCATTTTCTGCACGAGTCTCAGAGCAGGTGAGAGTGTAGTTGCTGCTGGTGGCAGGGCTGGTTGGTGAGGGAGGCGATTGAGATAGGCTACCAGATCTGCTGGCTCTGATACTGGTGCTCTGCATTGGTACTCTTTAATGAGCCCACAGTAGGGGAAAGGTGGAGAACTGTGTCTAACATTAGTGGAATGATTAAGTATGTTCCAGCACATCTACACAGTGGTAATGATTTCAGTGTTTCATAATATTCAAAAAATTTAAGAGCTTGTGAGAAATGTTTAAGATAAGGAAACAGGATACAGAAGTGCACACAGAGCTGAGATTGTGCAATATTTTTTAAAAATGCACAGAAAAGACTCTGGAAGGAAATCAGGAAAGACTGGAAGGTTTAGCATGTGGTGTTTATCTCTGGATAGGACTATGAGTAATATGAATTCTTGCTGCTTCTACTTTTTAACCACTTTCAAATTATTTAAAATAAAAATGTATTATATTAAAAAAACAAACAGACAAGAAACCGTCCCAGGACTCAAACCAAAGGTGCTATATGAAATTTTATATAGACTATAAAATCTAGCTGGAATTTCATATAATGGTGTTTTAAGTTTGGGGCCCTGAAATGTCTAAATAAAAATGAGTTTGAAATTCTCAATTTCAAACATGGGAGACATCTTCACACTCTGGGAAGGATATGATGTCAGATCTTTTTTTTTAAAGATTTTATTTATTTATCTTTAGAGGGGAAGGGAAGGAGAGAGGGAGAGAAATATCAATGTATGGTTGCCTCCCATGCGTCCACTGCTGGGGACCTGGCCTGCAACCCAGGCATGTGCCCTGACTGGGAATCGAACCGCGATCGTGTGGTTCGCAGGCCCGCGCTCAATCCACTGAGCTACACCAGCCAGGAGATGTCAGATCTTATACAATAAATAGTCTGCTGTTAGGAAATGACATGCTAATAACCTTGTAGGGTTGCTAATTTTAAAGTCATAACACTTTGAAACTTGGTCTGCATGGGTTGGGAGTGAGACTAGGGGTTCTTGCAACCAAACAGGGTTCTCTGGGGCAGCAGCTGTCCTAGACTCTGGCTAATCAGAGGGGAAACAGAGATTTGGGGGTGGGGGTGGCTCACAAAGTCAGCCAGGTGACTGGGCAGTGCCCCTACCGCAGGGCTACAGGGCAACCTCTTCAAGGGGGCTTGCTTCCCAATTGTTTTCTGTCACTGGCTTGCTTTGGGGATTCTGCCACTGAAGAGAGTCTGATTGGTTTGGTTTGGCTCATGTGACCCAACTGTGCCTTTGGGACAGTGGGAGAGCAGGAGGCTCTCTGAATTGCCAGGCCACAGAGACTGCAATGGGGAGAAGCAGTTCCCAACAGGAAAGTCAGGGGCTTTTTGCCCAAAGGATGGGGAAGGGATGGTGACTGGTCAGCATTCCCAGGTGCTGACCAGACTCCAACCAATAGCATCAAAGACCCTGTGTTGATCAGTTTGCCAGGGATCTTTGAACTTAGCAGTGATGGAACATTTCCTGGTATTCAGAGAAGTCATTTCTCAATCCTCCATGTCCAGCCAGTTACTACAAGGATGTCTCTGAATTGTGTTTGATCTGTGTCTTTTTCACTTCTGACTTTTACTTATAGTCTTTCTCTACTCTTGCCTGTTAATTACCTTGAATCTCTTCTCTGACTTCCTACAACCCAGGCTAGACTATATTTTTGAATCTGTGGAAAGAAGAATGTCATTTTCTTTATCAAGTTTTGTTCTGTGGGAAAAATATCCTTGGACTTGGAAATGCAGCACACTGTAGATTCTTCTTAGAAATTTACAACCTGTAGTTAAAGCTCTAAGAGATTCTGCAGGAAAGAAAGCTGTTGATTGTTTATATCACTGAGAATGCTCTTAATTATTGTAAGTGATATCAATTCAGAGTGGTTTAAACAACAAAGAAACTGTTTCAGACAACAGGTCATCTGAAGGCAGGGTGAGTCCAGGTGCCTTGTGATCTTTCCAGTTTGCTTTGCCTTCATCTGTGTTGGCTTTTTCCTCAGACGGGCTTTTTTCGTGGTCAAAATACAGCTGCCAGAGACAGCTGAGGTAATTTGCATCCATGTTTTGAACCCAAAGAAGGCGTTGTGGTCTGAATGTTTGTGTCCCTTGAAAATTCCCATGTTGAAACTCTAATCCCCAAGGGGATGGGACTAGGAGGTGGGGCCTTTGGGAGGCCATCAGGTTGTGAGGGCAGGGACCTCATGTATGGGATTAGAGCCTGATAAAAGTGGCCCTAGATATCTCCCTGGTCCTCTCTGCCATGTGAGGACATAGCAAAAAGGTGCCAGCATGAACCAGAAAGTGGGCCCTTGCCAGAATGGCCAGTGCCTTGATCTTGGACTCCCCAGGCTCTGGGACTGTGAGAAACAGATTTCTGTTTTGTATAAGCCACCCTCATACATATTGGGTATGCGGCAGCTCAAGTGGTCCCAATCATAAGATCAGAATCCTTTCCTCTAGTTTAAGCCAATTTATTTCATGTGTTTACCATTGACCATCAATGTGAGTTGGAAGGAAGGGGTGTGGCCGGCCGGGTGAGTGAGCTACGCCTGTGCCTTTGACCCAGTCACTGGCAGAGGAGGTAGGGTCATGATGACCAGCTCAGAGCCATCCAGACCCCTCAGGAGGGTGGGTGGGGAATGCCCTCTGCATCAGGAGATGTTTGTGGAGGAGTGATGGATACCTGGACAAAATCCAAGTTCTGGTCAGAAGGAGGAAGGAGGAAAGCATTCTGTCTGGACATTCAAGTGTCCACTGTAACTTGGCTGAACCCAGTGATTTGAGTGTGAAGACCACTTTTCATGGGTTACCTAATCCTCAAACTAGAGTTTGTAGAATGTGTCATCAGAAATGTTAATCAATGAAGTTCAAATATTACTTGGGCAAAGTTTTCTCCTTTGATCAAACTGCTGCCTCTCCTTTCTATTTATTTATCAGAATAAGTCTTCTGTATTCTAGAGCACTGGTTCATATTTTTTTTTAAATATTTTATTTATTTATTTATTTCTAGAGGGGAAGGGAAGGAGAGAAGGAGAGAAATATCAATGTATGGTTGCCTCTCATGAGTCCCCTGCTGGGAACTGGCCTGCAGGGAACTGGCCTGCAACCCAGGCATGTGCCCTGACTGGGAATCGAACTGCAATCGTGCGGTTCGCAGGCCCGTGCTCAACCCACTGAGCTACACCAGCCAGGGCGGCACTGGTTCATATTGATGTATAAAACTCAGTGAGTTGGCCCTGGCTGGTGTGGCTCAGTGGATTGAGTGCTGGCCTGTGAACCAAAGGGTCTCCAGTTCGATTCCCAGTCAGGGTACATGCCTGGGTTGTGGGCCAGGTCCCGGGTTGGGGGGGTGTGAGAGGCAACCACACATTAATGTTTCTCTCCTCTTTTTCCCTCCCTTCCCTGTTTAAAAATAAATAAATAAAGTATTAAAAAATCCTCAGTGAATTGCATTCTAGTTCTGTGCACCTCTGTCTCTCCTAGTCTTGTCATCTTGTAGCCTATAGATCTCATCACAGTGTCTGGAATAGAGACTCAAGAATAGGGACTCGCCCTGGCTGGTATAGTTCCGTGGATTGAGCGGGGGCCTGTGAACTACACAATCGCGGTTCGATTCCCAGTCAGGGCACATGCCTGGGTTGCAGGCCAGTTCCCGATTCCCAGCAGGGGACGAACGAGAGGCAGCCATACACTGATATTTCTCTCCCTCTCTCCTTCCCTTCCCCTCTAAAGATAAATAAATAAAATCTTTAAAAAAATAGAATAGGGACTCAAGAACTTTTTGTCAAATTCATTGTCAGAGTCAGATGCCACCGCTTTCTGTCTGTCCCTTTATTGCTCCCTTGTGCATTTTCAGAACTGCTGTTCTCTTTGTCACTTATTTCATCCTGCTTTGATTTCTTATGGCTGTTGTTTCTGTTTTCTCACTAGTCTGGGGTCTGTCTGTTTGCAGGGGCCAGGCTGACCCCTCTGCCTCCCGTCTGCATTGTCCATGGTGCTTTTCAAGATGGCAGGAGGAACCTAGTGTGGGTGAGGAGCTGAGGCTGTATGTGCTACTGCAACAGGGATCAGAATGGATTTTTTGTCACTAAGTTGACAAAAATGCTAAATATTATAAATATTATAAATAGGATGACCATCTAATTTATTGTGCAAATAGAATACTTCAGAGAATGATCACATAATTAATAGTGCTAGGGACAGCAGGTGGAAACCTGGGCCTGTTGTGTTCTCAACTTGTTTATAAGACATGATTCAGCAGATTTGGATTTTATCCAAGGACCAATGACAAGTTATTGACCTCTCCCCATAGTTTGGGGTTATGAGCACGGGTTCTAATGTCAGATTCCCATAGGTTCATTGTTTTGCTTTTATCACTTGTGAATTGCAAAATCACTTAGATTTTGTAAGCTTCCATTGTCTTATTTGCAAAGTGGAGATATTTTTCCATCCTATGATTTTTTTAAATAAATTCATACACATAAAGTACTTAAAATGTTTCTGGGACAGAACAAACCCTCAGTAAGTGTAATATGCTGCTGTTACTATTTTAAATGGGAGTTAGCAAGATCAGATTGGGGTTTTAGATTTGTAACTTTGGATGCATATTGACGAAACAATGGCAGGGAGCAAGCCTGGTGCAGAGAGACTACTTAGGAGATGATGCTGTTGACTAGGAGACCAGGTAGGTATTCCAAGGGAGATTATGGGTATCCAGATCAGATCTGTAGCTGAGGAGGTGAGACATGGAGAGGTCCCAGAGATATTTCAGATGTTGAATCAGGGGACCTTGATGAAACTTGAGGGAGCAGTCACAGGTAAAGCTACTGTTGAGGTTTGGGTTTGCACCATGGCTGGATAGTCACACCTGAATGGACTTCTCTTGGCCAAGAAAGGGCCTGTGAGAAGTGCCAGGGGATGGGGAGTGGGAGTCGAGCAGGCACCTGGGGTCAGGTTCTAGAGCTGAGGGAGTAGCCTAGGAGGTCATGGGTGAAGCACTGGAGTGTGCTGAGAAGTGAGGAGGGTCGAAGATGGCCAGAGAGGGTGTTAGGAAATACTGGATGATGTAGAAACAAAGGGAATACACTGAAACTTCCATTTAACCATAGTGTTACCCAGAGGGGGAGATCTTGCTCCATCCACTCAGTTTCCTACCAAGTCTCTAACAATTATCACAAACTGGGGGGCTTGAAACCACATGAAACTATTTTCTCACAGTTCTAGAAACTAGAAGTTCAAAATCAAGGTATGGGCAGGGCCATGCTCTCTCTGAAGGCTCCAGGGAAGAATCTGTTTCTTCCTGTGGTATAATAAAGAACATTCCCCCCTTGTCCTAAGTGTCTGGCGCAAAGCTTCAAAATTTTTGAAATTCTTGGGCAATAGTCATATTATCTTGTGCTAATGAGGTGACTAATGGAGAGCTCCTAAATACCGTTACGATGGGAGCTGGTCACCAGAAAGACCAATCACATGATTAAAGAGTTAGAACTTTGGCTCAGCCTAAAATCCACAGGGGGCAGGGGAGATGGAGGTAGAGTCCAGTGATGGCCAGTGACTTAATCTGTCATGTTTGCATAATGAAACCCCGTGTGAGAACTCCAGACACCAAAGCTCAGCAGTGTTCCTTTGTTTGGGAAGGCACCTGGATTTCATGAAGAGAACTTATAGGAGCTTGGCACCTCTCCCCTCCCCACCCCAAATCTCGACCTGGGCATCTCTCATTTGGTTGTTCCTAAGTTAAAACCTTTATCCACACACATAAAACTATAGTCGTAAGTGTAATGCTTTCATTGAGTTCTGCCAGTTGTCCTAATGGATTACTGAACCCCAGGGAGTTATGGGAAGCTCTGAATTTGCAGTCAGCTGGGCATAATTATGAGTGGTTTGGGAACACCCAAAACTTGTGGCTGGCATCTGAATGAAGGGTAGTCTTGTGAAGTACTTTGTTTTTAACTTGCGGCATCTGCCCTAATTTTGGGTAGTTAGTGTCAGAACAGAATCAAATTGTGTGACATCTACTTGGTATCAGAGAATAGTGTCAGAACTTTCTCTTAGCTTCTGGTGCTGCCAGCAATTAATGGAGGTTCTTAGCTTAGGGATACATCCTTTTAGTCTCTGCCTCTGTCATCACATGTCATTCTCCCTGTATGTCCCTGTCTTCATGTCTCTTCTTATTTTGATAGCAGTGATATTGGATTAAGGACCTCTATCTACTCTAACATACAACCTCATCACAACTAATCACATCTACAACAACCCTATTTCCAACAAAGGTCACATTCTGAGGTCCTGTAGGTATTACTTTGTCAGATATTCTGCACACTCAACTAAACTCAACCTGCAACTCCCATGGAGCACATGTTTCCCACTCCACAGACAACATTTGTTCTGCCTGCTTTGTGCCAGGCTCTGTGCTGGGGATCATGAAGCACACAAAGTTGAGTGAGATGATGTTGCCCTCAAGGGGCTTGTACTCCAGCAGTGAGAACGAGACATGAACACACTGCCGCTACTTGAGGCTGGTTTTCACTGATGTCCTAACAGTCTGAAATGTTAGAATTGATTGGGAGGAGAGAACAATCACTTACGGCTTTAGTAGTCAATCAGGATTCAAGGAACAAAGGTGATTTAAGCTGGACCTTAGAAGGAAGAATGAAGATTCTGACAGATGGAGATGAGGGGAAAATAGAAGTGAAGATTTAATGTAGCAAAGTGCACTATAGCAAAGGGGCCATGCCAATCTAAGACATTAATCTGGGTGTGTATAGAATTTATTCTTCAAAAATTATTAACTCAAATTATGGGACATCTAGATGGAGCACTGTCTGAATCAAATCTGAACGTGCCAACATGTAGCCATCTCCAAGATGCACTGAGCAGTGAAAAGAGTAAGATGCAGAACCTTGAGTATCGTATTCAACCTAATTTCTGTGAAGAGGGTATGAGAGGTGAATAGGCTCCCAAACACCTATAGTCAACATGCGTATGAATGCATGGTGCATCTCTGGAAGAATACACAAAATTGCCAACAGTGCCTCTCTGTGGCTTGGAAATAGGAGAGGGAGGGAGACTGCTTTTCTCATTATATGTGTAAGGTAGTCTCAATTATTTTAAACAAGTTACTATAGTCATGTGCTACATAATGTTTTGGTCAGTGATGGAATACATATACGATGGTGGTCCTATGAGATTATGCTTGGGCTGAAAACTCTGTATCACCTAGTGACTTTGTAGCCATCATAACATTGTGGTGCAATGCATTATTCACATGTTTGAGGTGATGGTAATATAAAGAAATTTGTGCTGCCAGTTGTATAAAAGTGTAGCACAGCCCTGGCTGGGTGGCTCAATGGTTGGGGCATCATCTCTTGCACCAAAACATCGTGGTTTGATTCCTGGTTGGGGCACATACTTAGGTTGTGGGTTCCATCCCTGCTTGGACCTGAGTATATACAGGAGCATCTGGTTGATGTTTCTCTCTCGCATCACTGGTTCTGTCTCTCTCTCACACACAAACACACAGATGTTTTGCTTTCTCCCTTCCTGTCTCTATATAAACTCAGTAAACATATTCATGGGTGAAGATTGAAAAAGAAAAAAACTCTGATGTTCTCCCAAAGATGAAATCGCCTAATGACGCATTTCTCAGAATATATCCCCAACATTAAATGGCACATGACTGTGTTCTGTTACTTTTGAGTTTTGAAATACCTTATTTCTCTAAACAAAAGCTGTGGACTTGGAGATGTAGCAGCCACACTATGTTCTGTAACAGTTCCCATTTATGAAGAGTATTGCTTTTCTCTACCCACTCATTACACAATGGTAGGTTCCACGTGGGCATACTGGGGCCTTTGCTTAGTTGGGCAGTAGGCTTCCTTATTTCTCACTCTCTGCCAGGGCCACTATCAGGCCAGATTCCTTAGTGCTGGTCTTCTCTTTGTCTTACAGTATGAATTTGCATTGCATGCTTTAAGAACCTACAGAAATGATCTCTCACAATCCAACATGCACAAATGCACAGTCACAGGAAGGCGGGTCACCCTCCACCACAGCCCCCGTCCCCAGGCCATTTGGTCCCAGGATGCCGCAGAAGCCTGAGGCTTCTCCTGGCTACGGCAAGTGCCAGCATCAGTGTGGAAATGGGACTCCCACAAACTCACTCCCCGCTGAGGCTCACTGGCATCATGGACCTCAGCTCTCTGGCATCAGATTTGGGGGGGGGTTTCTCTCAATATTCAGAGGAACAGTTGCTTCATTCTCCATCAGAGTCATTGAGTACACTTTGTCTTTTTTATCGTTGGCTAAAAGTTTAATTATCTACAGCCACGTTTGTTAGGCTTCCTTAATACCTCTTTTTGATCTGTGGTGTAGATTCTGGGATTTCTTTTTGATATTCCAAAGAGCAGTTGCCTCCTCCATCAGGGTTATCGATTCAAGTTTGGTCTTTCATTGCTGGCTGAGAGTGGTTATTATCCACAGCAGTGTTCCGCAGGGTTTTTACACCCTTTTGTGATAAGCCTGGTATTTGCATATTGTCTCATTGGGGCCTTTCAGGTTCTGAAGCCTCCTTCCATGGGTGGTGGGAAGGGGGCATTCACACACCCAGTGCCCTCACTGTGCATAAACCTGCCAAACTGGTTTTATAATTTTTCTATACCTTGAGCAGATACAGACTGAGTCCTTACTTGAGGTGAGGCTAGAGTGCAAGACAAGGAAGCTCATGCACACACACACACATGCATGTGTGTGCATATATGTGCACACTATTTCATTCTTCATTCACCTGATATACTGTTTTGCTTAGATACCTTTCTTGTTTTCTTTATTACTTTTATCTCCTGCTCTTATTTTAATATTTATTTGGTCTTTCTGTTGCCCTTCAACAAAAAACAAAACAAAATTTTAAAAACAAACCTTTTTTTCTCACAGATCTTAAGTGGCAGATATTCTAAACCATGGTTAACTGCTAGCGTCAGATTGTTATGAGGAAACCACTCAGCTGCCCTCCCCACTCCACCCATCACACTGCATTGGAAACCCTGGTTCGGTTTCCAGTGAAACCCCCTCCTGCCCTTATTTCATGTCTCCCAGTTTTACGGAGAAGGGAGGAGAAAAGGACTCTGCCACAGCGGTCCTTGATTTTGCAATAGATCCTCATCTATCTTTCTTGGTTCTCCCTAGTCTTTAGGCTTCCGTGGATATACCAGAGGAGGGAGGAGAAGCCAGTTTCCTTCCTGATTATTAGCCTTAGGCCTTTAAATGTAAATGCTTACCCACAGGTGCCTGCTATATTCCTTGCAAACATACCCAGTAGTACTCCGAGAGAAGTAAGCAGTTTCCCCTCCTATTAGGTAAATGTTTATTGTGTTCATCAATGGAGAGTACAGAAGTAGTCCTGGTGGGGTAGGAAAGGCTGCAATAGTGAACAAGAAAGCATAGCCTGTAACAAGCAGTTGAGTTGCAGATCAGAAGGACGTTGGGCAGGAGAGTGGAGTGATCACTGAGGACCATGATACATCATAGTGCAGTCTGAGTCCCCATTACTCCATTTTATAGGAGAGGGAACCAGAGAAGGGAAGTGAGATTTGCCCAGATTTGACAGACTAGAGCCCCAGTGAATCCAGGTGCTGCCCAAGTTCCAAACTTGCCATTGGGTGATATGTACATGGGCCAGATACAAATTACACCACATACTGAAAACCTCTTTTCTTTTGGTGCTTGAGAGGCTTCCTGGAGGAGGTAGAACTTGAAAGGGAGCCTTTAAGAATATTTCAGAGACAGATAAAGAAGTGCAGGCAGCTTGAAGGAAGGGAACCAGGTACGGAAAGGTGGGAATGGACATTGCGCTTCAGAGTCCACTGGATCGTGGAACTGCTACAAAGGAAGTGGGCATTGTGGAGGCCAATGGAAGGCCAGGTGTTGGGGGAGCCTGGACTTTGTAGGGCTGTGGAACCAAACACAAGGATTGAGATGTGGTCTGTTAGGCAATGGAGAGTTCCTGAAGGCAGTTGCAGATGGGGAGCAAGGTTGTAGGTGCGGGTGTTTTGAACCAGTACTTTGGCTACGTGTATGGGGTACATTGAAAAGGACAGGCTACAATAAAGGAAGGAGGTTAACAAAGAGAACTTCCAATAGAGGGCAGATCAGACCAAACGTCTGGATTGTTAGGTATATTTTGGTGACTCAATAATGGTTTTCTCTTTTCCTAACTGTATCTCTTTTATTTATTTAGCTGTGAGTTGAGAAAGGAGCACAATACTTACCAATTAAGAAGGTATAAAAGTAACCATGTGCCTCTTTGCTAAAACTGCTGCATAAGCTTGTGGGCTCACAGAGAAGGAAGTTTTAAATTAGCAGCAGAATGTGATGTGGGATCATACAAGGGTAGCAATGGCCTAGGTCCATCCCTGCTATTCTAAGGAGAATTAGTCATAAAAAGTTCCCAAATATGGTTTAAAAGCATGAAAAGTGGAAAAAAGCTTTAAACTACCATTATTTTCAGATATAATTATACAGAAAAACCCCAAACCTTGCAAATAATAATTAAAATTATTAAGAGTTTATCAAGGTTGCTACATTCAGAAAAAAAGGAGGAATAAATATATAATATCAGATACAGGAGGCTTTAGATCAAGAAAAATTACAGGAATTAAAAGACATGACATAATGACAAAAGGTTCAATTTGCCAAAAAGACATAATGAACCTAAATGAGTATGTACCTGAAAACAGGTTGAAAATACAATACAAACAAAAAGTGACAAACACTGAGAAGAGAAGCAGACAAATCCACAGTTATAGATGGGGACTTCAGTACTGCAAAGGCAATCAGTACTCCTTTCTCAGTTATTGGCAGAATCTGTAGCCAGCAGATAACAGGATAGAGGAGAGCTGAATAACATTGTGCACTAATTGAATCTGGGTGACATTTATGGAACACTTCATGCAACAAAAGAATGCATATTCTTTTCACATGATCCTGAAACATTCACCAAGGTTGACCATAAAGTAAATCTTAAATTTGGGTGATAAAGTAAATCTTAAATTTAAAAAAAATGAAATCACTCAAAGTATATTCTCTCAGCATAATGAAATTCAACTAGAAATGAATATAAAGATGACTAGAAAATTCCAATGTTGAACAATATACTTATAAATAATTCATGGTCCAAAGAGAAAATTTCTTAGCAAATTTAAACATATTTTGAATGGAAATGAAAATACAATATATCAAAACTTGTGGGATGCAGCTAAAGCTTAGAGGAACACGAATAGCATCAAATGCTTACATTGGAAAAGAATAGCAGTTTCTAGTAAATAAATTAGTCTTTCACCTTAGGAAAATAGAAAAAGAATCAAATAAAAGCAAATCAACCAGAAAGAAAGAAGTAAAAAAGAGATGAATGGTAATTAATAATATAGAAAATTGCACAACAGTTGAGAGAATGAAATTAAAAGCTGATGTTTTGAAAAGATCAATGAAATTGATGTAGCCAAACTAAGTAAACAAATAAGAGAATACACATATGACTAACATAAGGAGTAAAGAAGATGTCACTACAGACCTGACAAGTCATCAAAAGGATTTAAAAAACACTAAAACAACTCTGCAAATGCATTGGAAAACTTAGATAAAATGTACAAATTCCTTAAAAGTCACAAATTACCAAAACTTACCAAAGAAGAGAGAGATATCTGGAATAGTCTTATATTCATAAAGTAATTAAATACTTTCCTCAAACAAAAGCCCAGGTTCAGGTAGTTTCACTGGCAAATTCTACCAAACATTTAAAGAAATAACGTGACTCCTACATAATTCTTTCAGAAAATAGAAGAAAAGCTTTGCACCTAATGCATGAGGCCAGCATTACCCTGATAACAAAACTAGACATGGACACTACAAGAAAACTATAGACCAGCAGCCTTCATAAGTGTAGATGCAGAAATCCTTGAAATATCAGCAAATCAAATACAGCTCTATATAAAAAGAATAAGACACTGTGACCAAGTGGGGTTTATTCCAGGAATGTATGGTTGGTCAAAATTTACAGATCAGTCAATGCAACCTCCCACATTAAATGACTGATGAAGAGAAAACAATTGCTTGTATCAACTGGCATAGCAAAAGCATATAACAAAATTTAAAATTTGTTTATATTGAAATATCAAACTAGAAATAGTAGGAACTTAAGTCTGCTAAAGCGTGTCTAGGAAAACTTTACAGCTAACATCATATATAGTAGTGAAAGACTGACTGCTTTTCCCTTAAGATTGGAACCAAAGCCAGGATACTCTCTTTCACTGGTATTTAGTCTGGCACTAGAGAGCGTAGTTAGTGCAATAAGGCAAGAAAAAAGAGAGATATACAGATTAGAGAGGAAATAAAGCTTCCTTATTTATAGAAGACATGACTACCTGTGGATAAAATACTAAGAAATCTCTAAGAAAGCTCCTTGAATTCATAAATAAACTTACTAGAATCTCAAGATGCAAAGTGAGTATATAAAAGTCAGTTGTATTTTTATACATTTGCAGTGAACAGTCAGAAGTGAAAGGAGAAAAACTTAGAAATAAACCTAAAGACAAAAATATTCTTATCTTCTGATACAGAAATTGGGCTCCTTGGTATTCTTCCAAAGGAACTGAAAACTTACATCCACACAAAATCCTGCACACAGATGTTGATACAGCCTTATTCATATTGCCAAAATATGGAAGCAACCAAGATGTCCCTCAGTAGGTGAGCAAATGAACTGTGGTACCTCCAGATGATGGAATATTATTCAACACTAAAAAAAAATGAGCTAGCCTGTCATGAGAAGACATGGAGGAATCTTGAGTGTATATTACTAAGGCAAAGAAGCCAATCTGCAAAGGCTACATACTGTATGAATCCAACTATATGATGTTCTGGAAAAGGCAAAACTGTGGAGACAGTAAAAAAAAGTCAGTGGTTACTGGGGATTTGCCAGGGGAAGAAGGGATGGATAGGCAGAGCATAGAGGGCAGTGAAAGTACAGTGGTACCTTAGTACTCATCATTAATTTGTCTAGAACTCACTATGCTTGCCGAAACCAAGGAGTACTGGGCAAGTAAGGAGAAATGAAGCATTTTCTTTTGTGGGGCAGTGTCATGACTCATACAAGTTCTAGCAAGTACAATGAGTTCTGAGCAAGTGCCAAGTGCTGAAACATTTTTTTCTCATCAAAATGCTATGAGTACAGGGTTTAACAAGGTCTGAAGCTGATGAGGAGCGAGGTGTAACTGTACTCTATGTTACCATAATACATACATGTCAATATGTTTGTCCAAACTCATAGAACATACAATACCAAGAAAGAACCCTAAGGTAAGCTGTAGACTTTGGATAATAATGATGTCAATGCAGGTTCATCAGTTTTAACAAATGTACCCCTCTAACTGGGGATAGTTACACTGGGGGAGGCTGTGCCTCTGTGGGAGTGGGGCCACGTGAGAAATCTCTGTACCTTCCCCTTAATTTTGCTGTGAACTTAAAACGGCTCATATATAGTTATATTTCGTTATATTTATATTTATGTAATTATATAATGTGTATTTATATTGTTCATATGGTAAATAGTACTTTAATTAATAAATAATACAAGAATAAATTCTGCTTTGTGTACTCACAATTGTAAACCTACTTTTGCCCCACCATGCACATATTCTTTAAAAAAAAAAAAAAGGNTAAGATGTAGACTTTGGATAATAATGATGTCAATGCAGGTTCATCAGTTTTAACAAATGTACCCCTCTAACTGGGGATAGTTACACTGGGGGAGGCTGTGCCTCTGTGGGAGTGGGGCCACGTGAGAAATCTCTGTACCTTCCCCTTAATTTTGCTGTGAACTTAAAACGGCTCATATATAGTTATATTTTGTTATATTTATATTTATGTAATTATATAATGTGTATTTATATTTATATATTTATGTAATTATATAATGTGTATTTATGTAATTATATAATGTGTATTTATATTTATGTACTCACAATTGTAAACCTACTTTTGCCCCACCATGCACATATTCTTTAAAAAAAAAAAAAGGTGCTGTATAGTGTGGTAAATGGGGGTTGAATGAGAAAGATGTTATTTTATACCAGTGCAGTACTTAGGAAGATAGGAGGATGTATCAGTTTGGGGAGAGGGGTCTTTGTTTTCTTCACTGTGACAATTGGAGACTCTGAAGGTCAGATCTAAAGCTCTTGAGAGGGATGCATGTCTCTTGGCTGTGAGGACGAGGGAGGAGTCATACAAGTTTTAATATAGGTTAAGTGCCCTAATCTTTATGCCCTTTCCATTGGATTTTAGTTTGGATGTTAAAAAACTGGTATTGATCTGGAGGATTTAGGAATTATTTGAATAGACAGCCAAGTTAGAAAGTGACATTGTGGGCTAACAGAGGCGCTAGTCATATCTGACCCAAATCAAAACAGCTAAGTTGTGCAACTCAACAAGGATTGAAAGCAAAAAGCAAAAATGTGTGCATAATGATGAGTAGGATGTGGTGCCTTCAGGTGTTTACATTTACCTGGATATTAATGATAGAGGACAGCATTCATAATGCACCTGAGGTTCTGAGACTGAACTCTCGTTTGGTTGGTTTTTGTTCACAATCAGGTCACAAGGTTGTTCACAAAGAGCTCCAAACCTACTTTGAGCCTGGTAATTTTTATGGCTATGTATATGTAGCCATATCAGCCTTAATATCTTTGACCAAAAAAATTGTTTCATTGTATATTATTCAGTGTTAGAAAACCGGTTGGATGGGCAACTCTGAAGAGGAAAATAGCCTTCTCCGGTCTACCATGAACTAGAGACCCATTGCAGTAGGTATCTGACAGTTGATCTCAAACTCTGATCCAAAAATACCAACTAGGGAAAGCAAGAAAAGAAGATAGGAAACAAAGCATTAACCTTCCTTCTCATAGGATGTTTTCTGAGCAGTATGAATCACAATCTGTTTTAGTTCACTTTCAGTGTTGCTTATTAAAAAACAACAGCAAAAACAAACCCACTCAACTTTGTATCATAGATCAACTGACTTGCTACAGTTAAAGGTAAAGGTGTCCTGGTTTTTGCATATCAGCTTCCAGGATCACTCTAATAGTATGAGTAGAAGATTTATAAATTACATAAGGACCCAAGGTCTTGGTGCTCCAGTGACTCTGGGATTTCATCAGCTCTAGGTGTCAGTTCCCGGTGATTGCTGGATGGCTGGGGCTCTAGGGCTGTAGTTTGCTGACCCTGCAATAGGTTGCCATTGGCATCCTGTGGCTCGAGAGGGAAAGTGGTAGCATTCCTTCAGACACCTGGGTTAAACCCTCTGTGCCTTAGGAAGCTCAGTGCCAAGTGGTTCATAGGGCACAAGTAACGCCAGCTGTACTTAATACACCATTGCTGTTAATTATTCATGGAGAGAAACCGAAGTCGAGAATGCAAGCTGTTCATAAACCAGAATAGTCTCATCACCTTAGGCCTTGAATGGAAGTGATGAGAGCTGAACAAAGATGCTGTGCACAGCAACAGAGCCATATAGAAGGTGCACTGAGTAATGCAGTGTTGGTTTTCCTGGCTGTCCTGCTTGTCTGGCGACTGTACCATCCTCTTTTTCCCAAGGCACCTATCTGACTCTGTGGCTAGAGTTGAACGTGAAGTCTGTAAAAGGGCAGTTCCCCTGCTACACAAGTTGATGTGAAAGCCAACACCTAGTGTTGGACACATTGGCTTTTGTTCAAGTATAGAGATAGTGGTGGTAGTGGGAGACCTTTCTCCTTATCTTCTGTGTGCACAAATAGACTTTGCTTTCTATCTTCTTTATTTTTTATTTTTTTTGTTTTTAAAGAGAGAGAGAGGAAGGTGGAGGAGAGATTGGTTTGTTCTTCCACTTATTCATGCATTCATTTGTTGATTTTTTTCTATGTGCCCTGACCAGCATTGAACTCAAAACCTGGGCTTGTCATCAGGATGACACCAACCACATGAACCACCTGGCCAGAGCACTTTTCTGTCTTCTTTTATTGCGGTGTCATAACTCAGAAACTGCCTTAGTGTAGATTCAGTATGCAATGTTTTATCTGGCAGTATGTCTTGACAGTGGATATCATCATGTGTCTTGGGAGGGCATGATAATCTTTGTAATAAAATGAATCTTCAGACTCCCATGTTCTCTTACTACTTTTAATCAACTTGCTGACCATCAAACTGTCTTGTGATATTTTCTGTCTTCCTTGTGTCTGTACTGGAGGAGATAAACCTTGCTGGAGGAAGTGACTCTACAAGGCAGGTTCTTACCACCAAGACTTCTTTACCATCCAACTCGAATAGGCCCCTATGGCTGCCTGTGAATCCTACTGTTTGTCAGATCAGCTTGTTCTTTCACTTTCCAGGACAGTAGTACTTCTTCCCTTTTCTACTTTACTCAAACTCCCACCTCCCCAGCCCTCTCTTTCACTGCCAACTTCACCTCTGTTTCCTAGAGAAAATTGAAGCTCTGTCAGTTGGATGGGATGAGTTTACCTTTCCATATGAAGTCAAAAAGGCCACCTATATCAGTAAGCACTCCTGTCTTCCTACATGGGAAGGAAGGTGTTCTGATGGAGGTATTCTTCTTTCTCTTCTTGCTATTCTTCCATCTGTCTTACCTCCTCCTGAACCTTTTTATGCTGCCATGTATCCATCCTCTCTCTGGTATATTCAACTATTCTTTTGAATAGTTGGTTCCATCTATATTTGAACATGTTTGATCCCTTCCATTTCAATAACAAAACCTCCCTTAACACTTCCAACCCCCACTTAATTCTCTTCAGACTATTTTTGAGAGACTTGTTTGTATATGGTCTTCATTTCTTTGTCTCACATTCACTTTATATCTCACTTTCTGGCCTTATTCCCGGAACCACTCTGCCTGAACTCAGTAAGACACCAAAAAGGCATGGACTTGTATATTCTCAATCCATTGAACATCTCTGGGCATTTGGTATCATTAATCACTTTATGGAAAGGCTTTTTTCCCCCCCCTTGGCTTCAATGATTCAGTGTGCTGGTAGTGTTCTTCCTGGTTTTCTGGCGATTTCTTATCTATCTTCATGGAAAGAGGAAGTAATAGATTTCCTCATGGATTGTTTTCTTCTTTCCCCATATAATCTCCTTCATGCCCTTCAAATCAGTGACCATTCTGAGCAGATGACTCACACTTACCATATTTTCGGGCCATAAGATGCACCTAGGTTTTAGAGGAGGAAAATAGAAAAAAAAATTTGAAGCAAAAAATGGTGGTAAAATATTTAATAAAATAAATAACATAATATTTCACCAGTGTAAATATAAACTACATTTACTAACCAGGTAAGCTACATTTGGACTATAAGACTTACCCCATTTCCAAATTTTGGGGGAAAAGTGCATCTTATAGTCCAAAACATGCTTCTCATGAGCCCTCTTTGAGATGCAGACAGTAGAGCCACAGGACCTTATACACCATGGAAAAGAGTGTGAGTTTTGAAGAAAGGAGAGATTTGACTTGGCTGACATTTTTAAAAGGTCACTTCTGCTGTGTGCTGGGTGAACACCAGAGGAGCAGGAGTGGAAGCAGGGAAACCCCTCAGGAAGCTAGTATCTAGAAATGAAATCATGGGGACCAGGTCTAGAGAGGAGTCTCCAGGTAGGTGTTTAAAGGGACCTCAGACTCAACATTTTCAAGACCTAAATTCATGATGTTTTGTCCAGGCTTCCTGGACAAAAGTGTCTGCCATCCATTTGACAAGTCAGAAACTTTGACCCCCACCTGTCTCAGTTCACTCAGGCTACTGTAGTAAAATTTCACAGACTGGGTAGCTCATAAACAAGACAAATTTATTTGTTAGAGTTCTGGAGGCTGGAAGTCCAATCAAGGTACCAGTGTGGTTGGGTTCTGGTGAGGGCCCTCTTCCTGGTTCATAGCCAGGGACCTTCTTGCTGTGTCCTCACATGGTGGAAAGCGCTAGGTATCTCTTTGGAGTCTTTTTAATAAGAACGTTAATCTCTGTCATGAAGGTTCACCCTCTTGACCAAAGCCCTTCCCACCTAATACCATCATCTTTGTGAATGTGGGAAGCACAGACATTCAGCCCATAGCACCATCCTTTCTTTCCAATTCACCATTCTGCACGCTGGTCCTCTTCTATTCTAGTTCTTACACAGTAGCTTGAGTAGTGTTCAAAATGCAAATCTGATGTCAGCCCTGGCTAAGTGCTTTCAGTGCTTTCACATCACTGTGAGGGTGGTGACTGAAAACTTAGTATGTACATACGAGGTTCTTCATGTATGTTTGCAGCTCCTTTCCTGCCTCCCTCATTTGGCTTCTGCACTGCTTTGCCTTTGGTTGGTGTTGCTCTCTGCTACCTGAACAGTGTTGCCTCCCTGTCTCCTATTCTTTCAGAATCTCTGCTGAAGTATCATTTTTGGTGAAGACTTCCCATGGCACTTAATCCCAGTTAAGGTCAGATTCTCTTATTTTATGTTCTTGTAGAATCAGATTTTTTTCCTTTTCATAGGTTTATCTTAGTTTCCAAATATATACTTACCAAAGATTAATTTGACTACTGTGTTTTATGACACAAAGGATCGCTTTGTCAGAGTTCCCTAGAGAAACAGAGCCAATAAGGATGTGTATATGTATACAAGAGCAAGATTTCTTTTTAAGGAAGTGACTCATGCAATTGTGGCATCTGGCAGGTCTGAAATCCGTAGGGCAGACTGCGAGGCTGGAGACCCAGGAAAGGGCTGATGTTGCCATCTTGAGTCTGAGGACAGTGTGGAGGCAGAATTCATTCTTAGGGGACCTCAGTCTTATCTGCGAAAGTCTTCCGCTGATGGGAACAGGCCCGCTCCCCTTTTGGAGACTGCCATAGGCTGCATGTTTGTGTTCTCCCCAAATTCATGCTTGAAACCTAATCTCCAATGTGATGGTATTTGGAGGTGGAACCTTTGGGAGGTGATTGGATCATAAAGGCAAAGCCATTAATCTGGGGTTAGTGGCTTTACAAAAGAGATCACTGTCCCCTTCTACCACCCAAGGGTACAGGGAAAGACAGCTGTGTATAAGCCAGATAGTGGGCCTCACCTGCCACCTTGATCATGGACTTCCAGCTTCCAGAACTGTGAGAAATAATACATTCTGTTACAAGCCATTCAGTCAGTGGTATTCTCTTAGAGCAGGCCAAGTGGACTAAGGCAGAAGGTAATCTGCTTTACTTAAAGTCTGCTAAGTAAAGTCTTGTCTTTACTTAGCGTCTGTTTAAACGCTATTCACACCTAAAAAATACCTTTATAGTAACCTCTGGACTGACATTTGACTCCCAACTAGGTTCCATAGCTGAGCCAAGTTGACACATAAAACTAACCCTCAGAGGGACCACGTCTGTTTTAGCCCACTGATGTATCCTCATTGCCTACCACAGTACATGGCATGGAGAAGGCATTCAGAAATGTTGATTGTATGGATTTGGGACCATTAGATTTCTAATTTTCTATCTGCATCCAATGTTAATAAGGATAATGTCTTTGATGGCTGCACGTACTGTTCTTTAGTGTCATTCTTTGTGTTCATTCTAAAATATTTTGTTGATAAATCCATTTTTTGATTCAAGAGATATCTCTAATTTTTGACAAATTTGCTTCTTTATACTTCATTTAGTCCCTCTTAGCTTTTTAAAATTTTTTACAAAGTATCTTAAGGAGTTTCAAAAGGAAGCCTATAAGCCATTGACTTAATCATTTGATTTGCTCTTCTCTTGTCTCCTTCTCTGTGTCTTTTTCCTGTTTTCTTGAGTAGAGTAACCAGAGCCAACTTTGTTCCCAGTGTAATTGGACTGTGGCTTTATTTGAGGAGATAATTGCATTTTTATTTCCCAATGCTTTTAAATTTTATTGGGCATTTTGGCTACAGCAACACATGGTGCTGAATTTTCTATTTCTAAAACCAAACTTTTCAACCTGGCCCTGTCTCCAGGGTTTTCTATTTCTGTCATTGGTGCCAGACACTAAAACAAGACTGCCTGGAGTCATCCTTGACTTTTTCACCCCCACCATTCCCATTCAGTTACAAGAGTCTCTTGATTCTTTCTTGATATGGTTCCTCAAAATTGATCCTTTTCTTCTACCATTTCTTCCAACAAGCCTTCATGGGTTCATACATGATCATAGATTTATTGTTGGTAATTTATACCACTAAATTCTTCCAACTTCAACCAACTATAGCAAGCAATGTCAGATGAATCTCAGTATCAGCTTGTGTATACTTTCTTCTTCCTAATTCCCAACACACACTCACCACTTTGAAACTTCTCTGGTGGTCCTCCTTGCATACCAGGCAATCGAAACTGTTTTTCCTGTCTTTATTGGACCTTTAGTGTGGAAGGTTAAGTTAATCTACTTCTCAGATCATGGCCATTCATCTCCAAACTCTTAACACAGGTACTGCAACCAGGGGCAATTACCTCCTAGTTACATCATGAGTCGAAATCACTCCCATCTCCCTGACTCAAAGCATGGCCCCAGCTATTTAACATATCTATGAAACCAGTTAAAGGTTAAAGGTTAATGACCATGCCTGAGGTTATTTGCAAAACTGTTGCTATGCAAAACAACTCTCACATCCCTGCTCCATGTGTCCCATCCCCCAGTTCAGACTTGTGGGGTGAGGACATCCTATATTTTTAACATTTTCTGGATACCCTGCATTCTGGACCCCATTACAAATCCCTTTTTAGGGGGCCCCCTGGCTGCACCCTGTTACAGTCACAGGCAGTGCCTGGCATTGATATGCACCAGAGTCCCACCCAAGAGGCCCCAGAATGGACACCCAATGGCCAGCTTCAGACCTCATCAGAACATGACCTGATTAGCTCCCTAAGTGGCAAAACCAAAGGAGGGTCTTGGCAGGCACTAGATCCTGCTGCTTCATGGAGTCTGTTCCTGTGCAGCAGCCCCTGCACTGGTTGGGATCAATCTTCACTGTCAGCCATGCTGAGGTTCAGCCCCACCCAGGGATGTGCCAACAGTGGTCAAGACTCAACTACAATAAGAGGGCTCGGGTAACCCACATAAGGGACACACCTGGAGTACCCAGCTTGGATGATCAAAGAGAATGCACCACTGAACCCCATATGACAGCTTTTATGTAAGGCCACCCTGCCAAGACGTAGGATGGAAGACATGACAGAGCTACCTAATACACGGAAACAAAATAGGGAGACAAAGAAACATTCCCCAAATGAAAGACAGGAGGAACTAAGTGAAATGGAACCAAGCAATCTAGCAGATACAGAGTATAAAACAATGGCTACAAGAGTGCTCAAGGAACTTAGAGAAAGAATAGATGAATTCAATGAGAACTTCAACAAAGAAATAGTAAGCATAAAAAAGAGACAAAAAATCTATAAAAAACAGAAATGAATACACTGACAGAAGTGAAGAATACACTAGCATGAATCACTAGCTAGTTAGCTGAAGCAAAGAATTCAATACAATTAGATGAAGCAGGGAATTGAATCAGCAATCTGAAAGACGAAGTAGCAGAAAACACCCAATTAGAGCAACAAAAAGAAAAAAAATGAGAATAGTGTAAGGGCCATCTGTGACATCAAGCATAACAAGATCTGCATCATAGGGTACCAGAAGGAGAAGAGAGAAAGCAAGAGATTGAGAACCTACTTGAAGAAATAATGACTAAAATCTTTTCTAACCTGGCAAAGGAAAAACACAAGTTCAGGAGGCGTAGAGCATCCCAAACAGGATGAACCTAAAGAGGTTCACACAGAGACACATCGTAATTAAAATGGTAGATGTTGAAGAAGAAGAATTTTAAAAACATCAAGAGAAAGACAGTTACGTGCAAGGGAGCTCCCATACATCTGTCGGCTGATTTCTTAACAGAAACATTTCAGGCCAGAAAGGATTGGCATAAAGTATTGGCTTCATTGACATGAAGGGATTGGCTATGAAAAGCAAGAACCTACAACCAAGACTACTTTTGCCAACAAGGCTGTCGTTTAAAACTGAAGGTGAAAAAAGGGTTTCTCAGACAAGAAAAGGCTAAAGGAGTTCATTGCCACCAATCCAGTATTATAAGAAATGTTAAAGGGACTTCTTTAAGAAGAAAAAAGAGAAACATAAATATATATAATAAAATGGCAATAAACATGTATCTATTCATAATCACTTTAAATTTAAATGGTTTAAATGCTCCAATCAGAAGACAGGGTAGCTGAATGGATAAGAAAACAAGATCCATATATGTGTTTTCTACAAGACACATTTCAAATCAAAAGACACAGACTGAAAGTAGAGGGGATGGAAAAAGATATTTCATGCAAATGGAAATGGAAAAAATACTTATATAGACTTTCATAATAGGCTATAAGAGACAAAAAAAGGACATTACATAATGGTAAAGGGAGCAGTCCTACAAGAGGATACATCCCCTGTATTTACACTCCCAAGATAGGAGCACTTAAATATATAAAGCATATATTGATGAACATAAAGTGAGAGATTGACCATAAAAAAGTCATATTAGGGAACTTTAACACCCCACTAACATCAATGGGTAGATCATCCAGAGAGACAGTCAACAGCCAGCTTAAATGACACATTGAGCCATGTGGATTTAATTGATAATTTTAGAGCATTTCACTCCAAAGCACCAGAGTGTTCATTCTTTTTAAGTGCACTTAGAACATTTTCCATGGTAGACCACATATTAGGCCACCAAACAAATCTTAATAAATTGCAAAAGATTAATATATCAAGCATCTTCCCCAACTGCAATGATATGAAACTAGAAATCAATCAAAAGAAAAAAACCTGAAAAACCTATGAGCACATTGAAGCTAAATAATGTTACTAAGCAACAAATGGGTTAACAATAAGATCAAGGAAGAAATCCAAAGATACCTTGAAAAAAATGAAAACCAAAGCACAACAACTCCAAATCAATGGGACAGAGCAACCCTAAGAGGGAAATTCATAGCAATAGAAGCCTACCTCCAAAAAAAAAGTTCTTGGAAATATATAATCTTCCAAGACTGAATCAAAAAGAAACAGAAAATCTGAACAGACTGAATTCAACCAATGAAACTGAAGTGGTAATTAAAAAAATAAAATAACTCCCAACATATAAAAGTTCTGGACTGGACAAGTGAATTTACCAAAATATTCAAAGAAGAATAAACACCTATTCTCCTCAAACTATTTCTGAAAATTCAAGAGGAGGGAAGACTCCCAATCATTTTACAAGGTTAGCATAATTCTAATTCCAAAATCAGGTAAAGACATTACAAAAATAAACAAAATTACAGGCCGGTATACCTGATGAACATAAATGCAAAAATCTTCAACAAAATATTAGCAAACAGAATTCCATACATTAAAAACATCATACACCATGATGAAGTAAAATTTATTCCTGGTATGCAAGGTTGGTTCAATATCTACAAATTAACTGATGTGATACACCACATAAACAAACTGAAGGATAAAAAATAATGATCATGCCCTGACCAGGTGGCTCAGTTGGTTTGGTTGGAGCATTGTCCCATGTACCAAAATGGTTGTGGGTTCAATCTGAGGTCGAGGAAATGGAAAAGTAAAATTGTTTTTCTTTTTTATTGTTGACACTATTACAGATATCCTTCATTTCCCTTCTTTTGTTGTCACCCTTCACCACATTGTTGTCTGTGGCCATGGGCAAAATATATATATATAAATAAAATTTTTAAAGAGAGAATTTTCCCTGCAATTTAGGCTTGCTACCACTATGTGGCAGCAAAGAAGTACTGCTAGTATAGTCCCTGGAGGGTTGGGGTTGCAGGAGGATTGGTCTTTTCAGATACATTTACCAAATGCTTTCTTTGCCTAAAACATCTATGAGTCTTTTTGCTCTGATTGTTAATTTCTCTTAGGCCAAGGAATTTCCTTTGTCTTTAGGTGTTCTGCTGAGAACATTTTATATGCCCTCTGGTGCTAGTTACAAGAACGGTGCTTCAATTTTTGTCCCTGGCTCTCTGCTCTGGGATCAGCCTCTCAGCTCTGTCCATGTGAGATTAAGTTGGGGATGAGTGAGGATTAGTTTCTCAGATTTTTAAATTCACTTTTCAGATTGTTTTAAATTTAATATATTGTAAGTCATGTTTCTTGTCTTTGTCAGGGATATTTTCCACTTCAACGTTATGTTTTCCTTCATGCTGTTACTATGAGGGATCTGCAAGGTGTGGTGATACTAGCTTTTATGTCTGCTTACTAATTGCCTTGGGAACCTGGGCAAGTCATTTAACCTCTTGGGGCTTAACAGTTCCCTCCTACAAAATGCAGAAATCAGATTAGATGCCCTGCAAATTCTTTTTTCAGCAGCTAAATAAAGAAAATTTATGAAATATGTTACTACTTTTTTTTCTTTTGATAGGGAGCTATTCCAGACAGCACTCATCTGGTGTTTTGCTTAATTTGCACACAATGATTAATTTACCCACAAGCTTAGCCTGTATCCCTTGGCAACACTCAGTTAGCAACTGCCTGCTTTCAAAAAGTGGTTTCATTAGGTTATTTAAAGGGACATTTTCCCATGTATCAGAACAGAGAAATGAGGATAAAGTTGCTTTCCTTTGGAGACATAGCTCCTGACTTGGCAGTTATTTTTCTTTAAATGTATTATTACATTCACCTGCCTTAGGCTTTGCCCACTTTCATGGTTGTCATGAACTCTTTCAGAAGTTTTTTCCTGTTAGCTCTTTTAGGAATTGCTTATTGAGTGCCTACTATATGTATTCCAGACATGATCCTAAATCCATGCCATATCGCATCTTGTTCTTCAGCAGTTCTCATGAGCTGGGGGATGGAGTCTCCCTCTGCAGCCTTTAGGAAAACATCTTGAGGTCACAGCTAGTCAGTGACCAGCAGTCAGTCTCGGCTGCCCAGTCATTTCCTAGCATTTTTCTTCCTTTATTTCTTCAAAGTAAACTGATAAGGACAGGTTTTAATTAATTATAAACTGTTGTGATAGAGAAGAGGGTCCAGCATGAACCGACTTGAACTTTGGTTTGTGCTGAGGTGACTGTGCATTTTCAAGGGATGACTGGGGAGTAGGGAGGGGATGAGCAGGGCCTCAGTGGACTCAGGAAGAGAAAGATTAGCAAAGGTTGGTCAGTGTAGATTGGGCCAACTGTAGCTGTTAGCTGGCAGTGGTAGAAATTAGGATTCTGTCCCCTTCAGGGACTGGAAGACAGAGGCCCTACTTATCCTTCCTGCTGATTACATTTTAAGAAGTGGCTTTCAGTTCCTTCAGGAAGATACTGCTAGTTACAGGAGATACATATGCATCTTAAAGGGTCATAGAAAAGATTCACAGTGCTAGGCCCATTCTAGCAAATCCTCTAAGATAAGGTAGTCAAGGGCCTCTGGTCAGGTGTTGGCTAGAACAAATAGTAAATTCTTCCTGCAGCCTTAAGCTTTCTCCGGCAGGCACTGTAAGGGGGGCTGTGGTCATTCCAGGAAAGAGGCCTTGAGCTGTTAGAAACTATGTTAGTGTTTGTTTAAGTCTTTTAATGTGGGGCCAGGGTATGTGGACAAAATCATTTGTGTTCAGAGTGAATTTTTTGTTGTCTAAGGCAGAGGTCTGGTTGAGAAGAATACTTAAGAGGAGCCTGGCTAAAGTTTGGTCAAGTTGAGGATCTTTGTCACTCTATTTTCTTTTTTAAGTTGAAGCACTGGAAGGGTGTGAAGATCATTTCTGATTGCCCATAGTTAGTTCTTGAATGAATTTGATGCCAAGTCATAAAAATCACAGGTCTTCCTTGTTCTGATGGAAATCCGGTCTCCAATGGCTGACCTTTTCCTTCCCTCAAGATGTAGCTGAACAACAAAAAAAGGAGGTTTGGCTCTCTGTCAGCACAAAAGCCAAACTTGTGGGGCAGATGCTGGTGCATAAAGGAAAGAGGATTTATTCAGGTGCTGCGCAGTCTGGGAGAATGGCAGACTCCTTCCTCAAAGCCCATCTCCAGCAAGACCAACACAAAAGCCGGTGTCTAGAGTTCCCGCTCCAATTTGAAGTACAGTCCTTTGGAGCCTGCAGGCAGCTGCCAAGCAGTCATAGTCCCCATTCTGGTAGCTTAGCTTGTTCCTGGCTGCTGTCCATTTCAAGCTCCCTCCTGGAGCCTGCATGTAGAGTCCACATGGCTGCAGGCCATGCAGCTGCTACATCCACAAGAGCACACAAACATACCAGCCAGTGTGTCACCAGGTGGGCAAGAGAGAGAGAGAGATCTCCCATGTGGCCTATGGAGGTCACAAGCAAGTGAGCACACCGTGTGAGTTCAGGTCCCTAGCCAGTCAGTCACAGCCAGCAACATTTTTGTTTCTCTGGAATTATATTGGCTTGGGTTCAGTACAGACCAGGTGCTTTCTCAGAATGACCAATCAATTTCCCAAACTTTCCACATTTTGGGTGGGCCCACCTTCCAACCAGTCCCTTCTTTCCCCAGGTTAGGCTGACAGGCCTCTTTGGTCCAGCACCTACCCCCTGCACCACTTTGACTTCTATGGCACATGTGCCTGCCTTCCTCTGGCCCCACTCCCAACCCAGTACTGGAAGGTGGGGGCTTTTTCCTCTATCCAGTTATCTTGCTAGACATTAGCACACTCAATGTAAGAACCTCGCCCTGCCACCATTTTGGCTGATGGGCAGTGATCCCCCAGCACTCTGGACACACTCTCTACCCATAACAATGTACTATTTCACTCTTGTTTATACTCACGGCTTCTGTGTCTAGGGCCCAGTACTTGAGGGCTTTCCACTCTGTTCCCAGGCCGTGGCAGAGCTGGTAACAGTGTCTTTTCTGCAAAGAGCTTAGGGTAGTGTTCTCTTTGTCTCTGTTGCTAGAGGGCTGTGCAGCTCGGTGGGAGGACAGATTGGGGAGGGAAGAGGAAGGAGTCAGAATTACCAAGGGTGATGCTGCGCAGTCTAGAGTAGTGTTCTGTATGTGTGTAGAGTTTTAGCTCTGCAAAGGAGTTCGTATCTGTGGGCTTACGTCAAAGTGTGTCTGCACGTGCTCACCATGACCCTGCGAGGTGATGATGTGGAGCTATAAAAAATTACTACATTTTATAGTTGGGAAGCTGATGCCCTCCCCTCCTGCAACTTAAACTCAAATCCTCCTTGATTCTCTTAACTCTTTTCTGTGTTTTGTTTTGTTTTCCTGTTTACCGTACAGACTGTTTGCTTAGGGTGATGTTGCACACCTAGTTTCCTTGAGTAGGATTCTTTTTGTGATGGTCCCTGCCACTGGTCCATTGGATCACCACCTGGTCTGTTCATCTTCCTCTTGGAATTCCATTCACCCCACCTCCTTTTTAGAATGTACAGCACTTACTAAATGTCCTGGGCTGTTTTTCATTCCTGCGCCAGCCTGCTCCTCTTGCTCCTGCCATTCAGCCATTGCTGTCTCATGTTGATTTCTACCTTGCCCACTCTTCCATATGTCGAAAGATAACATGTACCTTACTTACTAATCATATGTAATAGGTCTGCATTCCCTGTGGGGGGGGATATAGCTGTTGTGAATTTACACAGCATTGCAAAGCCAGGCATATGAAGCTAAAGTCCTATATTACATTATAAGTTTCACTTATTCATTCAGCTAATAAATGTCTACTGTGTCTCCAGCCCTGTGTTGGCGGGGTGGATAAAACCTAGTTCCTTTACTTGTGCAGTTTGTTTTCCAGGGAAGATGACTCTCTCAGAAGTAGTATAACGTTTGGATGTGGGAGAACAAGGTGAAATCAACTAATAATGCTGCGGTGATCATAGGGATACACATATCTTTATAAATAAATGTTTTCAGATTTTTCCAGTAGATATCCAGAAGAGGGGTTGCTGGGGTAATATGGTTAACTTTAATCTTAATTTTTTAGGAACCTCCATACTGTTTTGCATAATGGCTGTACCAGTTTCCATGCCCACCAGCAATGAGTGAGGGTTCCTTTTTCTCCACAACTTCTCCAACACTTGTCTTGTTGATAGTAGCCACTCTAACAGGTGGTGTCTCATTGCAGTTTTGATTTGCATTTTTCAAATAACTGGTGAAACTGAACATCTCTTCATATATTTGTTGGCCATCTGTATGTCTTCTTGGGAGAAGTGTATGTTCAGGTCTTCTCCCCATTTTTCAATTGAAATTTTTGTTTTTTGTAACTGAGTTGTATGAGTTGTTTATATATTTCGGATTAACCCCTTTTCAAAGGTGTTGTTTGCAAATACCTTTTCCTATTCAGTTGGTTGCTTTTTTGTTTTGTTAATGGCTTCTCTTGTTGTTCAGAAGCTTTTAGTTTAATATAGTTCCATTCATCTATTTTTGCTTTTACTTCCCTTGTGTTTGAGGTCACATTCATAAAATTCTCTCTAAGACCAAGGTCCATAAGTTTGTACCTATGTTTTCTTCTATGAAATTTATTGTTTCAGGTCTTACATTTAGATATTTGATCCATTTTGAGTTCAATGTTTGTTTTTTTTTTGTTTGTTTATGAGAACAAACAGTAGCCTTGTTTCATTCTTTTGCATTTGGCGTCCCAGTTTTCCCAGCAGCATTTATTAAAGAGACTTTCTTTTTGTCATTGTATGTTCTTGGCTCCTTTGTCAAAAATTATTTGCCCACATACATGTAGATTTGTTTCTAGGCTCTCAATTTGTTCCATTGGTGTTTGCATAATTTTTTCTACCAATACTATGCTATTTTGATTATTGTCACTTTGTAGCAAAATTGGAAGTCACAGAGTCTTCCAATACCTCTGGCTTTGTACATTTTTCTCAGGATTGCTTTGGCATTTTAGGATATTTTGTGGTACCACACAAATCTGAAGGTTTTTCTTGTTGTTGTTGTTGTTGTTGTGTTTCTTTTAAAAATGCCATTGGAATTTTTTGATACGGGTTGTGTTAAATCTGTGTATTGCTTTGGGCAATATGGCCACTTTAACTATGTTGATTCTTCTAATCCATGAACACAGAATAGCTTTTTAATTCTTTATGTCTTCTTCAATTTCTTTTTTGTTTTGTTTTATTTAGTTTAGTTTATTTATTTATTCCCCCCCCAATTTTTTTATTTAATTATTTTTCAAGTACAGTTTTCTGTCTATTACTCCCATCCCATCCCACCCCCCATCTTCTTCAATTTCTTTTAATAACATTTTATAGTTTTCAGTATATAGGGCATTCATATCCTTTGCTAAGTTTATTTTTTCTGTTGCAAATGCAAAATTAATTGTTTAAATTTTTTGTCAGTACATAGGAATGCAGTGGATTTTTGAATACTGATTTTTGTATCTTGCAAATCTATTGTATTTTTTTACTCTTTATTGTTTCTAGTAGGCTTTTTGGTGGAGTATTTAAGGTTTTTTTATATAAAGAATCACATCGTCCACAAAAAGTGCCACTTTTACCTCTTGTGTGAATGTCTTTTATTTCTTTCTCTTGCCTAATTTCTCTGGCTAGGACTTCCAGTCATATATTGAATCAGAGTGGTGAGACTAGGCATCCTTGTCTTATTCCTGACCTAAGAGAAAAAGCTTTTACTTTTTCACCACTGAGTATGGTACTAGATGAGGGTTTGTCACGTGTGGCCTTTACTGTGCTGAGGTACTTTCTTTCTATACCTGTTTCATTGAGTGTTTTCATCATAAATGGATATTGTTTCTTGTGAAATGCTTTTTCAACATCTATTAATATGATCATAGGATTTTGACCTTTATGTGTTAATGTGGTGTGTTACATTGATCAATTTTCATATTTTGAGCCATCTTGTGCCCTGGAATGAACCCCATTTGATTGTGATATATTGTCTTTATAATGTATTTGATTTGCTAGTATTTTTTAAGGATATTTGTACCTGTATTTATCAGAGATGTTGGTCTGTAGTTTTCTTTTGTTGTGTTATCTTGGCCAGGTTTTGGTGTTAGGGTAATGTTGGCATGATAAAATGTGTTAAGAAGTATTGCCTCTTCTTCAATTTTTTGGAAGAGTTTGGGAAGGATACTATTACATCTTTGAGTGTTTGGTGGAATTCACTAGTGAAGCCATTTTGTCTTGGACTTTTCATTTTGGGGAGGTTAATTATAGCAGTTCAAATTGTAATTTCAAGGAGAGAGACCAGGGGGACCTCTCACGATGCCATTCATCTGATCTCCTTGTCATAGGCAGTTGATTAAAACTTTAGCTGAAATTTCTGCTGCATTTATTTTGTCTTATCTGGGCTCTTTAGAGTCTGCTGTGTGCATGTATCATTTGGGAGTTGGACAGAAATTTGAGTCGATGTACAGATTTGGGGCCATCCCTCATTTCTCCCTCACCTTCCCGCTACTGGGGCAGGCTTGATCTCTGTTCTCTGGTTCCTTAAGACAGGAGCACTGACAGGTCGGTCACCCGTTGTTACCTGCGCCTTCGCCCCTTCACCCCTTCAAGGTATGGATTACAGCATACCCTTAGGCAAAACCCTATAAGTGAGAACTTAGTTCTGTTTCCTTCTTTCAGGTGTTGAACTTCCCAGTTTCTGCCCTCTCTGCTCCTCCGTTAGTGACTGCAGGTAGCTTTTGTTTATTTGCTTTGCCCAGAGCTTATAGTTATCTGTGGGAAGGTGAGTCTAGACACAAGACCATTTCCAGAAGTAGAACTGATGTGTACTATTTTACGAGATTTTCCAAGAATCAGAAAACATTAAGTTGAGGGACACCCTTGTGGACATCTGGGCTCACATTCAGTTCCGTTCCAGTCTGAGTTTACTTTGGTCTCAGAATAGAGCTTCTGTGTTGTTTTGAATCTTGTAGGGTCTGCAGAAAATTGGGTGATAAAAAAACATCCTCCCTACACCTTCCCCTTCCCTGAGTTTCATCCTATCGCCCAGTATTCTCTTCTTCATAGCATTTGTCACCCTCTGATGTCTTGTGTGTTTGTTTGCTTTTTTATCATCTCTTGTCCTTGCTAGAACATAAACCTATGAGAACAAAGGCATTGTTTATCTTGTTCATAATTTTATGCTCTGTACTTCTAAGCCAGGGGAGTCCAACTCGTTTTCACCAGGGGCCACATCAGCCTCGTGGTTGCTTTCAAAGGGCCAAATGTAATTTTAGGGCTGTATAAATGTAACTACTCCTTAACTAGGGGCAAGGAGCTCTACATCTCAGGCCCCGCTTTCCAGAGGCAGCCACCCTTAACAGTACTTAAGACACTCAGTATGCTGTATGTGTGTACCCTCCCCGTTTCTGGCAACCCTGTGGGAACATACTGTCCACATCTGTGCTCTGTGCAGCTTACGTATATTAGCCCACACAGGTGTGCAGTGCTCTTTTTTCACCAAAGTATTTCATTACACAGGTGTGTTACAGTGCCTTCAGGCAGTCCCTACAGAACATTTCATGCTGAAAACAAAGTCATTTGAGGCTTGAAAAATTATCTGTCAAAGAAATAGTAATTCAAATTATTTTTGCAGTGTTTTTGCTTACCTTGACAACCTGAGATAGCATCAGATTCCATGACAGCTTTCAGATTGCCGTTTTTGGAGGCAAATATATGAGTAAAAGAGACACACTTAAAATTAGTGAAAAGGCTAAATCATGGCTACTTAAAATGATTTCAGCTGGAGAACACTTTTATTATTTGTTTCCTTGATTCCTTTAACTTGGTAGTTGAAATTTATTTTAACTGCACATCACTCATAATGTTGACTAAGACTACTGAGTAGTTTTAAGGGTCTTGTCATTCAGGGTGCTTAGAGTGGAGCTGAGAATTCTCCATTGCGGCATTTTCGGTGGCCAAAGGCTGACCCACTGAGGAACACAGTGCTGACCCAGTCATCAACGTGGCGTGGGCCATCTGCTGTGCTTAAGCCTGTTCTGAATGACGTGTTTTCCCTGCCTTTAGTTCTGCACAGTGTAGCACAATTGTATTTACCTGACTTGATACATCAAGTTCTTTAAAATAATAATTAGGGTTAATAATACAGACTGCTTCACTACAAAGTATGTTTGAACATACTGAAAATGCTGATTGATAAGTGATTGATGTGTGATTGATACAGGTTGGAATGATGTCAGTAGGAAGGGGAAGTTGCAGTTTCCCCAGAATGTTGACGTTTCTTATACTAGGTCACTGGGGCTGGACACAAAAGACCCTAACACATTGGACATACCTGGGTGTGGAGGAAGGAGTCACAATGTCTGTTCTTTCCTTTGGCCAGTCTTGGCCAAGTGCTTTTTCTCGGAAGTGCTTAGTGGGAAAAGTAGGGAAGAAGATGTCCCTGTGATCTTTGTGCATTTTGCTCTAATCTCCACTACTTATGGCTGAGTCCTCCCCACCCCTTCAAACTGTGTGACCTTTTATAAAAATTTCTACCTAACAACCTATTTATCTTTTTCAAAACAACGTTTTGGGTTTCATATGGCTTTGCAACTCTGCTAGGGACTGTTTATTTATTAGGGTTAATAATGGGAATGCTTCATTAGACTTGCTATTGCTGTGTCAATGCCCTGGTCGCAAGAGTGGGTAGTCTTTTCTGATCCTGCGTTTCCTGTAACCACGCATTTACTTTCTCCTGTAGGGTGCTGTGTAGCATACTGCAGTAGCTTTCAGGAGAGCATGCAGCAGGAATGTTTGTATCATGTAGCCATGAATAACATTGATATGATCAAACAAGCAAACGTCTGTCACTTAGAATGTGATCTTGAATAAAGGCAGATACCAGCTTCTTTCTTGTCATTTGCTGCTACTTTTTAATAAGAACAGAATGAAAAATGTGAAAACTGATGTCCATGTTTATTTTGATGAAGCATGTAGCCTCACTGTCTTTCTGTTAAACATAATGTTTGTAATAACTTCTAATTTAGGAGCAAAAGTGCCATTTTTCAAGTGGCCGTCTCTCTGGGGACTCCCTTCCCTGCCTGGTGTGCTGTGGATTTCCAGCCCTTGCTATCTGGTATTTCTGCCTGGAGACGCTGTGTACTGCTCTGGTCACACATTTCTCACTTTTTATTTAATTTGTTGATTGGGTATAAAACAAGAGGATCCTTCAAGTTTTCCACTAAGACATTTTCCCTTATAATCCATGCCAAAGCTTGCATTTTTAAAATAAGTTAGAGGATATTTCTAGGAATTGATTACCAAGTTCTCTGTGAATGTTTGTTAAACCTACACCAGGCCGCTTACATGCCTCTGATATCCCAGATTTGCTTCACCATCTCTACTCACTTCTAAGACCCTTAAAGGGCAGAGACCATTTATTATTGGGCAGTATCATATGTTCTTAGAAGGAATGCAGGACAAATGTTTTGTTCATCAAAATAAATGTTGACTAGATTCTGGCATTCAGATTCTACTTTATAAAAGAACATCCAGATTCCAGGTGCAGAGAGCATGAAAATGCATCTCTTATGTTATGATGAGAATGAGTCCTTTCTAGGGTCTGCCCATCAGAGATCTTCTACTGAGACTTGTGTGTTTGTAGACTTTTCATGTCCTGTGTAGTGCCCTTCTCAAAGTCTTTTCAGAGACTTCAAAATCTTTTCATTTGGGCCAGCAGAGCTCTGTAACCAGCACATTAGCTGCCTCTGTGCCTCTCTCTCTCCCTGTTCGTCAGCTGCCTTTCCAGCCTGGCGCAGTACCAGTCTGTGAGTCTGTGCTGGTGCTTGCTGGACACTCTTCACACACATTTGTAACTGTGGCTCTGCTTGTTAACCTGAGCCTGCTTTTCTGCTGCCGTTGGAGTTGTGCTTGCTACCTGGAACCTGATCTTTCTGGTTTCTGATGTTAGTCAGGTAACCTAGTCTTCTCTTCCGATCTTTGTCCTTTTTTATTGTTAGGCTCTAGTCTTTTCACCTTGGATGGGTATGACCCCAAGTAATCCTGCTTTTGCTCATCAGTAGGAGTTGCCCGGACCTAGGCCCTTACAAGTTCTGGTGGTAAAGTTTAATTATTGGCTTTCCAAAACATTAGTTCCTGCCACATCCAAAAATACAGTAATACTTATGATGGAGACATGCAGCGTGTTCTCATTGATGACAGTGCTTCCTTTTTAGCACTTGATGTTGCGTGACCACATGACACGCTTGTCCAGAAAGTTTCAGGTTGAAAAGTGACTCTGTGATGATTCCGTTTGTCTGCCATTGAAAAATTTGTTTTATCCCAGACCAAAAAGTGGCCATAAAAAGCATTCAGATTTTCCTTATGCTTCAGTTCCAGGCCCCAGTTCAGCTTTTGCCTGCTGTGATGGAAGTTGGTAAGATTGCCAAAGTTGAATGTCACTGGCATTTAAAGACTTGTCAAGGGATAAATCAAATATAAATATAAAACGATCAAATTTTAGAGTAAAAAAAAAAACTTCAAGAGAGAACGTTCCAGCCAGCTCCATTTACAGATGACATGAAGGAATAGAGAGTGAAGTGACTTGCCCAAGGCGCAGCCCAATGCTGGTTGATAAGGAGCGTGGACCAAATCAGGTTTCAGGGTGAAAAACTACATAATGAACTGCTCTTCACTGTAGGAGTGACATACTGCTGGGATCTAACTTGAAGGAGCACCCAAGGAGAGGGTGCAAGTTTTTAGAAATTGCAGTTGCCTTTATCAGCTGCACTGACCTGTAAGGGATCCTTGGGCTTCTTGTGTGCAGAAGCCAAACACCACCATCTTGAGACCACAGTCATCTCCCCTGCTCCACAGCTCCTGCTGCCTATGGGCGCTGGCACTTCCAAGGGGTGTGGTGAGATCTCACAGTCCTGCTGCACCCTGCCCCGGATGTGGATCGCCCCTTTGTGCAGCTTCTCCGGCTGTGGGCCCTCCCTGCCCATTAGTCACTCAGTAGTCCACTAGTTTATCAAATCAACTGTTGAGGTATCACAGTGCTTGGGCTCAGGGCACCCTTATTGTACTTGATGGCTCCAAAGTGCAAGAGTGCCAAAGAGAAGCTGTGAAGTGCTTCTTTTAAGTGAAAAGGTGAATTTTCTCAGCTTCATTAGGTATTTTGTCATCTTACATTATCACAAAAGGTCCAAAGGGTAAGTACAGTACAGCAAGATATTTGGAGAGGACCACATTCATATAACTTTTATTATAGTATATTGTTATAATTGTTCCTTTATTGTTGTTGTTGTTTATCTGTCACTGTGCCTAATTTATAAATTAAACTTTATCATAGGTGTGCATATGTAGGAGGCAACATCGTATTTATAGGGCTCAGTACTATCTGTGGTTTCATTCACCCACTGGGGGTCTGGAATGTATTCTTGTGGAGAAGGGGGGATGACTGCATCTTTCTTTGAGCCCACACAGCTGTGGGCAGGGGGCTGGAGAGCATGAGGGGCTGTCTTGTGCTCTGGAGAAAATCACCTCTCCTCCAGCCCCCAGGTCACTTGGGTAGAAGTGGAGAGAGAGGGTGCCCTGAGGCTCCAGAAAGATTCTGGCTCCTTCCCTTGTCCCCAGCACTACCCGAATCACCACCACCTTGTGTCTGCCTAAGGACATCAAGGCTGATCCTTTTTTACCTGGGTCATTGCAAAGTCCTCCTCCCCCACTCCCAGAGCTAGCACTGTTGTGTCCCTAAGGTGTAGGTCAGCTTCTGGTGCATAGCAAGTACTCAAAAAGCATTTGGCGAATGAATGAATGAACAAATGAATGAGAATCTAGTTAAAGATAGAAGCTTCTTGTAGTCATTGAGAATCCTGCATATAACTGTGTGAGACTGAGGTGAAAGTTAGAATAACTGGATTTTATTTTCCACTTTGTCTTTGGTTGGTTGTGATATTGTGATTATAATAAGACATGCATATATTTGATTTTCATCCTAGTGTTTGTCACAGACCTCATAAGACCCATGCAATTTCCTAAGTGATAAGAGGTATAAAGGTGTCTTGATATTCATAACAAAAAGTCTTTCAACCACACCTGAGTTTATGTCAATGAGACGACTTTTGGAAAACATCTACGGATGGGGCAGGGGAACCAACTATGTGATTAGAGGGTTGGAACTTTCAGTCCCACCTCCCCCTGACCTTGCCACCCTGGGCTGGAAGTTGAGTCAGTTACCAGTGGCCAATGATTTGAGCAGCTATGCCTGTGTAAGGAAGCCTTCTATGAAAACCCGAAGGACGGGGTTTGGAGAGCTGTTGGGTTGGTGAGTACATGGAGAGGTGGGTTAGTCGTCCACTTAATTATGTCCACATGATTAACATAATAGCTTTTAAGGTCTCTGCAATCTTACCCACTAGGGCTGCTTCATGGTACAGGCGTACCTTTTTTTATTGCACTTCACAGAGATTGCAGTTTTTATAAACAGAAGGCAAGACTCTCCTCTAGCAAAAAGATCACGACTCATTTTATTTCAACCCACACTTTATTGTGATGAACTGGAACCAAACCTGGCACCATCAGCGAGGTGTGCCTGCCTTCTCATTTTCCTTTGGGGTGAGGTGCATAAGAGGTTCCTAGGAGACCCAGTTTCACAAAGGCTTACAGCGCTTTTTCCAGGTCTTGCAAGCCAACTCTTGACCTTCGCTCTGGTCCTTTCTGGACCCACAGTTTTGACACTGAGTTTGCTTAAAGATGCCTCCTCCTCATCTTTCTTGTAAGGGCAGCCAGGCATGCTTCCTCTGTGCCATCCTGTGCTCACAGGTGCACTGATACCAGGTGATTCATCAGGGCTTTTCAGTTCTAACCTCGTTTGAGGTGTGCGCATGAGCACAAGCATCCTGCTCTTACCCAGACACTGTTTTTCGAGGAGCGTCGTGGTTTTAAACTAGAGTGATGCCTCATGCTGCCATTCAGACTTTATCACTCATATCAGAACTTTCTTCCATGAATAAAGTATAGTGTTCGTGTGGAAAAACTATAAACCCCCAAAAAGTCTAAAGAAAATGGGCTACTCAGTCCAATGCTCAAATTATATCTACTAGTAATAATTTTGGCATGTTTGTTCTAATTTGTTTTCTCTGTACATATGTGTGTAGCTGTTTTTAAAATTATGGTAGGATAATATGATACATAAATTTGTAATTTTTTTCCATTTGCCAATGTTGTGACAGGTATGCACAAAGATAAATAAATGTACGTGATATTGGTAGATACATATTTATAATAGTGAAACACTAGACACAACTGAAATAGGGCTGATTAAATGATAACAGAATTCGTGGTATCTAACACAGCCCGTAAAGAAAGTTAGGTAGACCTAGATTTAGATGCATAGAAAGAGCTCTAAGACATGTTATTTGAAAAATATCAAGTCACACAAAGGTGCAGACTCTATCAAACCAACTACGTAAGAAGGAGAAAGTGTGTCTCTGAACTTACACATATGTGTGTGTGTATAGCTGTATAGAAAAAGGGCAGGAAGGGGACTTCAGGGCTTTCTCTGGGGCAGAGCTTCGAGTTTAGGCAGATGGGAGAAAGGTCTTTTTGGGGGGTGGCCAAAAAGTCTGTTACATTTTTTCCATAAAATAAAAGACATATTTTTCATTTTCACCAATAACTTTATTGATTTGGATGTTTTGAGTATGTTGGCCATCTCTTACTCTTGGCTTCTAGCAGTAGAGGTTGGGATGCTGCTAAACATCTCCCAATGTGTAAGACAGCCCCACAGCAAAGGATTATTTGGCCAAAATGTCAACAGTACAAAGAAACTTTACAAACCACTTTTGACATGTTCCATCAGTCTCAGCGCCTTCTCCATACACTGCACAAATCTTTGTTTGTGCTTTAGTTGTGTTTTTACCTTTCTTGAAATAAAAAAGCATAATAGGCTGAAAATGTTGTATATCATTTTCCATTTTCTTTTTTTTAAGATTTTTTAAAAAATATTTTATTTCTTTATCTTTAGAGGGGAAGGGAAGAAGAGAGGAAGAGAAACATCAATGTATGGTTGCTTCTCATGCATTCCCTTCTGGAAACCGGCCCCTGCCGAAAATTGGCCTGCAACCCAGGCATGTGCCCTGACTGGGAATCAAACCACGATCATCTGGTTCCCAGGCCCACACTCAATCCACTGAGCTACACCAGCCAGGGCTCATTTTCCATTTTCAATATTAAAATAGCTGCACAAAAATTCACCAATTTTGATAAGTTTTTTTAAATGCACGCTGATATAACAGCTGCCACAATACAATCTAACAAAATTGTTTTGAATGAAGTTAAAGACAACTAAGAGCTACCAGAGCCATCTTACAGAAAGATCGTAACAAACTTTTTGGCCAATCCAGTATGTTTCACTGTGTGCTGTGTAAGTGCCGTGGAAAGCTTTGCAAAGAGAAGTTGGTTCTTTGTTACATAATATATTGCAAATATTTTCTTCAAGTCTGTCATTTGTCATTTATTATCATGTCTTTTTTGTAGCAGTTTAAGAAATTTGTGTCACAAAATCTTTTTACATTATGATTTCCAAATTTGGGATCCTGCCTGGGAAGTCCTTTCTCATTCTAAGATTATACATTGCCTTCATTTTTCCCCCTTAGTTTTCATCATTTTATTTGTTACAACTGATTATTTAATCCATTTGACATTTATTTTTGTGTGTGGTCTGAGTGACAGAATGCTTCCAACACCATTCATCAAACCTGATGGGTCCAATTTTATACATTCCGAATCCCCATCTGCGCTTGGACTGCTTATTACAATTTGCTTATAGTCGGTGGGTCTCTATTTCTGCAGATGCCCAGAGAAGTGGTCCGTTGATGTTGAACACTTGAGAAACACTGTGATGAAGTATCTAACGTAGCCCTGGCACTTAATGAAAGTGGCTGTTACAATACTACAACACAGAAACGTAAATAGCAGAAAGAATGTAGTGTAAGGTTTTGAAATGCCTGGGGTTCGATATGTGAACAAAAAAGCCCTACTTGTTCTGGAGCTCTGGACAAAGCCCTGGGCTACAAAATGCAAAATAAAACAAGACCGAAACTCACTGGCTACATTAAGAAGAGGGCCACACACTCAGTGATGCTGAGCCCTAGGGATGGCCAGGTGTCACAGCAGCAAGAGATGAGCCACAGTGGGAGCGAGGGCCCACAGCCCCCGTGACCCGGTCATTCACTGCCCACCCCTCTTCCACTCCTTCAGATGTCTCTACAGGAGTCTCTACAGGTGGTCCCAGCTGACTGTCCTCTCCTCTTTTAAAACCCTGAGGGAATCTAATGAGTCAGTCATATCTCCTGATCAGTTCTGGCTGTGGGGAGGGGAGTTGTCACATTGTCTGGGGGGTGGCTGCTTCCAGGGATTTTAGGGCAGACAAGGATGCAAACAAAAGTTTGTTGGGCATGAAGATAAATCTCCTTCCTCTCTGCTTCCCGATGGGTAGCCTGAGAGCTATGATTCTCCGTTATTTTTTAAATGCACAAAAACTATATATAGAAATATATCAACTGTAGCCTTCCACAATAGGCAGTTCTGTTTGGGAGGCACTTCGGGGATTGCCAGCATTTCTAAACTTTTAAAAAGCTGTGATAATGTAGAGGTTATGAAAGTGGGCTCTCAGCTCCGACTGGATTCTTAATCTGCCTCTCAGAGTTTCATGACCGTGGATGACTTATGTAAACCCGATAAACCTCAATTTCCCATCTAAAAATGATGTTATTAATAGTCCTGACCTTGGAGGTTGTTGTGAAAGTTAAATGGCTGTCAAGTTTTAACACATCACAGGGTACCGGTGCGGGCTTAATAAACGTCTGTTTTGGTGGTTTTAATGGATAATGCTGCCCCTGATTGTGTGTTGTATGTCCATTTTCTTCATGTCCCTGTGCTTTCCTCAGATTTTAAGATTTACTTTCTGCAGTAATTTGTATTCTGAAAATAATTTACTTTCTGTAGTAATATGTATTCTGAAAATAATGTATCATTAGTATAATGACCATACTTATTTTAAGCTTCCCCTCTTTCCAGATTGTATTAAAAAGAAGTTGCCTCACTTCTCTGAACCTTGATAATCATGCTGCTAATTAGGTAGCAAAGCCAATTTTGAATCCTTGAACAGACTCTTTTCCCAAGTCCCTTGTAATCTACTTCCTGTCCCTCTTCCCGGGCAAGGACCTGGTTAAATCCTCCCAGTGCAGGCCCATGTGGCCAGTGACGTCTAAGAGCAGATGGAATGTACAACCACCGAAAGACTGAATGTTTTACTGGTATTTTAGACATTGCTGCTTAGCATCTGGGAGAGGCAAAGAGTAAACTGCCTTGAAATACCGAAAGTTGCCTCACATGGGACTCAGGAGCTTAATGAAATGTGAATCCAGCTTCCACTTGGAAAGGGAAGTTTATCCTTTACTCAGTTCCGCGTTGTTCGGACACACTACTGACAGAGAGATTCAGAGAACCTGCCGTTCAGGGCGGATGACATCTTCATCACCAGTATTCAGATTAGGACGTAGTATTTTGTCAAAAATGCCCTAGCTCACTGGGTTCCTTCTAACCACTGCTCCAGGCTGTCTGTGTAATTCAGCCAAAATCTGGGCAGTGCCTGACCCACGGTCCTGTGTGAGCACTGGGGACCAGACAGCGGGGATCTGGCCAAGGCCCAGAATAGTGTACAATAGGTTGTGGCCCTCCTCTTTACACTGAGGGAGCTGTAGGCTGAGTGTGGGTGTCCCCCCAAAACTGAGATGTTAAATCCTAACCCCCAAGTATTGGTATTTGCAGGTAGGGCCTTTAGAAGGTGATGGAGTCATGAGGGTGAAGCCCTCGTGGATGGGATCAGTGCCCTCATGAGAGGGGCCCTGTGGAGCTCCCTTCTCTCTTACTTCATGTGAGGACACAGAAAGAACACAGCGGTCTGTGAGCCAGGGACAGGTCCTCACCAGGCACCTCCTTGGCTGGCGCCTTGATCTTGGACTTCCCAGCCTCTAGAACCTTGATATTAGTAACCTGGATGGACTGTGACAGATGGGGACAGGCAGCTGTCCTGGTTAGGACATTCCAGAAAAGTGGAAGGGCTTGGAGCTAGTTGGCTTTTCCGGGTGATGACTTGTGGCAGTTTTTTCTGCCACAAATACCGGGGTACCCTATTTGGTAACAAAGTTTACCCGTATCAGTTCTTCATGTTGTGTATTTGTTTATACCCTCTCCCATGTCAAGAGGGTCTTGTAAATTCATTCAGCAAATATCATCAGTTGTTACTAAAAATTATGTCGGATTTGGGGCAGATCTGTTTTGGGGGCTAGAGTCAAGATGCTTGCTGCCATTGACCATGTCTGTGCTAATGCCACTGCTAATACTTGTGCTGGAGACCCCATGGGCTCCCACTTCTCTACATTTGGAGATGCCAGTGTTTACTCACACTTGGGCAGAGGAGCAGGGGAAAACTTATGCCAAGTCTGTAGTGAACCTTTGGCTGTGTGTTATCCCCCAGTGTACGGGCACAGGAACCTTATGAATGGAAAGTTTCAGTGAAGTGTGCTATTCTAAAACACCCGGGGCAGCCAAATGGAGGAACTGAGCATGGCAGCCATTTCCCTCCTTTCCCTGTGCCACCCTCTGTTAGTTGAGATGGGACCCTGCAATCCCCCAAGTAGAGCCCCCCACTCACCGTCACTTCAGGTGCCCAGGAGGGAAGACAGGAAGGGCCGGGGGTTGCTGATCAGGGAGTGACTGAGTCAGCTGGGACCCTGCAGAGTGCAGGGAATCCCTTCACACCACTAACACCAGGCCAGACAAAAGCAGCCTTCCAGCCTTCTTTCCCATGTGTAAGCCCTCAGCCTGATCCTAGCCTTTCGGGTTTCACTTTGGAGGTAGCAAAGAGGAGCAAATTGGGATGAACTAAAGAAAAAGAACAGCAAAGGATAGAGAGCTTTTAGGGGTGGGATTATGTCCTCAACTCCCCTCCTCCCCAAATGTTGAAGTTCCCAGCACCTGGGAATGAGATGTTGTTGAAATAGGCTCTTTGCAGATAATCAAGTTAAAACAAGGCATGAGAGTGGGCCCTAATCCAGTGCCTGTGTGTGTCCTTATAAATAGGGGAATTTGAATGCGCAGACAGATATGGGTGCATAGAGGGAAGATGGGAAGACACAGGGAACAGCTGAGGCCACCAGGAGTTGGGGGGTCTCCTTCAAGCCTTCAGGAGGAACCAACCTGTCCACACCTTGGTCTCGGGGTTCTGGCCTCCAGAACTGGGGGCCACACATTTCTGCTGTTCGAGCCACCCAGTGTGTGGTACTTTGTCTCAGCAGCCCCAGAAAACAGTCTGGGCTTTTCGGAAGTCCTAGAAGAGAGGGTTCACTCTCTTCTTGGTATGAGCCCACCTCCCCACATGGTCTGCTCCAACCCAGGGGACTCTTCTCATCGACACTCAAATGGCCAGGTTGTTTTCTCCCATGTTTTGGGTTAACACCCAGGGCCTAAACATGGCCCCTTAACTGCTCTGTTATTCTCTCTTAAATACTTCCTGAGATATCCCGTTGTATGTGTTGAATCATATTTGTCATCTTCTGTTGTGAAAACATTTTGACAGGGGACTTGTTCTGAGCAGTAGAATAAGACCCACAGAGACACAAAGGATGATTGCCATGAGGAAGAAGTGTTTCGTGAAGCTCAGAGTGTCCTAGAAACGGGAGTTACAGCAAGCCCTGTGGGGCCCCATGGGAGGAAACACCAAAGGGAGACAGGAGGTAGAGCTAGGGGCACCTGGGGAAGGAGCTTTTATTTCACTTGAGGTGCGAAGAAAGGGGCGAGGCAAAGGCAGAAGTAAGACCGACCCGCGATGGATAGTTTGAGTGACATTTCTGGACTCTGGGCTCTGTCCCTTGTTGTCCATACCTGGCCCTAGGTAATTAGTGCAGGGGAACAGTGTCCCAGAATGTAGCCATGTGGTAAGTAGAGGAGGGTGGGAGTGTGGTCATTGGTTTGCATATCAAAGGAATGATGAAGGTGAGTTGTGGTTCAGGTTCACAGGCCCCTGGTGCCAGACCATCTAGAATACAGAAAATGAGCAAAGATAGTTAATACATTGACAGTATCCAGTTGTGTACTTTTATATGGCTTTTCCCCACCCTTACCCCCAATTTATACTTTAAAGAATTCCTAATCAGATTAACAAGGCCCCTGGTAAATATATTCTCTTTAGCATTTGCAAGATATCTTCTAGTCAAAAGAATATCCAAAAACATCCAATATTTTTATTTAACACCTTCTATCCATGGGCCCTACTGTTTAATTTGTATTTCTTCTTCTTTGAAAGCTGTGTCCTTCAGGAAAAAGCAAAGTTGAAATGCCACCTGTAGCCTAAATTTTCTTCCCAGCACTTCCAGCATTCTAGAGGTACCCTTGGTGTTTTGTCTGGCCCTCCCAGGTGTTGCCATGCAGACCTGGTGTACAGGGCACAGGGTGCAGCTGTCTGTTGAGACTATCTGAATGGCTACACCACAAGCAGAGTGTCATGGGTAGCATGTGGTTCCAGGGGTGGAAGCTTCGGTTTTGACTTTCCTTGGGCCCTACTCTTAAGCGCCTCCAAACCTCTTGGGCTTGCATCAGTTTTTACATCCATGAAATGATGGACTTGGGTGGACAGTATGTTCTTTGTATCTACACATTTAATATTCATTACACTTCTACAGACTGGCTGAACTGACAGGATCCTTTTGAAGGTCATTGAGCCCAATTTCCTCATTTAACAGATGAGGTGACTGAGGCCTGCAGGAGCTAAGAAGCTTCACTGTGTATGAAAGGCTGGAAATAGTTCAGGGAGAAACAAGGATGTGACAGATAATCCCATTACAGCAGCGTTCTAAAATTCCTCCAGCCTCAGAGTAAATTTACCTACAGGTATTTCCCCCATAAGTGTGTAAAGTCTAATGTCATTCACTGAAATAACTTAAGACATTTGAATCTCAACCTGAGAACTGACATAATATTTGCATGTCATCTTTTGCTAAGTGTATTTTTATGAGAATTATTACATTATGCCAGTTTCCTTCATTTTACCTCTCACTGACAGTCATTGTAGTACGAATGAGTTAAATGATTCTAGAATCGTCTGGAAGCCATTCCAAAGACCAAGGAGAGATGCGGAGACAACACTAAAGTCTGCATCAGAGCATAAATCCTGAAGGTGTGTAGGTAGAGGCTGATTTGAGTTCATGTCCCTGGTTCCTTTCGTGGATTAGCATGGTGAACAGAAAGTGGTGGCTCTTCTGGGTACCTAGTGTTGTGTGACAAATCACCCCCGAACCACTGGTTTCTGACAACAGTGACATTTATTTCCCTTACGAGTCTGCTCTTTGGGCAGGTCTCAGGGGGGTGGCTCCTTTCTGTTGCTCTCGGCAGCATCCTTGGTGGTTCTGGTGCTGAGGAAGCTGTCTTCCGAAGGCTTGCTCACTCCTCTGCCTATGGTCAGTGCTGACCATTCACTGGGACCTTAGCTAGAGCTGTTGGCCAGATACTCACAAGTGGCCACCCCAGGGGTCTTGGGCTTCCACACATCATGGTGGCTGGGCTTCAAGACTGAGCATCTCTGTGACCCAGCCTGAGATGTCATTCATATCTGTCACAAATTATGTGATGAGGTAGCACAGACACCCTCGAAGGTTCAAGGGGCTGCAGATAAATTTCACCTCCTGGTGGAGCAGTGGAGGGGCACTTGCGGGGTACGTGGGACTGGAAATACTGACACTTTGGAAAATGCCATTAGCCATAGTGACAAAGCAGGTCGTGTCTGAAGCCAGTATTTACCTGAGATAGCCAGAGACGGCAAGTGGTACTGGGCTCAGGTTTTTGTTTTTGTGTTTAGTGGGTTTTTTGCTTGCTTGTTGCCAACTGGTAAGGACTGAGAGGCCAGAGTGGTATAGCTGATCCCTCCCCAAGCTGTAGGGTGAGCGCTCTGTGTCATTCAGGACCCATCTGATACTTTGGCCCCTAAGAGATTCACTGAGGATGGAATTGGAAAGCCACAGAGCCCCTCCCCTGTGACTAGGCCATGACGACTGTTTGCATGCAGAGCCCTGCAGAGCCTCACCTGCCACCTGCTGCACCAGCCTACCAGAAGCTGTCCCCATCATCTCTTGCCCCACAGCCACAGTGCCAGCAGCCTGGCTTGTGTGGTTCTGAGCNACCCCCCCCCCCCCCCCCCCCCCCCCGAGAGGCCATGGTGCCGAGATGTCAAACTCCAAACTAGAGAAGGTAGCTCCTGCAGAAGTGGGACAGGATGAAGAGAAGGAAGAGGACTTTAACGAAATGCAACAGACTCTCGGGGAAATACGAGTGCAGCACAAAAACAAGCTAACAATCAAAAAAACAATGTGGTGGAACTAAAAGCATTCTGTCCATGTTATAAATGCTTTTTGCAGATGCACTATTAAAAATAGTGCTAAGAGCATAATTACTACACTGGAAGATGAAGAGGAACCAATTTCTCATGTCACAGAGCAAAGACATTTAGAGGTGAGCAACATGAGGGTCACATTAAAACATTTGGAGATCAGATTCAAAAGACTTAATATGACTATCCAGAGGAGAAGCAGCAGATTGAAGAGTCAGAGTTAAATAAAAGTAGAAGGAAATTTCTCTTAGTTGAAAGTCAGGCAGGGTTAAGGACCATTTTAGTCTACATGTATAAATATTTCCTGGTGAAATTCTGGAATTTTATGGATAAAGGGAAAATGTTGTACACCTGGACAGATAGAACCAGAAGACTTAGACTAATATCAGACTTCCTATCAGCACTTCTAGTAGAAGAAGAAGATAGAAGAAGAAGAAGACCTTTGAGCAGTATCTGTAGATACTTGGAACAAAAAGATTATGATCAAAACTCCTATATCAAACCCAATTACTGCTTATTTGCAAGGTTAACACATAAAGGGCTTGGAGTTTATACTCATGAAAATTATCTGTTTATTACTCATATGAATTATGAAGGGTTTATTATTTATGTAATTTAGCTGGGGAAAACAATTGGCAAGATGGCGAATTTGACAGAGATCTCCCAAACTAGGAGGTAAGAGGACAGAAAACAGTCGTGAACAGTGACTCTTACGATGAATATGTAGTTTAGCCTAAACAGGTGGGATGTTTTTTTTTAACCAGGAATCCATGGTGTATAATTAAGTAACGGTTATTAGTAAGTGATGATTATTGCAACAAAATAGATGAACTGTAGGGGAAAAAAAACAAATAGTAGACTGAAGTCAGATCTCCATAAAAGTCAGGAGTAGGATGGGAGCAGGCATGGGAGAGTGTCCTTGGAAAATACACATGTTCTAAATGTTTCCTCTCACAGATCCGGGGAGAAGAGTGAGGAAGTAAAACACGTGATGAGGGGGCCATCATTATCCTCTCCTGACACATTAATAGAAAAGAATAGGTTCAGTTATGATTTTAGGGGTATAAAATTTCTTTATGAATGATTTAGGGTTGTCCTCTCCTCTCCTGGGTAATTGCCCTACAATAGAGACAAGGCTGGTTTTTAGCATGTACCTTTTGTGTGTGCACCTCATTGTTGACCTTCATGCTTTTAGGTCAAAGACAAACTGAGACAAACTGAGGTTTGGGTTATTTTACTTGTGAAGCTTTCCCCTGTAAGCCCTAACCTCAGGAGCATTACTGGCACCCTTACTTCCCCATCCCACAGCCCCAGCCTAGACTGCCATCAGCCGAGTTCCTTTGGAGGCTGCCTATCTACCAGGGAGCCTTCACCTGGAGACCAACTGAGTCCCACCTGAGAAAGCATGTGGGGTTACAGGAAGTGGGAGAGTGATCTGGAATGTGCACTTTTCATCCACTGGGAAGCATGGGTGGTAACAGTCACAGGAAGGAACTGATGAACAACTGAGTTGCCCAGAGGCATCCTGGGGGGTAGGGAAAGACACCAGAGAAGTCTGTCACTGACCTCAAGGTCTTGTCTAGCCGGGGAATTTTCTCCCTTCTCAGGGAGGTAGTCAGGGTATTTTTAGCAAGATTATACTTACTGGTCTCTCTGAGCCCTGCCCTGCCAGACATGCCCAGGCCAGGAGGTGAGTGAAGATTAAGTCCAAGTCTGTGGTCCTAGTCCTTTCACCATGGTGAATTGTCTCCAAAGTTCTGCTCATGGGAACCGGGGCAGGCTTCCCAAGGTAAAATCTGCAAGTAGCACAGGAGCTTTGCACCAGGACACTTTGTCATTTTCATTGTCACAGAGTTGTATCTTGGAGATATATACTTAACAAGCCACTTTCCACTGGAAAAGATCATAGGTTTATTTTTAAAACGGTGCCCAGAACTATAGACCAAAAAAAGACCTTGGCAAGTCATTGAGTTTATCCTTACAGTTCAGAGAGAATCACTCTTCAACTTCACCCCAGAGGACCTTCTTTGGTGACAAAGATCAGGAAAAATACCTTGCAGGAGGGCCTGGGATTTGTTCTTCCTGACTGTCAGACCCCCATTTCCAGGAAGTCTCTCTGGTGCTTATGCATCTAGCCTGCTCTGTCTCCCACAGTAGAGCTATACCGAGGTCCCTGACCATCGAGAACCAAAGCCTCGAGCAGAGGGATAATAGGACAGTGCACACAACATCCTGCTGCCTCTGTTCTATGGCTTCTAGATGGTTGTATTCCACCCTTCAAGTCACAGGGTTCCCAGAGTCCTCAGAATCCATAGTGGGGAAAAAGACGTTGGGAGGGAAGATGGAGAGGACACCACTGCCCTGGGGCTGCCCTGACACGCTGGTACCACAGTCTGGAGTGCAACACTAGAGACTGTTTCTCAGGATTTCAGAGGCTACTGAGCTCAAGGTGTTCACAAGGTCAGTTCCTGCTGAGGTCAGTTCCTTTCTTGGGCCTGTGGTGGCCGTCTCCTCCCCGTGTTTCCACATAGTTACTCCCCTGGGGGCGCCTGTGTCCTCATCCCTTGTAAGGACACCAATTCCATTGGACGGGGCCTGCAATCGATGGCCTTGTTTTAACTTCATTGCCCCTGTAAAGGCCCTGTCTCTGCACTAGCCCCATCCTGAGGTGCTAGCTCTTAGCACTTTAACATGAATTTCGTTGTGGGGGACACGACTTAGATCATAATAGCACCAGAGATCATATAAACACCAGACCATGTTACCTGCACCCCGAAACCACTTCCAAAATCGCAGGGAAATCCACATTCTTCACAGCCCTGGTCCATGTATCATAAATTATGAGAGAGTGAAGAAACAAAAACCAAAAAAGGACATTTGAAATAATGCATACGTATGCCTAAGAATATATTATGTAATAATTTCTATTAGTAGGTTTATCAAACTATTAATGTATAATGTGTTTATTATTATGCATATATATGTATTATTGCAGTAAAGAATTGGTAGGATTTATAGTAAAGATTTTAAAATAATGCCTGGATATTTTGGAACCAGTAGGACAATTTCCCATGTAAGGACTAGGAGCATCTGAAGAGACTATAAAATATTGGCAACATTTTAAAAACTCCTTTATAAATGTATTTATTTGGTTAGCCTTAGTGGTATTAGGATATGTTATTTATAACCTGGTGTATCCATAAATTTATCATGTGTTACATAAAAATATTTCTGTTTACATTATATTATAATACATTTTAATCTTATTTTTAAAGGCTTTATTTTTTAGAGAAGTTTCAGGTTTACAACAAAATTGAGAGGAAGGTAGGGAGGTTCCGCATGTACCCTGTCTCCACACAGGCCCAGCCCTCCTGTTAGCAGCACCACTAACCAGAATGTCATCACCACAGGTGAACCCCATCAACACATGGTGGTCACCCAGAGTCCATCGTTCACCTTAGTGTTCGCTCCTGGTCCCTTACGTTCTGTGGGTTTGGATAAATGTACATATACATACATATCCATCAGTGTAATGTGCAGCACATTTTCACTGCCTTAAACTTCGTCTTTATTTTTATTTTTAAAATGTGGTAAAATACACAAATATAAATTTACAATCATAACCACTTCTAATAATGCAATTCAGTGGCACTAAGTGCTGTCTGTCACCTTTTTGTGCCACCATTGCCACCATCCGTCCATAGACCCATCCGTTCACTTTGCACAGCTGAGACTCTGCACCTGTGAAACAGTAGCTCCTGCCTCCTTCCCCCAATGCCCGATAGCCTGCCTTTTACAAAACACATACTGTCTGTTGTAGAGGAACTGGAAAGTTTAATGCAGCAAGGGAAGAACGGGGGACTGGCTAGTACCACTTTGATGTGAACCATAACATATTTTTGTTCTGTGTACATTCATGTATCTAACTTTTTACTGTGCACACTGGTTTGTAGCTTTTCCTCTTTTCCTTCATATAGCTGCAGTACTTTTATATATGAAACATATGTCATTTTAATATTTACATGAAACTCCACTCATTTAAGCAATCCCCTTTGAATTCTGAAGGAAATCTTTGGTTTTTCCTGATATGTTCATACAGTAAAGGGCCAGACACAAAAGATTAAGTACAAATGTAGACCTCCACAAAGCAATGCTCTGACGGACCTTTTATTACAGTTAGGTCTTTGTCTACATCCTCAAATATTTCTTCAGGATGAGTTCCTCCATTTAAGTTACTTTGAGAAAGGTATTCTATATTTTTAGGCTTTTAAAACATTACCAAAGTGCTTTCAAGAAAAATGGTACCATTTAATGCTCCTAACAGCTGTGGATAAGCACACTTATTTTTCATATCTCCAGCAACCTATGATATTGTTCCTCAAAAAATCAAAATAATAGATAGGTGTGGTTTTATTTTAAAAGTTAAGTTATAGGGAAGGACTTATAATGCAAAGGTGTCAGGCCTTTTACCCTGACTCGACTCCCTAGCCTGCTCTCTGGAGATAGTCTGATAGTCTGTTTTAGTTGCTCTGATGGTTTGTCTCCACAGGTCTAAATAATATGCTTATACTGCTCTCTCTCCTTCTCTCTCTCTTTCACATGCACACAGACACGTGCATGCACACAATACTTTCTGCTGGTGAGATGAGGTTTTAATTCTGTTACACCACCCACATTCCCCTTTTATACCCAGTTTTTGAATTAATTTTAATAGTTGTTGAAGATTTACTTTTTGTATCTAAGTATCTCTGCAGTTGTCATGGTTGGTCCAGGCTCTCTCGGCGGCTCTTGGTGAGCATTGCTCCCTCCCCAATTCCTTTTTCTGTCAGCTGTTTTCTTTTTCTCTCCCTCTTTCTTTTATTCCCTTCCCTTCCACTCTTCTTTTTACATCTTTTTTGAAATCTTTTTGCATTTTGAAGACTGATGAAATGTACATTTATTCTCTCCTGTAACCATGGTAACTAGGTCTTCTATGCCTTGTCCCTAGATTGATTCTAATAGTTCAAAAATCAGCCAGGTAATATGTCAGTTGTATTTCCTTCTCTGTAGTTCCACCATAAAGAGCTGTTCACGTAGAGGAGAATGTTCCTAGTGCCAAGGCCAAATGGATTCTTCTTTTTAACATTCTAAAAATTATTCAGTGAACCACTACTTTATTTTAATTCATATTTGAATCTTATTTGATGGGCATATTTTCCCTGATATGCTATGAATTATTGTTTTTCCTGCTGGGAGAATCATATTCTTTCATACTTTCTACCTTACTCTTCCCATCCATTACTTAGATTGGTCTCTTCATCTTAGAAGGTACTGAATTCTGACTTGAATTTACCGCTTTCCAAGCCTATACATCTGACATCTGGGATTTCATCTTGCTGGTCTCAGGTTTCATTCCATTAGTTCATATTGGATCAGAGTTTTGTTCTCATTTTTCTGGAGTGCATCCTCAAGGGATTTTCTCACAAAGAGAGGTGGCCATCTTTATTATTTATAAAAGTGATTTTATTTTGCCATGATATTTGACGACTTACCGTAACAAAATTTTTTAGATTGAAATGACTTTAACTAACAAAAAAAAAGCAAGCAAAATATAACCAGAGACATTGAAATTAAGAACAATCAAACAGTAACCAGAGGGGAGGTGGGAGGAGATAATGGGGGGAGGGGAGAAGGGTTTAGAGGAACAACTATATAGGACACACGGACAAAACCAAGAGGGAATGGAAGCAAAGGAGGGAGGTCGGGTTTGGCAGGGGTGGAGGGGAGTGGTGGTGGGTAAACACAGACACCTGTAATTGAACAACAATACAATATTTAAAAAAAAATAAAAGAAATGACTTTCCACTCAGAACTTTGGAGTTTCTGTTTCATTCCAGCATCAGTAGTTGCTGAGAATTTCTACTGCTGGTCTGATTGTTGTCACTTGATATCTTGCTCCTCTGTGAAAGCTTTTTAGGATTTCTTCATTTTCACTCCTCTCCACAACTCATGCCCTTGCAGTTTGAGGACTGTGTATATCTTCATTTCTAGGAAAATCTCTCTCCTCCCTCTCTAATACTTTATTCTGCTTCGTCCCAGGCACTTCTATTAGAATTTTCTTCCAGAAGTCTTTCCTATCTTCTAATTGTTCTTTTTTCATATCATTTTTGTTTTATAGATATCCTTTTCTTCTTGGAGGTTTCGGAAGAAATTTAGAAATTAATAATGTATTTTGGTTCTTAATTGAATGTTGTCTATACCTTAAAGCAGTCAGTTCTGCTATAGTGTTATTTTGCAAGTACAGATTTGTCCAAAATTAGAATGTTTTTGCTAGTTGTTTCTCCTCACTTCTCCCTTGTTTCTTAGTTCCCAACTGATAGATAATTTTCCTTTTGTTAACCCAATTCTGTTATTAAATAGCCTTTTGTTGTCTTTGGTGGTTGCTCTGCCATTTGGGACTTTCTTTCAGGTACCACTTGGCAAATCCTATCCCACCCCTGGTACCTGCCAAAGCCACCTCCTCAGGAAGCCTTTCTCAGTGCCTTGGCAGATGTCCCTCTGTTGTGTATCCCTGTACAGCTTAGTGTTCTATGAAGACCTCCAGGGGAAAGTTATTAATTGCTCCAGTGATTTTAAGACTGAAGAACAATGGGGAATTTCAAAAAAATCAAATAACTGTACCTTTACTCAGAATACAATTAGTTGTGGGATGAGAGCCTCCGTTTCCCCTATACTAGGATTGTATTGAGCTGTAGTAATAGAAAATCCACTTAGAGTGGCTTTGGAGAGAATTATTTCTCTCAAAAATAAGTCTAGTTAGATGTTGTTGTTGGAGTTGGATCAATGACCCCCTGCTGTCAGGTCCGACATCTCCACAGTTCTTGTCACCAAACCTTCATGGTCACAAGATGGCTGCTGCCACACCTGCTATCGTATCAATTCAAAACAGGGTAAAGAGAAAGAGCTTGACAGCTGTGTCCTGTTCATTTTTATCATGAAAGTAAAATGAAAGTTTATCATGAAGGTTTCCCAGATGACACTGTAGAACACTCCATTTTTGTCTCATGGTCTAGATGGCTTTGAGTACAAGAAGCATGGGGACAGTTTGGAGGATCTTGAAGAGAGAAGTTTATTGACTCAGAGTGGGTTTTCCAGAGCAGGTATTTGGGTTTTGTTCTGCACACTGGTGTATCTTAGCATGCATCAGAATCACCTGGAGGGCAGCATAAAGCAGACTGCTGAACTTCTCTCCCAGGATTTCTGGCTCAGATAAGTTCTGAAGTGATGTTGATGCTGTAGGTCTAGAGCAATGACAATTGATAGTAACCTTATTTTCTCCTTTAACAAAATGAGGGTATTTTTTTAAGGAATAAGTGGTTGACTTAACTATATTTTCTTATTTTCTGTGTTTTTGATGCTGCGGCACCTGAAGCTTCATTGGCCAGGGAGAGACTGCCTTCCAGGGTCAACTCATTCCTAGAAGAGCAGACAACTAGTCTGGGAGCCCATCTCTGATGTGCAGACCAACCAATCCCAAGTCCGCACCTCCACCCCACTCTTATCAGACTCCTGCAGTCTGGGTACTATCCTCCTGCCCTAAGTTCCCCCAGGGCCATGTACTGGACACCTGGGGACCACCTCTGTAGTCCAGAGCACACCATAATTATTCAGACTGTCCAGTCCCAAACCTGCTCAGTTTACTTTCCTTGCTTCACCCATTCCTTCCTATGAAAGTCATGACAAAAGCTGTTGCCCACTTGCCCTTTGCTCCCTCTGCCTCCCAAAGGGCCCTACTGCTGCCCCCTGTGGCCCTGCAGGGTGTGTTGTGCCCCCTGATGGGAATCTGTGAGTACACGTTTCTTCATGACAGGCAATGCCACATCTTCATGCCCTACCATATCTAGTAAACAGTAATATAATGCTTGTAAAGTGCTTAGCCAAACGCCTAGGCCTCGGGCAAAAGGACATCAGGGAGGCATTTGGGGAAGAATGCAGAGGACAGTGGGAATGAAGAGTGGAAGAGGAAAGTGGTGGAGATGGAGAAGTGCATTCCAAGGGTCTTGTGGTCCAGGGCTGTTCTAAGGGCCCAGGCTGGCACTGTGCAAATAGAAAGGGTGCAACAGGTGCTGAACAGATTAGTGGTATAAAATTAAGAGGAGTTGGCAACTTCGTGGGTGTTGCAAGTTGTTTATTATCTGACAAGGTTTGTGACGAAACTATCTCTGCTTCAAAAGCAACTTCCCTGCTTCCCTGAGTGACTTCTGAGATGGCAGCTGAAGAGTCCTCATTGCTTAGCTCTCAGTCCAACTAAGTGTCCTTTCGTGATTGGTCCAAAACTCCTAGGCAGCAGGTCAGGGAAGACTTCTAAGGTGTCCTGTCGAGAATGTTTCCTCCAGTGGATTCAGTGCCCAGGATCTAGCTGGTGATTGCCGTTTTGCGAAATATACTTTCATAGTCCGGTGGCTTTGGGAAATGATGGGCTAGTGAAAATTAAGCTACTTTATTTACTGCAGGGCTTCTCAGACCCTTTAACATTTTAATGAGTATTTGTTAATGCAGAAAAGTGTTTTCCTATTTTCCACAGGACTTTTACATTCAAAGTGCCTTCTGAGTCTGTGTTTCTCATGGAGCAGAGTTTGAGACATGTTGCTATGCTCTAACTGACGTGAAACCCTGGTGACAGCTGAGATTCTCTGGGGAGTGTTAATTGTTCACCTGGTGCTCATAAGGAAAACAATGCACAGTTTTTAGGTTCATTTGCCAAGGCTCTGTTTTGCTTTAGTGTGTTGGTGTAAAAAGATAAAAAAGACATGACTTGTAACCTGATGTTACCTACACCGCGCCTGTCATCCTGAGGAATGACTCGCCCCCTGAAAATAGTGGATAGTGGTCATTGTCTTGATAGTGAATGATGCTCTATATTTCACTTACAAAGATGGGTTCAAAAATACCAACCTTCCTAAAAATGGTTTTACCTGTTAGCCCGCCTCCCTTCCTTGAAGACTGATGTCTGTGGGTCAGTCTTTAATGCCCTGTTGAAGTGCTTCTGGAGGGACGGAGGGAGGTTTCCCAGAAGTGGGGAGTTGGGGAAGGGGTGCTCCATTGCTCTAATTCAATACCGATGAGTCTTTTCTCCAGTCCGTGAGACATGTGATAGAATTTTCTTAAATTCTTTTGACTTTCAAGTAAGTTTGTGACTTACTTACCCACCCCCACCCAACTTATGCTTTTAAGCCTCACCTGAGGACATACTTTTATTGATTTTAGAGAGAGAGGAAGGGGAAGAAAGAGAGGGAGAGAAACACTGATGTCAGAGGGAAATATCAACTGGCTGCCTCCCACAGGTGCCCTGACCAGGAATTCAATGCACAACCTTTTGGTGTACGGGACAATGCTCCAACCAACTAGACACCGAGCCAGGGCAATGACCCCAGATTTTTAAGAACACACTTGAAGAGCTGAATTTGTCTCCAGCACAAGATCCTTTTCTTTCCAACGTGTGAGCTTGCTGCCTTTTTATCAGCTGTGTAGATACAATTTCATGTGTTTTTTAAAAAAAATTTGCCTGTAGTTGGTATATAAATAATTGTTCTAGCTAGCTGTCAGGATACTCCTAAAACTCAGCTCTTATTTTTAAGCAAAAAGTAGTAAAAAACTGGAAGAAAAAATATATGTATTGTATGATGTGTTGGAATCATTTATGTAAGTTCATGCTTAATGCTTAGTGCTTATTTTGTTAATTTTTTATATTATCTATTTTTTGTTACATATATTACTTATTTATACGTTCTATGTGTATATTCCTGTATATTCCTATGTATATTCCTATATATATTCCTATATATATTCACATATGTATATGGTTCAGAACATATATTCCTATGTATATGTTCTGATCCATGTAAACAGAGGCATCTACCTGCAACACAAATGCAGAACCAAAACATGACCAATTTTGTTGAAGCTGCATGCATATCCTCCCGAAATCCAGTCCCCTTTCCTTTCCCAGAAACTTCACTGTTTGAAAGTTTGTCTTTATAAGGCTTTTTATTTAAATACATGTGTATTTTCCCCTTAACTGTATGTTCTGTGGTGGTGAGCTTTGGTTTTGAGCTTTATGAAAACAATATAATTTAATCAGACTTATAAAATTTTACCCCCATTCAATATTATGCTTCTGAGATTTACCCATGTGGTTTTGGGTAAATTTTATGTCATTACTTTTTATTACTGCATGACATGTCATTATGTGACATAGGCCAGTTTTTTTTAGTACTCTGCTTAATGGTCTTTTTTACTTTAGTTGCTTTACAAAAAAAGTAAAAAGCCGCCATGACTGTTTTGTAAATGTCTCTCATAAATGTGCTGGGGTTTCTCTAGGACAGTGTTTTTTGAATACAGGCCCCAACCCATCAGTGATGATGACATCAATTTAGTGAATGTAGTAGGAAATATTAGTGAGCATCAAACATTGTAAGTATTGTTCCATTAGAAGATGTTTTATTCTGATACTGAGCTTTGATGTCAAATGTACCAGAAAGATCATGACATGTTGTTTTTGCAGTGCTTGTAACAGCTCACGCCTGTAGCTGTGGTCTGGGGTGGTTCCTGCTACTCCATAGTGTCACCATTGGGAATAGTCAGGGGCACCTTTTTGTTAAACCGGTAGGTATAGAGTGGCATGTCTTTGTGGTTTTAATTTGTGTATTTCTGGTTACTAATGAGGTTGACCAAGTTTTTATGTTTGTTAATCATTAGAATTTCCTTTTTTAAGAAGTCTTTGGCCCATTTTTCTGTCAGGTGGGTTTTGTTGTTGTTGGCTTATGGGCATTCTTGATTCAGTCTGAATGTTAGTTCCGTGGCATACATATTTCTTATGTATGTCTTTTTTAAAATTTTTAATTAATTCATTTATTTTTAAATATATTTTATTGATTATGCCATTACAGTTGTCCCATTCCCCCCTTCACTCCCCTCCACCCTGCACACCCCTCCCCCACCATTCTCCCTCTTCCATTCATGTCCATGTGTCACAAATTCTTTAGATTCTGTATTTCCCATAGTATTCCTGCCATCCCCCCTGTCTATTTTCTACCTACCGTCTATGCTACTTATTCTCTGCACCTTCTCCCCCCTTTTTCTCCTCCCACTCCCCTGTTACTAACCCTCCATGTGTTCTTCATTTCTATGGTTCCACTCCTGATCTAGCTGTCCTCTTGGTTTGCTTTTGTTTTAGGTGTGGTTGTTAATAACTGTGAGTTTGCTGTCCTTTCACTGTTCATATTTTTCATCTTCTTTTTCTTAGATAAGTCCCTTTAACATTTCATGTAATAAGGGCTTGGTGATGATAAACTCCTTGAATTTGACCTTATCTGAGAAGCACTTTATCTGCCCTTCCATTCTAAATGAAAGCTTTGCTGGATAGAGCAATCTTGGCTCTAGGTCTCTGGATTTCATGAGTTGGAATACTTCTTTCCAGCCCCTTCTTGCCTGTAAGGTCTCTTTTGAGAAATCATCTGACAGTCTGATGGGTACTTCTTTGTAGGTGACTGTCCCCTTATCTCTTGCTGCTTCTAGAATTCTCTCCTTCATTTTAATCTTGGCTAATGTAATGATGATGTGCCTTGGTGTGCTCCTTCTTGGGTCCAACTTGTTTGGGACTCTCTGAGCTTCCTGGACTTCCTGGAAGTCTATTTCCTTTGCCAGACTGGGGAAGTTCTCCTTTATTAATTGTTCAAATAAGTTTTCCACTTGTTGCTGTTCCTCTTCCCCTTCTGGTACCCCTATAATTCGGATGTTGAAACGTTTAAAGATGTCCTAAAGGTTCCTAAGCCTCTCCTTATTTTTTTGAATTCTTATTTCTTTATTCTTTTCTGTTTGGTTGTTTCTTTTTTCCTTCTGGTCCACTCCCTTGATTTGAGTCCCAGTTTCCTTTCCATCACTATTGGTTTCCTGTGCATTTCATTTCATTTCAATCAGTTTAGCCTCCATATGTTCCTCTAATTTGTGGCTAAAATCAACCAATTCCGTGAGCATTCTGATCACCAGTGTTTTGAACTGTGCATCTGAGAGGCTGGCTATTTCTCGGTCACTTAGACTTATAGGCTCTGGGGCTTTGAGCTGTTCTTGAGTCACAATGCTTGGTCTGTTTACACCTGTTATATTTGAGGGGTGGAGCCTTAGATGTTCGTTAGGGCCGGGCCACCCAGTCACTCGGTTGTGACGCTGTACCTGGGGGCGGGGTCAGAGAGGGAAAAAAATGGCGCTTTTCTCCACTCCGCTCTCTCTCAGATTTCTGTCCCCTCTGCGGCTTCCCCCAAGCAAATTGGGCCCCTCTGGTGCTGGTTCCTGGGTGTGTGGGCCCGTGTATTCTCCAGGACCCTGTGGGTCTCTCCAGTGAACTCTCTGTGAGCCTGGGAGCCTCTTCCAGCCCCTCAACCCTGAGAAAGTCTTTCCAGTTGTTGCTTTCCAGCTCTTATTCCTGTCGCTGGGGCCCTAGCCTGCAGGGTCTGTCTCACTGTTCGCTCCTTCGCTTGGTTTATCTGTGCACGAATGTGTGACCACAGTCAGCCAGCCACCCTGCGCCCTCACTGGGTCTGCCCGTTGCCAGCCCACGCTTGGGATCCACCAACCACCTCCGCCTCCACTCCTGGGTTGGTAGGACCGAACTGTCTTTCCAGCCTGACCCCGCTCCGCTGCTGCCTCCGCCCCTCTTACCCGTCTGGCTGAGTGGTTCATTGTTGTTGGACTTCCATACAGTTCAATTTTTACTGTTTTGGCTGCCTTTTTGTTTCTAAAACTTCGCTGTCTTTAAATTTAGTTGTGGGAAGGGGCACAGTGTTTCCACCTATGCCTCCATCTTGGCCGAAAGTGTTGTATGTCTTTTTTTTAGTTTCTGATTTTCTTGTCACTTTTTTTTGACCACCATAAGAGAATATGCTACTTTTCATGTAAATGTATTTATTATTCTTTTCTTTTTTGGTTAATCTTTGTGCTTTATTTTCAAAAATCTCATTGCATGGTCAGAAATGTAAGTTTTAATGTCTCGCCTTATACATTTTAAGTGTTTACTTCATTGGGTCTTGGATTTTATGCATAGTGTTGGGTAGAAACTCTAGTTCTTTCTTTCTTTTCTCATGTGGGTAAACAAAATGACCCAGCATTACCTGTTGAATAACTCATTTTCTCTTCCTTCCTCTTTCCCAATCTGGGATAATGCCCTACTGTCTATCATTAAATGGCTGTTCCCGGGCCCAACTCTAGTGTGTGGGAAAGGGGAGTTCACACAATAATGAATAGTCCCTGGATACCAGCAGGGTTTTCAGAGCTTAACTTATTCTGACACTATCTGCCTAGAGAGAGCATCACATTCCGTATGTTAATGGTTCGGTCCTCCAAGACTTCCCATACCCCCCCATACCCAGCCCCATTCCAAGCCAGGGGTTTGCCCAGACTTCTACTGTGTTTCTGACCAACCTGCTACAGATGGGAGCTTCCGACAGCCTCCTCTGTGGACTTCAGACACACTCATCACAACTCCAGTTGTCACCTGCACTTCTGACAAACTGGCTATAAATCAGAGGTTTCTCATGACTTCCTCCTTGAGCTCAATTAATTTGCTAGAAGAGCTCACAGAACTCAGAGAAATATTTTGCTTACTAGACCACAGTTTTATTGTTAAAGCACAGGTAGCAAACACAAGGTCTGAATCAGGCCCTCCACCTTGTTTTATCCAGCCCGGCACTTTGTTTCTACCTGGCAGCAGTGCCGAGCTCTTGCCTAACTGGTAAGGAGTCCTTACATTTATACACTCCTAAAATTGCATTCGGCCCTTTGAAGGCAGCTGCGAGGCTGGCGTGGTCCCCGGTGAAAATGAGTTTGACGCCCTGTTGCAAAGGATCTAACTCAGGAATAGCCAGAGTGGGAGAGACACGCAGGGTGAGCTATGGGGAAGGACCCAGGCCTCCCATGTCCTCTGCAGGCCCCACTCTCCCGGCAGCACCTCCATGTGCTGCTCCCCAACCCCGAAGTTCTCTGAACGCAGTCCTTTTGAGTTTTTGTGTAGGCACGATTGATTAAATCATTCGCCATTGACTATAGATTCAACCTCCAGCCCTCCCTCCTCCCTAGAGGTCAGGGAGGTAAGACCGAAAGGTCCAACTCTCTAATCACCAGGTTGGTTCTTGTGGCAACCAGCCCCACCCTTAGGTAATTTGCATTAGTAACCTCATTAACATAACAAAAACCACTTTTTAAAAATCCTCACTGAGGACACTTTTCTATTGCTTTTATCCACAGGGGAAGCTGGAGAAAAAGGAACATTGATATGAGAGAGAAGTATCAGTTGTTTGCCTCTCCAAGGCCCCCCACCCCCATCTGGGAACTGAACCCACAGCCTTCTAGGGCACAGGTGATGCTCCAACCCACTGAGCCACATGGGCCAGGGCAACAAAAGACACTTTTATGGGGCTTTCATCCGCAAAAAATTCCAAGGATTTTAGTAGCTATGAGCCAGGAATTATGAAGGAGAACCTCATATATATGAGAAATTTATTTTAGTCACCTGAATGACCAAATATATATTTCTTATAAGTCATTATGGGGGAAGAAAATATTTTTCTCTACCTTCCTATGTTCTTCCAGCTGGTCTTATAATTAAATGAACACTAGGCCGATTAACAAGAGAAAATAACCAAATTTGATTTTATGTTCACGTAAGAAAGCCCCACATACGTGAGAGCCAGATACCACATGCACACGAGGGGCTCAGAGACATGAAGTCAAAATGAGGCATGTGGAGCCTCCTGAGCTAAGTAAGGGTAAGGTAGGGCCTCTGAGGGTTCACAAAGGAGGGCCATTCTCAGATAACAGGAAGAGAAGATGTTCAACAACTAGTGTTTGCCCTGCCTTATACATAGGTAAGAAAAAGTTCTATCTGCTGATAACTCTTAATATGGGCAAGGCCCCAAATGTAAATTCTTTAAGGGAGAAGTAAAAGTTTCTTTGGAGCCCACAGGGTCTCAATTACCTTCAGCTCAAAGTTATTCATGTGCCAAAGGAGCACACCTTGAGGAGGCCTGATTTGAACCCCTGCACCAGAGTATCACAATCATTTATTTCCCTCTGTGTGTGTGTGTGTGTGTGTGTGTGTTTCTCTGTGCTCTTTCTGCCCCAGTGCTCCGTGGGAACATTGTTAATGTCTCTTACTAACTTAAGAAATTGTTCTTGACATAGATATTGCCTATTTTTAAGTAAATTTATTCCAAGTTTCTTTTCTATGTTAGATGACCTTTTAAAATTAGGTTTTCTAAGTATTTACTGGTTATATTGTTTGTGTTTTATTGATCATATTTCCAGCTACTTTTCTAAACTTCCATTGTTTTTAATAATTTATAGATTATGTCAGTTTATTTTTTTCCTTTCTGGTTTTTACATCTTTTACTGCACTTGCTTACTGAGCTGAATAGACAGTGATAGTAGGCAACATTGTCTTATTCTTGATTATAAAGGGAATATCTTGATTATAAAGGGAATATTTTTAACATGTTTCTGTTAAGAATGATGTTTTATAGGTTTTTTTAAAAATCAATATAAGGATTTTACTTATTTTTTTCTATTTTTCAGGAGCAGATTGAATTTTACTAAATATTTTGTCTGCAGTTTTTTTTGAGACAGTTATGTTATCAATAGAAATGGAGTTCTTGTGGTGTCATGAGGAAAAGAGTTTCCTGAGACCTGCACAGGAGGAAGGGGCTCTGTGGTAAACCTGACTGATGATGACAAATTAAAGGAGTTCCCCTCCTGACTTCGCAATGTCCCATCTCTGTCTGTCTTGCTGTGGAAAAGGTCCAACCTTGTCTTCACTAGGGCCAGGGTGAAGGTCACTGCCAACAGTTTCTGCTCCATATTAAAGCACAGTCCAGCCCAGCATCTGGCCATCTAAGCATGTGTTTCCAGCTGCAGCCCACTGCTTTGCCTCAGTGCTCATGCTCCCTGCTGGAGCTTGAGTGTGGAGTCGCATGGCAGTGGATTGTGTGCTGCTGGGCTGCTATCTGGCCATGGAAAGCACAGGTGAGTGTACTGTGAGAGGGCGGGTCATCAGGTGAGAAAGAAAGGCCTTCTTAGTTCCCCTAGTATTATGTATCTCAGGCTTGGAAAAGACTGGAAACATTTTCAAAAGAACTAGTCCATTTCCCAGATTTTCTCAGGCTTTTGATAGGCCCGCCCCCTAGTTAGACTGACAGGTGTCTTTGATTAAGCACCTCCCCCTGTACCATTTTGACTTCGTGCTTGTGCTGGTGCTTGCCTCTCCCTGCACCCTCCTGACAATATGAAAGGCCTCTAAGGTCAAGTACCTCCCTCCAGCACCCCTCAGCACTCTGGTACCAGAGTGGGGAAGGGAAGAGTGGTAATCCCCTCAGCAGATGACAATGCTGTGGTCTCCTTGGAGTGTGAAGCTGGTGCTTCCTGGTGAAGCAAGCAGGCTTGTGCTCCCCAGTTTGTTAATCTCAATGTCTCTAATTCCCTTTGCTCTCATTCCTTTATTAATAATTAGCTACATGGTGACTGTAGCAGTTATGTTTTTTGAGGTAGTTATGTATTATCCTTTAATCTGTCAATGTGATGAATTATACTTGCAAATTTCTAAAGTGAAATCACTCTTGCATTCCAACAGTTAATCTAAGTTGTTCATAGTGCTAATTTATTTTGTTTAGGATATTTGTATCATTGTTAACACATTATACTGATTTATATGTCTCTTTGTCTCCTTTTGTAATCAAGTTATTCTTGTCCCTTAGAGTGAGTTGCACTGTGTTACTTCCTTTTCTGTTCTTTAGGAGTTTATATAATTTTTGCAAGGAAACATTTCTTGGAAATGTGTCTGTAAAACAACTCACTCCTATGTTTTCTTTGTGAAAATATATTTAATTACTAGTTTAATTTCTTTAATGTTTATAGGACTATTCAGACCTCCCATTTATTCTTGAGTCACTTTTGGCTTGCTTTAATTTTCTAGCTATTTGGCTATTTTGTCTAAGTTTTCAAATAAAGTTGTTCATAACTTTTATTTATATTTTTAATCTCTGCAGTATCATTGGTTATATTCCACTTTTGTTTCCTATCATTTGTCTATTTTTTCCTTGATAAATCTTATAGAGATTTGCCATTTTTGTCAGACGTTTCAAAGAATTAACTTTGACTTTGTTGGCTCAATTATATATTTTTTGTATTATACTGATAACTTCCCTTTTCAATTTTGTTCTCATTTCTTTAAGTTTCTTCTCTTTCCACTTATTCTAAGCATTTTCAGCCTCTCTTTTTTCCACTATAAGCATTTTGAGTTTCTGTATTTTTTAAATATCACTTTGCTGTCTGACAAGTTTGATACACAGTATTTTCATGTTTCTTAAATCTAAATATTTTAAATTTCTAACAGTTATTTTTGACTGTGAGCAATTTAAAATTATTTAAAAGTTTCCAAATTTGTTCTTTTTTTCAACTTTAACTTTTTAAAATTTTATTCAAATTATATGGGAGTTAGAGAACATCATTTGTGTGTCTTCTGTCATTCGATGTTCTTTAAAATGTTCTTTATGGGCTAGTAAGTGGTTAATTTTTGTAAATGAATTATAGCATGCATGAAAAGAATTTATATTCTATCAGTATAAATTAGGTTCTGATGTATGTCTGTCGAATAAATCCTTTTAAGTTGTTTTTTCAAATCCTGTATATCTTCATTAACTTTTTTTCCTTTATATCTCTTTAATTGAAAGAGAAATGGTGACATCTATTATGGTAAATTTTCAGGGCTTCTCTGAGAGTCTATCACTTTTGATTTACATATTTTGTGATTCTTATCACATATACCCAAATTTGGAATTCTCATAGCTTCTCAATAAGCTAAGCAAAGTTTCTTTTGAGAAATCAGCTGACAGTCTTATGTAAACTCCTTCGTAGGTAACTATCTGCTTTTCTCTTGCTGCTTTTAAGATTCTCTCTTTATGTTTATTTAACCTTTGGCATTTTAAATATGATGTGTCTTGGTATGGTCACTTTGGGTCCATCTTGTATGGGATTCTCTGTGCTTCCTGGACTTGTATGTCTATTTCCTTCACCAAATTAGGGAGGTTTTCTTTCATTATTTTTTCAAATATGTTTTCAATTTCTTACTCTTTCTCTTCTCCTTCTGACATCCCTATGATTCAAATGTTGCTACATTAAGTTGTCTCAGAGGTTCCTTAGCCTACCCTTTCTTCTTTTAGATTCTTTGTTCTTCTTGCTATTCTGTTTGAATATGTTTTTTCTTCCTTATGTTCCAAGTCATTGATTTGATTCTCGGCTCCATCCACTCCACTGTTGTTTCCCTGTCAATTTTTCTTTATTTCACTTATGTAACCTTCATTTCTGCCTGGGTCTTTTTTATGCTGTTGAGTATCCAATGAGTTCCTTGAGCATCCTGATAACCAGTGTTTTGAACCCTGCATCTGATAGATTGCTTATCTCCATTTTGTATAGTTCTTTTTCTGGAGTTTTGTTTTGTCCTTTCATTTAGGCCATATTTCTTTGTCTCCTCATTTTGGCAGCCTCCCTGTGTTTCTTCTTGTGTATTAGGTAGAGCAGCTTTGCAGCATGGCCTAGTGTAGAAAAGCGCACCTGTAAGTTGTATGGGGCAGAGCCTTAGGTCATTGACAGGGAGGAGCAACCCATGTAAACCAGGTAGATGGAATCTTCAATATAGTGTCGGCACTCTGTGGCTCTGTGTGAAGGAGGGCTCAGAGATAGGACAATGCTGCTGCCTGTCCTCTGGAGTTTTGCCCAGGAGGAAGCTGTCCCCAGCACTCTCACTGATGCCAGACACTTCAGTTTCTCCCTGTATGCCACTGGCGCCCTTCTCGCTGCTGCACCAGGCTGGAGCTCTGGAAAGTAGGTCTACATAAGTCCTAAGTCTGTTGTGGGCCCTTTAAGAGGAGACTTCTGAGAATCCCCAAGTTTTTCTGCCAGCCCACCCCTCCACTGATTTTTATAGCCAGGTGTTATGGTAACTTATCTTCCTGGCACTGGAACCCTGAGCTGGGTGGTCTGGTGTGGGGCTAGGACCCTTACTCCTGAGGTATCCCTCCTGATTTTTATTCACCACACTTGGGTGACCATGCTTCTCAGAGCATCTCCATGTCTCCGTCCCTCCTCCCCTCTGGATGAATGTGACTTCTTTAAATCTGTGGTTGTCAGACTTCCATACACCTCTATTTTCTGACAATGGGTGATGTTTGCTTTGTAGTCTAGTTGTAATTTTTGCTGTGGTTGTGTAAAGAGGTGAGCCGTGTTTACATACACTTCCATTCTTGACCAGAAGTCTCTTGAGTTAAACTTTTCTATTATAATATTGTGATCCTCTCTCTTATTATATCTTCTTTTGTCTTTTTCTTTTATTTGCCTCAATATTTATTTTGGACAATATTAATGTAGTATTAATTAGAAATAGCCTGCTTTGTGTTTTTTCTCTTTTCTCTTCAATATTCCCAATTCTGGGTTTTTAAAAAAATTTTATTTATTTATCTTTGAAGGGGAAGGGAAGGAGAGAAGGAGAGAAATATCAATGTATGGTTGTCTCTTGTGAGTCCTCTGCTGGGAACTGGCCTGCAACCCAGGTATGTGCCCTGACTGAGAATCGAACCGCGATCATGTGGTTCGCAGGCCTGTGCTCAATCCACTGAGCCACACCAGCCAGGACTTCAATATTCCCAATTCTTGATGTTTTAGATAACAGTGCTTATAACTAGAAGAAACCCAGATTTTTTTGTATTTTTAAATTGATTGAATATCCTTAGCTTTTCACTGGTACATTTGGTCTATTTTTATTAATGATATATTTTATTTTATCCACTATTTTACTTTGTAGTTTCTATTTTTTCTTCTATACTGCTTCACCTACTATTATCTTTATTTACCTTTTGGTGTGATTCACTGAGCTTTTATTGTGGATTTTTGTGTTTTTCTTATTTTTTTTACTTTGCCTCTGTTACTACTTTTTATTGTAACTCTTTTTTTAAATATATTTTATTGATTATACCATTACAGTTGTTGTTCTATTCCCCCCCTTCATTCCCCTCCACCAGCACACTCCCTCCCCCACTATTCTCCCCTGCCCTTAGTTTATAACCACGTGTCTCAATTTCTTTAGATTCTATATTTCCCCCACTATTCTCGCCCTCCCCCTATCTATTTTCTACCTACCATCTATGCTATTTTCTGTGCCTTCTCCCCTCTTCTCCTCCTCCCACTCCCCTTTTTCTAGCCCTCCATGTGTTCTTCATTTCTATGGTTCCACTCCTGATCTAGCTGTCCTCTTGGTTTGCTTTTGTTTTAGGTGTGGTTGTTAATAACTGTGTGTTTGCTGTCCTTTCACTGTTCATATTTTTCATCATCTCTTTCTTATATAAGTCCCTTTAGCATTTCATATAATAAGGGCTTGGTGATGATGAACTCCTTGAACTTGACCTTATCTGAGAAGCACTTTATCTGTCCTTCCATTCTAAATGAAAGTTTTGCTGGATAAAGCAATCTTGGCTGTAGGTCTTTGGATTTCATGACTTGGAATACTTCTTTCCAGCCCCTTCTTGCCTGTAAGGTCTCTTTTGAGAAATCCGCTGACAGTCTGATGGGTACTCCTTTGTAGGTGACTGTCCCCTTATCCCTTGCTGCTTCTAGGATTCTCTCCTTCATTTTAGTCTTGGCTAATGTAATTATGATGTGCCTTGGTGTGTTCCTTCTTGGGTCCAACTTCTTTGGCACTCTCTGAGCTTCCTGGATTTCCTGGAAGTCTATTTCCTTTGCCAGACTGGGGAAGTTCTCCTTTATTATTTGTTCAAATAAGTTTTCCACTCGTGGCTGTTTCTTTCCCCCTTCTGGTACCCCTATAATCCGGATGTTGGAACGTTTAAAGATGTCCTGGAGGTTCCTAAGCCTCTCCTCATTTTTTTGAATTCTCATTTCTTCATTCCTTTCTGGTGGGATGTTTTGTTCTTCCTTCTGGTCCATTCCATTGATTTGAGTCCCAGTTTCCTTTCCATCACTATTGGTTTCCTGTGCATCTCCCTTCATTTCAATTAGTTTAGCCTTCATATGTTCCTCTAATTTGTGACTATAATCCTCTAATTTGTGACTATAATCTACCAGTTCTGTGAGCATCCTGATAAATAGTGTCTTAAATTGGGCTTCTGAGAGGCTGGCAATCTGTTGGTCGCTTAGAGTTATTGGCTCTGGGACTTTGAATTCTTCTTGCACCATCTTTTGGGCTATTCATGCCTGTTAAGTAGCAGGATCGGAGCCCTAGGTTTTCACCAGAGCAGGGCAACTCAGTGGCTGGGTTGTGACGTTGTATGTGGGGGCGGGGTCAAAGAGAGAAAATGGCTTCCCTCTGCCGCCTGCCGCCTCGGCCCGGGCGCGGCAGCCACCACCGTCACCAGGCCCACGTGTTTCGTTCCACTGCACGCGAGTGTGCCACTGCTGTCAGACCTCCACCACTGGGTTCGCTCCTTGGGGCCTGCGTGGTCCGTCTCACTGTGCATGAATGTGCGGCCTTGGTCAGTCTGCCCCGCACCCCAACTAGTTCCGGGCTGCCTGCGCTCCTAGGTCTGTCCTGCCCAACCCAGCTCCGCTGCTGGCTCTGCCTCTCTTACCGTCCTCGTTGAACGGTTCGTAGCTGTTGGACCTCCGTATAATTCTGTTTTCTGGTCTCTGGGCGTGTCTTAGTTCTCCAAAACTTTTGTTGTATTCAAGCTTGGTTGTGGGAGAAGGCACAGTGTTTCCACCTATGCCTCCATCTTGGCAGAAGTCTCTCTATTGTAACTCTTGATATGCTTATCATATTTTAGCCTAACAAAATCTAAAATTTGTTTTAACTCCTCTAACAAATGATACTAGGAGCTTAGAATAACTCATTCCAATCATTCTGCCTTCTTGACTTATATAGCATTGTTCTAGTATCAGTTCTGTCTTGAATTATTTTTTCTAAGATTTTATTTATTTATCTTCAGAGGGGAAGGTAAGGAGAGAGGGAGAGAAATATCAGTGTATGGTTGCCTCTCATGCATTCCCTGCTGGGGACTGGCCTGCAACCCAGGCATGTGCCCTGACTGGGAATTGAACCGCAATCGTGTGGTTTGCAGGCCCGTGCTCAATCCACTGGGGTACACCAGCTAGGGCTCTATCTTGAAATATTTTACTGTTAAAATTTACATGAAGTGAACGTAACTTTTTTCTGTGTAGTTCTGTGAGTTTTAGCGCACCCATCGATCTGTGTAATCACCACGCAAACTCACACAGTAGATAGAACAATCCATTGCCTTGAACAGTTCCCTTTGGAGTCAGCCCCTCCCCCACTTCTGTCTGTGTCCCTCCCTAACTAAGGCTTCCCACCCTTGTAGGTTGGCTTTTCCAGAATCTCCTATAAATGGAACCATTTGGCAATTATGTAACCTTTTGAGGTTGGATTTCCTTACTAAGCATAGTAGTGTTTTTGGCAACTATCCTTGTTGTAGCCTGTGTCAGCAGTCTCTTCCTCCTTTTTGTGAGTAGTATTCTATTGTTAATCCATTCACCTGTTAAAGGACATTTGAACTGTTTCCAGCTTTTTGTTATACAAATAAAGTTGCTGTGAACATTCATGAGTTTTTTTTATGTGTTTGTGGACATAAATTTCTGATTCTCTGGAGCAGGATTGCTAAATCACATGGCAAGTGTATGTATAAGTTTATGAGGAGTTGCCAAACTCTTTTCCTTTGGGCAGTGCGGTCACCTCCAGCAATGTCTGAGAGTTCCCATTGCTCTGTATCTTCTGCAGAACTTGATATGGTCAGGTTTGAGGGGCGGTTTGCTTTTATTTTTCCATATAATAGTTTTATTTATTCGGGTATTGATTTTGTCTCTCAGTAAGTAATAATGTTGAGTAATTTTTCTTGTGCTTATTTACCATCTATGTATCTTCCTTGATAAAGTTTGTGTTTAGATTTTTTGCCCATTTTTAATAGAATTCTTATTGTTGAATTTGAGAATTCTTTACATATTCCATATATAATTATCATACATGTGATCTACAAATATTTTCTCTTTCTGTGGATTGTCTTTTTACCTTCTAATACTGCCTTTCACAAAGCAAAAACTTTTAATTTTGTTGAAATCTAACATATAAGGTTTTTTCTTTTATAGATAATGCTTTCGATACATCTAAGAGCCCATTGCTTAGCTGAAGGTCAAAGATGTTTTCTCATATGGTTTCTTCAAAAGTTTTATTGTCCTGTTTTATATTTAAGTCTCTGATCCATTATGAGTTATTTAAAGTATGGGTCAAGATTCATATTTTTTCATATTGTAGTGGCCTGCCCAGGGAGGGAGCTAATGGGTGAATTAATGAGATGAATGTAATGGCTAATGGCCTCCTCAGAAGGGGAGCTTGCAGCTGAGTCAACAAGATTAGGGAGAGCAAGTAACTAAGTAGCTGAGGAGTAAGAACAAAGAAATTCGTACTAACTCCTATCAGCAGTTTTCTTGCTTTCAGGCCAGAAGTTGGTCTGAGTGGCAGACCACCCCTCACCCTATATAAATAAGTGTCCCCCACTGATCGGGGCCCAGAATTTGGAGACTGACTCCTCTGGGTCCGCAAAATAAAGTCCCACTCCGTATACCCAAAAGCGGCTGAGTTGTTTTCTGTAACATTTTGGTTCCCTGACCCGGAAACGACTCAGGCGAGCAGGCCTTTGCCTCCGGTGAAGGCGACGGGGGAGTGGCCGAGAAGGAGCCCGGCGGCTGAAGGGAAGCGCACGCCCAGGTGATTTCGGGTCCCGGACACCCCGGGCTCCGTGGAAGTCATACTCCAGACCGCTCTTCGACCCGGCAGGCGGGGTGCGGACTGGAACTATCCGGACCTGAGAAGGAGCCGATGGGTAAGTGCCCCGGGGGCCAGAGCCCAAGACCCGGCCCACCCCTCGTGGTGGAAGGAGAGACTGATCACCTCTCAGGCAGGCAATCAGCCGTAAGTCCTCTGGAGGCCAATTGGCCATCTGGAAGGGGAAACGTATCCCCACCTGGGCAGCCCTACTCCGGTGGGACTGTATAAACTCTTGGATGTTTGTCTGTGTGTTTGTGGGAGTTACTGTGTTTGTGGCTCCACGGGTGAAAAACCTACGGAGCAAGAGTGGGCCCCAACTTGGGGTTCCTCGGTCTGTCATATGGTATAATGGCTGGGAGTTTAACCCGGATTCTACGCGGGCAGCCTTAGCTAAGACAGACCCAAGCTCCCCGAGACGGGGGAGGCCAGATGGGTGAAATGAAAGCCCCTTGCCTTTGTTTATCTGCGCCGTTCTGGGAGGATCACCATGGGCGGGGAACCCTCCATTGTGTTAGACTACGTGCTGCAGAACTGACCGAATTCCGGGGCCAGGAACCGAGCATGGATGCCGGTCAGTTAGAGGTCTTTTGCACCTCTGAGTGGCTGACATTTGGAGTAGGCTGGCCCCCTGAAGGGACATTGAATTTAGGAATAATTAGGGCAGTCCACCTAATAGTGACAGGCAAGCCAGGGCACCCTGATCAGTATATTGACATAGACCGGTGGCAGGAGCTGGCACAGGACATGCCGAAGTGGTTGCAACAGTGCTCGAAACAGGTACCTAAGTTGGCTGCAGCTAAAGGGTGCCTACGAAAGACCAGCCGCCAGAGTTGCAATCAGGCATGGGTCTTTGCTACACAGGCCCGCCAACCCAAAATTTTTCAGAGTGATCCTGAGGAGGAACCGCCAGTATGTTTTCCTCCCCTGTATGTGGCTGAGGCACAAGGGCCCTCTCAGGCACCAGATACACCACCACTGTCAGTCTCCCCTGCCCCAGCCCCAGCTGAAGCCAGTGCCCCTCTAGCTTCTCCAATTGCCTCCCGGCTGTGGGAACGCAAAGGCCTTCAACTGCCACTCAGGGAGGCGCTGATGGCATGGCACAGCCAAGTCCGATTGTAGTATACTACCAGCCGTTCACTACAGTTGACCTCCTCAACTGGAAGCCCCATATTCCCTCCTATTCTGAGAAACCCCAGGCCCTGATAGGCCTAATGGAGTCCATCATGCAGACCCATCGCCTGACTTGGTATGACTGCAGGCGAGCTGCTCCTTACATTGTTGAATACTGAAGAGCGTAGGCACATAATCCAGGAGGCTCATCACCACTTAGAGGCAACAGCCCCTATCAGAACTCTAGACCCAGCCCAGTGGGCCTGGGCAGCAACCCCAGAAACCCAAGATGACTGGGACCATACCACTGAGGAGGGGCGTGCCGCCCTGGTGCGTTCCCGGGAGGCACTGCTCCAGGGCATTTGCTCAGGGGCTAGGAAGCCCACCAATATGTCTAAGGTGGCTAATGTCACCCAGAGGCCAGAAGAGTGCCCAGGCGACCTCCTCGAACGCCTGTGTGAGGCATACCGCATTTATGCCCCTTTTCATCCAGAGAGTCCTGATAACTAGCGAGTGATTAATACGGCATTTGTGTCACAGTCAGCCCTAGACATTTGTAAAAAGCTTCAGAAACTCGAGGGGTTTGCTGGAATGAACATAAGCCAATTGACTGAGATCGCCAATAAAGTTTATAACAATAGAGAAGAGGCAGCAGAACAGGCAGCCCAGAAGAGGAGGGAAGAAAAGGCAGCCCTATTGGCCACAACACTTGGGCACCCTCCCCGGAACCAAGGAGAGAGAGAAAAGAGGGGAGGGAAAGGGAGCTGAAGGGTAGAGCAAGACCAATGTGCTTACTGCAAGGAAAGGGGCCACTGGAAGAGGGCGTGCCCAAATCGCAAGAAGAAAAGCTCCAAGGCAGGGGGATCAGGACCTGCGCCCAACATCCTTAACCTGGTCGTACTGGATTCCGACGGAGGCAGACCAGGCTCTTTGAATTTAGGCCCCCATGAGCCCATGGTCCAAGTTACAGTGGGGGGCCACAACCTACCCTTTATGGGGAGTACCGGAGCAGAATATTCAGTTGTTGAATAGCCCCAATAGCCCCTCCCTCGGGGCGAGAAATCTCTATTATTGGAGCCCCAGGTGCCCCAGCAGCCCCAGAAGTTTCTGCAAGGCCCGCACTGTAGAGGTGGGAGGACACATGGTCAGGCACGAGTTCCTCTACGTACACAAGTGCCTTGTCCCGGTACTGGGGCGGGACTTACTTACAAAGTTGGGGGCATGGGTCACCTTCCAGCCTTCAGGTGAAGCCCACATGCAGGTCCAAGCCCCAAGCCTCCTTGCTATTATCCTCCCGAGGGAAGAAGAGTGCCAATTACACCCCTCAGGCGCAGAGGACGAAGGCCAAGACAGGTTAGGGCAAGGACTAAAGGACTTGTTGGGGCGGGATGATTCTGAGGTCTGGGCAGAAGGCAACCCCCCAGGAGGGGCAAGGGGTCAGACTCCTATCATAATAGAACTCAAACTGGGGGCTAGATCTCTGTACCTAGGGCAGTATGGCCTGTTGGAGAATCCCGACAGGGGATCTCGGGGGTCATCCGAAGACATTTACAAGAGGGAACACTAGTCCCCTGCCGGTCACCATGGATACTCCTTTCCTGCCGGCCAGGAAGCCAGATGGCAGTGAGTACCGACCAGTCCAGGATTTATGAGCAGTAAATGAGTCAGTTAGTACACTCCATCCGGTAGTCCCAAACCCATATACCCTGTTAAGTCAGCTTCCCCCATCTGCTGCTTGGTTTACCTGCCTCGACTTGAAGGATGCCTTCTTTTGCATACCAGTGGCACCTTCGAGCCAGCCTATTTTTGCCTTTGAGTGAGAGGACCCTACACTGGGGTCAAGACACAGCTAACCTGGACCAGGCTTCCCCAGGGGTTCAAGAACTCACCCACCCTATTTGGGGAGGCACTAGCCAGAGATCTGAAGCCATTCTCAGAGAAGGAGCCCAACCTGATTGTCCTACAGCACGTAGATGACCTGCTTCTACGTGCAGTCCCAGCCAGAGAACAAAGCTGGAGAGGGACTCGAGATTTGCTGCGGCTGCTTGCTGACTGTGGGTACTGGGTATCGTGGAAAAAGGCACAAATCTGTCAAGAACAAGTAAAGTACTTAGGGTTCCTTACTTCACAAGGAAAAAGAGCCCTAGGGAGTGAAAGAAAGACTGTTATAGCCAAATTCCCTCCCCCAAGGACCAGATGAGAATTTAGGGAGTTCCTTGGGGCGGCTAGATTCTGTGGAATATGGATATCCGGCTTTGCCTCTGTGGCCAAGACCCTCTACCAAGCCTTAAAGAGACTGGATGCCCAGCCTCTAGATTGGAGACAAGAACAAGAAGAGGCCTTCCAGAGAATTAAGAGGCACCTCGGTCAGGCCCCTGCCCTTGGCTTACCAGAGCCTGGGAGGTCTTTTGACTTATACATTCATGAAAAAGACAAAATTGCCTTAGGAGTTTTGACCCAGCTCGTGGGCCCGTGGCAGCACCCGGTAGCTAACTTGTCTAAGCAGCTAGATAATGTCGAGGCTGGGTGGCCACCTTGCCTTAGGGTGGTAGCCGCTGCCGTAACTCTCCTGCAGGAGGCAGATAAAGTGACACTGGGGCAGGAGATCAGCCTCCACGTTCCCCATGCAGTAAATAGTCTCCTTGCAGGTCAAGGGCACAGATGGCTCTCAAACCCCAGATTGACACAATACCAAGGCATCCTGCAGGGGAACCCGAGCATACAGGTCAAAACTATTAGACGAGTCAATCCTGCCACCTATTTGCCCGGAGAGCTTGGAGAACCGGACTATGATTGCCTCAAAGTGACTGAGGAAATCCATGCCAGCCAACCGGATCTCCGGGACCAGCACCTGCCTCTTCCCTATGCTATCTACTATACGGACAGCAGTAGCTATATATCCAGTGGGAAGCGAGTAGCAGGATATGCTGTCATAGGTCCCCAGGGAGTAGTAGAAGCTAAGGCACTGCCAGCAGGATGATCACAAAGGGCTGAACTATGGGGATTAATACGAGCCCTGGAGCTTGGTCAAGGGAAAAAGGTCAATATTTACACAGACTCCAAGTATGCCTGTGCTACCCTTCACATCCATGGTGCTATCTACTGGGAAAGAGGGCTGTTGACTGCAGAAGGGAGAGAAATAAAAAACAAACGAGATACTTCGGCTAGTAGAGGCAGTGTGGGCACCTACTGAGGTGGCAGTTATGTTCTGCAGAGGACATTCAGAGCCTGGTACTGAGGTTGCAAAGGGAAACCAGAGAGTGGACCAAGCCGCTAAGGCAGCAGCCATTGGCTTGGAACAAGCTGAAATAACTGCCCCGCTGATAGGCCCCCTCTTAGGCATACAAATCAACCCGCAGGAGTATGCCCCAACTGAAATAGAGTGGACAAGACAGGCTGGGGAATAGGAAACCACTGAAGGGAATTTGAGGCTGCCTGACAGGAAAATATGTGCCCCCCAAGGACAAGCAAGCAATCTAGTGAGGCAGTGTCACAGCCTCACTCATATGGGCAAGACATTCCTAGAAAACTTGTTAAAAAGGTACTTTTACTTCCCTAATCTGGCTGTGCTCTGCGCCTCAGCACCAATGCAGTATGTTACCTGCACCAGGAACAGTGCAGCGGGGCACCCAGGAATAAACCCAGGAGTACAGCACTCAGGGAGGCAGCCATTTGAGGATTTGCAGGTGGACTTTACTGAAATCAGACCCAGCCGAGGGTGTAAGTACCTCCTGGTTTACATCTGCACCTTTTCCAAGTGGGTAGAGGCTTTCCCCACCTGGACAGAGAAAAGCTGAGAAGTCACCCGAGCTCTGATGAAAGAAATCATCCCGAGGTACAGTTTGCCCCTGACTATTCAGAGTGACAACAGTCCAGCTTTCGTTCCTAACATAGTACAGGAAGTGGCAAGGCTCCTTCACATCACTTGGAAACTACACACTGCATACCGAGCGCAGGGCTCGGGAAAAGTAGAGCGCATAAACTGGACTCTCAAACTCTAGCTAAGTTTCACCAGGAGACTGGATTGCCTTGGACTGATTTGTTGCCATTGGTGCTACTCAGGGTTAGGAATGGTCCTAACCCTTCAGGCTATACCCCATATGAGTTAGTTTTTGGGAGGCCTCCTCCCATCCTCAGGATAGATACAGAGGGGAGCAGATTGCAGGGAGAGTTAGGGCAGACTCAGTACCTCCAGAGGCTAGGAGAGACCCTAGAAAAGATAAACCAGGCCGGATTGGGCCAAGGGCCACAACTCAGGGGTGGCGGGCAGCACACTCTTAAGCCATGGAATTATGTATGGGTAAAAGACTAGAAAAAGGAATCACTTCAGCTGGTATGGACTGGGCCCCACCTAGTACTACGAACTACCCCAACTGCCCTCAGAGTTGCAGGTGTCACCCTTTGGATCCATTACAGCTGAGCCAAGAAAGCAGCTGAGCCAGTCCAGGTCTCGGGGCCCCATGATGAGCAACGGAGAGTGCCAGCCCTGAGAATCCGGCGAGGGCGGGGAGGAACCAAGACATTGAAGGATTGGACCCTCGTACCCGCCGCTGTTCCAGGAGAAGCTCTGGAGGGCTGACGAAGACCCAGAGGGCTGACGAAGACCCAGAGCCACCATCAGACTTCAGCACATGGATCGTTGTTCCTGGGAATACCTGACTCTTGTTGGCATCATCGCGGTGATCCTTGGAACTGGACTGGTGACTGTAACCCCCTCAGGATGAAGCCCCAGGGAACGGCCGCTCTTGGGGCAGCCTATCTCTGTATTGTCTGTACTTTTGGATACTTAATATGTTTTGCCTAGCTTGCTTAGCCCCTGTCTTAGCTCATTTGCAGATGCGGCACACCAGGAGAAAGGGTGAGGATAGGAGGCGGCATGATATCCTGGCACATACTGCCAACGAGCTTTATGTCTAGCACCTCCATGTCCTCAGACTGTGTTAGAGGCTCAACGCTTTGTAGCTGGGGAGGGGAGCTATATCGGACAGGTATTATGGTCGGGAGTTTAGGATATCAGAGTCGACGGTGCGCATCTAATGGGCCCCCAGGCAGACAGGTCTGCTGGAACTACTGTGCACAGCCAAGTAGGCTAAACCAAGCAGAGTTTGAAGCGGTCAGGAAAGAGGCAGTAAGGGAAGTAGCAAACCGTGACAAACAAGTAAAGGTAGAGTACCGAGGCACCAATCTCACTGCATTCCAGGAGGTACTGCAGAAGATAAGCCCAGCAGTACAGGTTGAGCATCTAGTAGAAAACATCTACTTGGTCTACCAAGTCTCTAGGAACTCAACCCAGGGATGTTGGATATGCTTACCCCTCAGAGAGAGAGGGTATATCAGGACTCTGGTCCCCCAAGGATGGAACCATACAAGGAGATCTATGCCAATTAATCAGACTGCAGTCCTGTGTCCTGTGACACAGTATGTCTGTCCATTTTAGATCTCTTTTGATTATTTTGTAAGCATTTTGCAGTTTTCAGCATACACATTCTGTGCATATATGATAGACATACCTAAAAGCAATTGCAATGGTATTTTATTTATAATTTCAGTATTCATATGCTTATTAATATTGTATAGAAATAAAATTTAGTTTTGCATGTTTGTGTTGTATCATACAACCTTGCTAAACTCATTTATTAGTTTTACGATTTCTGTTGTAGATTTCTTGACATTTTCTATATAGATAATCATGCCATGTGCAGATAGACGCTTTTTTAAAATTTTAATTAAATTAATTAATTAATTATTTTTTTAAAAAGATTTTATTTATTTATATATCTTTAGAGGGGAAGGAGAAAGAGAGAAACATCAATGTATGGTTGCCTTTTGTGCATCCCCTGCTGGGAGTTGGCCTGCAGGGAACCAGCCTGCAACCCAGACATGTGCCCTGACTGGGAATTGAAGTGCGATCCTCTGGTTCGCAGGCCTGTGCTCAATCCACTGAGCTACATCAGCCAGGGCAATAGACACATTTTTATTCGTTCCTTTCAGATCTGTATTTTTTCTCGTCTCTTGCCTTATTGCACTGAATCAAACCTACAGCACTATGTTGAATGAGTGTTGAGTGCAAACGTACTTGCCTTGATCCCAGTCTTACTGGCAAAAGTATCTAGGCTTTCACCATTAAGTATAATGTAAACTGTGGGTTGGATTTTTATTTTTTTGTGGATGTTATTTATCAAGTTGAGATGTACCCTTCAGTGTTCTATAAATATCTATTAAATTCTGTTGTTTAATGGAATAGTTGAGTTTTTATATTTTCTTGCTGATTTTTAAAAATAACTACTGGTCTATCAGTTGTTGAGAGAGGAATGCTGAAGTCTCTAACTATAATTTTGAATTTGTCTGTTTTTCCTTTCAGTTCTATCAATTTTTGCTTCACATGTTTTGTAGCTTTATTGTTTAGGGCATATACATTGAAGGTATATCTTCTTGGTGAATTGTTCCTTTTATCATTGTATTGCTTTCTTTGTTTTGATGTGTACTTTTTTTTAAAATTTTCTTTTTTTTTAAAGATTTTATTTATTTATTTATCTTTAGATGGTAAGGAGAGAGGGAGAGAAACATCAATGTATGGTTGCCTTTTGTGCGTCCCCTGCTAGGATTTGGCCTGCAGGGAACTGGCCTGCAACCCAGGCATGTGCCCTGACTAGGAATTGAACCGCGATTCTCTGGTTCGCAGGCCTGTGCTCAATCCACTGAGCTATGCCAACCTGGGCTGTTTTGATGTGTACTTTATCCGATATTATTCCTGCCACTTCTCTTTCCTTTTGATTAAGGATTGCAGGAGGCTTTTTTCTATTCTTTTACTTTCTACCTATCTATATCATTATATTTGAAATTCTTGTGGACAACATATTTATAATCCACTCTGCCAATCTGTTTTTAATTGCCGTATGTAGACCATTTATATTAAATAATTATGGATGTATTAAGGCTTGTGCCTGCCATTTATCTTTTGTTTTATGTTTGTTTGTTTCTTTGTGTTCTTTTATTTTCTTTGGTTAGTTTACATTTTGATTTATCTATAGTTTTTTAGTGTATCTCTGTGTGGCCTTTTTAGTAGTGGTTGTAGATATTTACATTACATACACATAACTCATTACAGTCTGTTGGTATAATTATTTTACCTATTTGTGTAAAATCTATCAAAATCCTCCCTCAATTATAGTATAATTGTATTTAAAGTTTCCTCTACATACAATTAGAAACACATCACACAATGTATAAGCTTTGCTTTGACCATCGAACATAATTTAGAAAGCTCCAGAGGAGAAAGAAAGACTATTGTATTTACCATTTTTGCTCACCATGTTCTTTCTTCCTTTCTGATATATTGAGGTAATTTTCTATACCTTTTTTTTTTTTTTTTTTTTTAGTTTAGAAACCTTTCTTTAGCAATTCTTTCAGGTAGACAGCTACTAACACTTTTGGTTAGTTTCTCTTTATCTGAGAATACCTTGAGTTCTTCATTCCTGAAGTATATTTTCTCTGGGTATGGAACCTTAGATTGACAGTTATCTTCTTTCAGCACTTGAAAAACAGTGTTCCCTTTCCTTCTCTTTCACATGGTTTCTCCAAGAAACCTCTAATTCCAAGTGTTCCCCCTATTAGTAAGGTATCATTCCCCTCTCACTATTGTCAAGATTATCTTTGTCTTTGGTTTACAGAAGTTGGACTGTGAGTGTTGGTGAGGATTTCTTTGTGTTTATTCTGTTTGAGGTTTGCTCAGCTTGTTCAGTATGTAGGTTTATGTGTTTTGCTAAATTTGGAAAATTTTTAGCCATTACTTCTTTGAGTATTATTTCAGCCCTACCTGCTTTATTCTCTTTTTTGGGACTCTGATGACATAAATATTTAATGGTGTGTTACAGTCTTAACAGGACCCTGAGACTATTTCATTGATCTGTTTTTTCTGTTATTCATACCAAGAAACTTTTTATTGTTTCCTTTCAGTTCATTGATTGTTTCCGTTGCCTCCTCTGTTCTGCAGTTAAACTCATTCACTGGGATTTTTTAATTTAGATTATCATATTTTTCAGCTCTAAAATTTTCATTTCATGCTTCTTTAATACCTTCTTTTCTGACACTTCCTGTTTTTGTTTCAAGTATGTTCATAATTGTTCATTGAAGCATTTGTATAGTGAATGTTTAAAGTCCTTGTCAGATAATTCTAACATCTCTCATCCTGCTTTTGACATATTGATTGTCTTTTTTCATTTAATTTGAGGTTTTTCTGGCTCTTGGTATAATGAGTAATTTTTTATCAAAATCTGAATATTGTGACTATTTTATTATGAGACTCCGGATATTATTTAAACTCGCTCTTTTAGCTGGCTTTATCCAAACCCAGCACGGACAGTAAGGTAGAATTTTGCTTTGTAATTGCCAAGTAGAAGTAGAAACCTAGGCTCAGCCTTCCTTGTCCCCACTCCCTCAAGAGTGGGGTGCTCCACATTACTGCTGGGTGGGATTAGGAATTCTGGCTCCCCAGTAGGCCATCACTGATCCCTCCCTGGCTAGGAGGGGTAGGAGTGTCTCATTATTGCTTCCCACTTGGCTTTCATTAATACCATGGGAGAGGGTGGCCTCATGACCACAGGGTGCTGATGGTGGAAATCCTGACTTCCCACTGGGCTCCTGGTGGCACCACCTCCCTGGGGAGGGGACGGACACTTTGTTACCACCGAATGAGGGTGTTGGCCAGACTGCCAGTGTGGTTTCCATTGTCACTGCCCAGCTGTGATGAATGTCCCAGCTCCATGTTCATCTCTCTGGCACTTGTGCCCTGTCTGTGGGGCAGGGGGCAGGTGGGATGCCCTGTCATAGTCCGGGGAGGGTGGCTACAGCCTGCTCCCTGCTCAGCCTTTGCTTGTGTGGGTGGGCTGGGAAAACATTTTTTTTTTCTGCAGTGTTTGGAGTGAGCAGTTATTGTCTATAAATAACTCACTTTCCTGGTCCTTTGACTACAGAGACCAGGCTTTTGTTGGGTTGTTTTGTCTGCTTCAGGTCACAGCCTCTTTGGCTCCAAGTTTGGAATATGTGAAGCAAAAGATCCATTCCTTGAGTCTGGAGGTTCCTAGCCAGTCCACCCGTTAACTCCACCTTGCAGTTTCCTTATGTTTGTTTTATCTATAATGTCTCAGGTTTTGTTTGTACTTAGAGGAATAGGTAAAATGTTTACTCTATTCCCAGAAGCAGGAATCCTGTCACTGATTTGTAAATACAGCATTCTTTCTTCAGTATTTTATATACATTACTATATTTGATAGTTTCAGTCATTTGGACTCTATGTATGTGTTACATCTTTCTCTGCGCTCTTAGTCTTGATGATTTGTTTTCATGAGAATTGGCAGTTGGTGTGTGAGTGTTTGTGAGAAGGAGCATGAGTGTGAGGAGGAGGACATGTCTGTGAGAGAAATCACGACTGAACCTTATTTCTGAGCACCTTGAGGCATTAAGTTGAGAATGCTTCTCTCCAGAGAAGACTTGCATTTTCCTCTGATGGGGCTGGGGTTGCTCACAGAGCAGAACTGCTTCAGCCAGCGTCCAGGTTCTTTCCCCGAATGTGTCCGTCTCAAAGTCAAGCTCATCGCTGGCTGGTGGGCCTCACACTGATCGCCAGAATTGGTACTGACATTTGCATTTGCCACCAGGATTCAGTGCTGCCTCTGTGTTTGCAGGTTTTTGTGTTTTGTGTTTGTTTTCCTTCATCCAGGAAGGAAGACTTCATCCAGTCTGTGGCAGGAGACTCTTCAGAGTTTCTTGTTTGCAGTTATTTTAAGGTCCTTGGTAAATTTCAGGATTTTCTATTAGAAATTTTAACTTCTAATATCTCTGTTTTTTAATCTCTCCATCAGTGGAGACAGTGGGGAATAAGTATAAGACTGTGTTCCTAGTTTTGTTTTGATTTGTCTTGTTTTTGACTGATATGTTTCTCATTTTTCTCTTTAGGGCAGAAAGGACTGAAGTTCTGAGTGAAGACCTTCTTCAGGTAAGGGTAGTGCTGGCCCTTTGCTGATAGACAAGATATCATCACTTTTAAAACCAAGCCATTCCCAATGTTGTTTCAACTGTCCCAGCTATCTTCATCCAAATCTATTTAGAGACACGACTTTGTATCCTTTACAGCAGAGCCTTGCATCTTGAATACCAGGTTGGGTAAGATTTTTTAGGAGACATTTAAAGTCATTTCATTGCAGTAAGTCCCATACATAGTCTGAGTCCCCTCTCCTTCCTGCCCTCCAGAATTGGGTATTGTCTCCCCAGTGGTCCTCGCCTCTGCAGAAACCTGAGTCAGATGCTCTCCCACGTTGTCCAGACCTGTGATCCCACTCCTGACCCTGCCCTTGCCCAGTGACGTCACCCACTGCTCTGTCTGCAGGTGGAGAAGCGGCTGGAGCTGGTGAAGCAGGTGTCCCACAGCACGCACAAGAAGCTCACCGCCTGTCTGCAGGGCCAGCAAGGGGCAGAGGCCGACAAGCGCTCTGTAAGTGCCCTCCTTGCCCTGGGCAGTTGAAAATTTGCCTGCTGATGACTGGGGTCCCATGTTTGGGGCCGTGTTTTGGTGTGGCTGTTTTGGTGTGGCTGTCTGAGAGTCGACCTGTGATCCTATAGTTCTGCAGTGTGACAGCCCCTGCCTGAGCTTGAACCCTGACTGAAGCATCCTGTGCCCTCACCAAGCAAGGTGCAGTTTCTCCCTTCACCCTCCCCCATCTGAGGCTACCTGGAGGCTTGCAGAGGTGTGCTCAAGGTCCCATCATTAGAGAGGCTTTAACCTTGCTCCAGCCCCCGCTTCAGCTCATTCACAGATTCCATGTGCAGATGGAATAACATTAATAGATCAATATAGATCAATAACATCTTAGGATCCATGGAAAAATTATACTGCATTTTTGGAGGTTATAAGTTGCCTATAAAGGCCCTTGAAAATTGTTTTTGCTATAATGAAACAATGAAGAAAGTCTGCTAAACGGAAGTATTCTAACTAACGCCTTTGTATATCTAGCCCACTTTAGCAATAACAGGTGCTGCATAATGTGATTCCATTGGGTAGTCCCTGGCACAAACTGGTGGTCGCCAATTTTCTTCTTGTCCCTCAGCCCCCTAACCCCCACCAAAGATGAACAGATATTCTTAGATTATCCCTTGGCTTTACAACAGGGAATATGCAATCTAGGGTTTTTTTTTCTTCTTCCCCATAAGCAATCATTTATGAGCAGTATGTTTGGTATCTGTTCGAGTTTTTTCTGACCCAGAGTTCCTGTTGACTTTTCGTTTCCTGGTGGTCTCCAGGGCACCCCCTGCACACACACCTTTTAGTAGCCTCATTTCTGTTGACTGTCATGTAAGGTGCCCTGCCTGACACTTCATTGTGCCTCATGCTGCCGTACCAGGGCCTGCTCCACAGGCCCTATCAGCCATTCCATTTTCTTCCCGGCCTGCTTTTATTTTTCCTAACATTCCCAGCAAGAATCACATATGTGCGGTAGAAATAAACTGTTCACAGCTTTGAATGATGTTTGTGGGAACAGTTCGCATCTATCAGGAGTTTCAGTAAAGAAACCTGGACAGTCTGAAGGGGGAGTTTGCAAAATAGCCTTGGACATGAAATCCTTCAGTCACAGAACCCTCTGGTGTAAGACTCCAGGGGCACCTGTGGGGGGCGGCCTGCAGCCAGGCCTGCCTGTGACCCACCTCCTTTCTTTTGTTCCATGAAGCACTGTGTTTGAAGTAACCCGTCCACAGTACAGTACATCTTGGTACCAAGAGTGGTGTCTGAATGTTACCTCCTGAGGCTTGAAGCTGGCCTTTGGTGTTGATGACCACTAGCGTTACATTTCTGGGATAAGGTACAGTTGCCTACATTTGCAGAGACTTCACTGGAGTGAGGGTCTTGCAAGTTACCTGAGTCAGGAGGCATTTGGCTACCTGAGCTACAGGGGAGAGGGGAGGCCGGCAGGTCAGGGGATGATCAGCTCTGAAAGGGTGATTTGCTACTTACATTTCCCCAGAGGAGGGGCACACCATGCCACTTAGGGCCACCCAGAGAAGCACCCCGGACAGTCAGGAGGCAGAGGGAGGGAAACATGGCAATAGCCTTTATTGCAGTTTCCAGAGGAAGAAACCAGTGAGGTAGGGTGAACAGGCATAGGGTGGGCTAGATTGAATAACTTCAGCAGGCTGTGGGACACAGGGGTGTCCTTGTTGTCGGGAACCTGGGGTAAATAGGACAGGTGGAGGGTGGCTTGGAGTGTGAGAGCTCCTAAAGGACGTGGTTGGGGTGTGGGCCAAGGACTGGTTGATTTGCATTTGAAAGGCACATTCAAGGGAGAGTCAGTAACTATCTCTAGGAATGGCTAACCCTGGGAGGGGCAGTCCTCCTAGGCTAGCAAGGCCTGATGTCAAAACCTCAGAATGTAAAAAATAAAAAATATAGTTAATTAAATACACTAATGGTAATTTCAGCAGAAAGGCACATAACATCTTTCCTATGTTTCTGAAGTAGCCGGTCCCAGGTTTGTCTGTCAGCTTTGGCTCAGAATTCCTACAATGCTTGGGCTTGCCCTTACAGTCACAATGTAGCTGCTACAGCTCCAGGCATTGAGTCCACACATAACCACATCAAACGCAGGAAGTGTGAGGGTGGTTAGAGAATTCTTCATCAGGGAGAAAAAATCTTGCCCAGGACATTTTCTTCTATGTCTCCCTACCCAGCTGCAAGGGAAGCCGAGAGGTGAGTATGCATCAGAGAGAAATGGGTTTATAATGACTGTCCGTGATTCACCTACTGGGACACACACAGGTGGGCTTCTGTGAGCAGGGAAGACAGGCCTGTGCCTGGCCAGGCCCTGAAGGCTACACCCTCGGACAGAGAGTAACACAGAAACTAGGCACCTATCTAGCTGACCTGGAAGAAGTCTGTGGTGGAAGTAGGTGCTCATCAGGCACGTACAGACCAGTGGTTTCACCTCACAGATTTCAAATGCTTCATTTTATCAGTGATTTCTTGAGCAGGTCAGTCTTTTTTTTATCCACCTCTGATTGAATAAATGATCTGGCTGAAAAGAAAATCAAAGAGCTAATTAAAATATTTAACAATCACAGATTAGCAAGGAAAAAATTTCCAAGGCTAAATTTTTCAGTTTTTTTACATTAACACTTTGAGAGATGTATGAGAACATGGCTGTTATTAATTGCCTAAGATACTGAATATATGCCTAAGTGTCTGTGACTATTTGGTAAGGAGGTGGGCCCAGATCTAAGGAATGGGTGAAAAGGAAAAGGGATAAAAAGGGGAAACTAACTCACAGACACAGACAACAGCACCGTGGTTGCCAGAGGTGAGGGGTTCCTGGGTAGTAAAGGCTGAAGTGGGCCAAGTCTATGGTGATGGAAGACGATTGGACTTCGGGTGGTGGAAACACAATGCAATATACAGATCATGTATTAGAAATGTACACTTGAAACCTGCATGATGTTAAACAGTGTCACCCCAATAAATGTAATAAAAATAAATAAAATTCAAGTGAAAAAAGAACAAAACAGAGAGAGAGAACAGGAAAAGTGGTGGCGGTGGTGGAACAAGTGAACAAACACCGGCCAGGGCAGTGGGGCGTTGGAGAGGGTCAGGAGGCGGCCATTCTCAGAGGATGCGGGGAGGCTGAAGTGAGCGGGTCAGAGACTCCCTGGGCTGGAAGGAACTCGAATGGGGTGGAGGCAGTATTCTGCATTTTATCTGAGCACATGTTAGTTGTTGCTTTTCACCATTTCTGTTTTAACAAGCTCATTATCTCTCCAGCAGTTTAGTTAGTTTCCAGTACTAAAACTTTCATTATACACCTTTACAAATTTAATGTCGAAAGCCGGGGCTGGCTACCACATGGGGGTGAGCGAAGAAGTGGGGTTTTGTTGCCACTAGCTTAGTGACCAGAGCAGTATTAGCTGGTGGGTACTGAGTTAAACCGGATTCCTTATGTGGGGTGGGGAATAGAAAGGATATGAATTAACTCTGCAACTTGCCTTCTTTTTCCAGGCTAATAGCTGGTTGATTCATAGATTTTTAAAGACACTTGGTGTAATACATTTTTTTATTGTTCTCCATCCTTGCATATCTCAAAGGGAAGTCACATTCAACAAATACACTATTAGATGAGTAAGTATTTCTCCACCTTACTCAACAAATAACTTAGCAAGTACCAAGTCTGGCATGCAAGGTAGAACATATGCCAAGTTCTGAGCACACTTGGCAGGACCCCTGCCTTCTGTAACCTCAGTGTCTAGAAGGAAGCAGCATCACACACCAGAGAGGTTATTAGTTATGCAAATCATGAGGAAGTGGCCTTTAGTGACAAGCAAAAGACAGCAGCACCAAAGGCGTAAACATGCTTGGGTCAGGGGATGACAAGTGGGGGTTTCTCAGGCACAAAGGAGCTTGGCATTTCTGAGAAATGGGACGGTGGCCAGAGTGACTAGAGAGAGGGATGAGGAAAGGGGCAGAGATGGGACTGCAGGGACCCAATCTCACTGTGCAGGCCCTGGTGAGGATTTGGACTTCATCCGTCAGAGCAGGGAGAAGCCAGGGTTTGAATGAGGAATAGCATGATCAGATGTGTTGGTGATTGTGTGCAGAATGGATCAATGGGGCAAAGGCTGTGGCGGAAGTAAGGACAGTTAGATATGCGAGTAGTTAGGGGAGACACAGTGGGGGCAGTGGGACAGCAAGGAGGGAGGGAATTAGCACCTGCGGTGGGTATGGGATGCGGAGTATGGAGGACTTGGCAACTGAATGGACGTGTGGTGTGAGGAATGGAGAGCCATTTCAGGGTGTGGCTTGAGTGACTGCTGAGTCCATGGGAGTTGGTGAGATCACCTGGGGAGAAAATACAGGGTGAGAAGACAAATGGTCCTTAAATCAAGAACCTTAGGAACTGCAGCATTTTAAGCTGTCACAGAAGGAGTATCCAGCCAAGAAAATCAGAAGTCAAGAATGGTACTGGAAATCCACCTGCCTGCTCAAATCTAAATCTCAGATATCGTTGTCCCTCATTCCTTCTTCCCTCTCCATGCCCCTAGTCTTTCACCAAGTCCTGCTGGCTCCTTCTCCATAGCATGTCCATGTGCTCCAACGTTTACCACGCCAGTCCTTGCAGCTATCACCTGCCTGAACACAGTTCCTAGCAGATACTAGCTTCCCACCCGAGCCCACCCCCTCAGAACCCATTCTCTACAACCTGAGTGAGTGTTTAAGATGGGAACCTGATAATGCCACTCTCCTGCTTGAACCCCACCAAAGGATTCCCCTCGTATAACAAATCCAGACTCATTACCTTGGCCCTGGGACCCTAATGAAATGTCTTCACCTGCATCTTGGGGTTCAGTCCTTGCTCCCCTCTCTCTCAGTCATCATTCTTTAGTTGCACTGCACTGTCACTGAACATGCTTAGTTCATGTCCCTGGGACCTTTGCACTTGTTCTACCCTCCATATGGAATATTCCTGCCCAGCCTTTTAGGCCAGCAACTCATTGTTCGAGTCTCAGCTCAGAGGTCATGTTCTTGATGTGGCTTTGCCCTGCCATCCAAGGTGTTTGCTCCCTCCCTCCCCTAGTCAGAGCACCCTGCTTTATTTTCTTCATAGCACGTATCAGTGTCTGAAGTCACCCTGAGCATTCATCTCCTATGTGTCTGCTCCCCAGCACCGATGCGTGACTTCTGGGGGAGCAGGGATCTTGTCTCTCCATCATGACCATGTCCTGAATGCCTAGAACAAACCCTGCCACAAGTTACGCAATGCTAAAAATAGATTGTGTCACAAATAGATGGCCCATGAGTATTTTAGGCATGAAACCTGCCTAACACATCAGGAAGCCGTTTGGATCCTTCCTGTTCTATACTTCTCTGTAGAATTAGCATGATGGTTCTGAATGTAAGTCCTAGGACCTGACTATCCTGGGTTGAAACTCAGTTCTACTGTTTCCTAATTATACCCAACCTTAGAGGAGCCAGTTACCTCTTTATGCTTTGATTCCTTCATTTGGAAAATGGTAACAACAGTAATGAATTCCTACCCAGTAGGCTGTTTGAGAGTTCAGTGAGGTAATGCACGTAAATGCCTAGCACAATGCATAACGTGAATAAGTATTAAAGAAATATAACCCGCTGCTGTTGCTGTGGCTTCACTGTTATTAGGCCAGAACGACCACTGAGAACTACTGAGCACCAAGCAGCAAGTTTGGGCTGTGTCTCTTGAGGTGTGAACCGCAGGAGAATTGGTTGGGCTTGGAGTTAGAGAAGAGCAGTGTTCAGAGATGCAGGGTGTGGAGTGGTTTGTTTTCATGTGTGAATCTGGAGAACAGAACAGGTGTTAGAATTTGCTTTTTATCTGAGTTGTCCTGTAAACTCTGTTGCTTACACTGGGGATAAGTCTGCAGAGGGACAGTCGTCTCGGAAGTGTCAGACCGACCATTTCCAAACCCTAGAATGTCTCTCTTTCCTTCCCCTCATTCTTATGGGGAACTTCCCTTAGAATCAGGGAAAATTTTGTTTTAATAGCCTCTCTTTGACCTGAAAAATCACTGGCCAGGAGTCAGGATGACGTTTGCTATGTGAGGCCTTTTCACCTGGGCACCATTGTCACCTGTGTATCTGGTGACCCTCAACCTGGACCCTTGTCAGTGGCAGGAAACAGACGTCAGCAACGTTGCTAGATCTGTGGGCAGTGTAATCCTTCTAAGACGTAATATCCACTTTTTCATATTTTATTTATTTATTTTCCAATTATAGTAGATATTCAATATTTTGTATTAGTTCAGTGATCCCCCCAGTAAGATTCTAGTACCCGCCTGGCATTGTATGTAGTTATTATAGTATTATTGACTATATTCCTCGTGCTTACATCTCCGTGACTGTTTTGTAACTACCTATTTGTACTTCTCACTCCCTTCTCCCTTTTTATCCAGTCCCTTAACTGCCCTGCTGGCACCCATCAGTTTGCTCTCTGTGTCTGTGAGTGCAACCCGGTGTCCTCCTGTGTGCAGTGCGCAGGGGTGAGCCCAGCGTGGGGAGAGGGGCGTGGGGAGAGGGAATAATGCCTCGGCTGTAGGCAGTCATTAGGTTCAGCACAGTGCCCTGCACCTACTGAGCCCTCCAGTTTTTCTTTGTCTCAGGTTAATTTCTTTTTTTTTTAAGATTTTATTTATTTTTAGAGGGGAAGGGAAGGAGAGAAACATCAATGTATGGTTGCCTCTCATGAGTCCCCTGCTGGGAACTGGCCTGCAACCCAGGCATGTGCCCTGACTGGGAATTGAACCACGATCGTATGGTTCACAGACCTGTACTCAATCCACTGAGCTACACCAGCCAGGGCTAATTTCTTTAGAAATAGAAATAATTTGTAGTGTGGTGTGGGTTACAGTTTAAATTGTTCTATTGCCTTTTGCAGATTGCAGATTGCCTCATTTATCCATTTCTTCCTTCCTCTTTTGGTGGATTTCTTCTAATTTTTTATTCTTAAAGCATCTATACAAATAAAAACTCTTAAGTAATTTCCACTGGGGTTTTATCCAACAAACCCCCAGCCCCCGTCCTTGAATTCTTAGCACCCACACTCTTCGTAATGTCTCTCGCAGAGTAAATTCTTCCTTCTGAGAGTCACCGTGTCACAAGCACAGGCCCTGGTTTGTGATAGTCACACTGCCAGTAGAGGACTTCAACACACTTTGTCATCTTCAATGGAACTATGAAGTCATTTAAGCAAAAAAGAACAAGGAAGCTCTGTATGTCACGATAGGAAATAACCTGCAAAGATATCTCTATGTGAAAAGGAATGCAAGGCATAGAGTGATTTACCTTGTGGGTTGTTTGTGGGGAAAATGTATCCACTGGAAACAGACACGCACACATCTTCTCCAGTGGGGGGAACTAGGTGGCCAAGAATTAAGGACAGGACGGTGGCTTTCTGTTGTCAGCCTGCTAGCACCATTTGAGTTTTGTACCATATGAATATATTTTCTGTTGAAAAATTAATTCATTTGATGCAAATAGATATTTGATAGGCTAGATATGATAACAAACAAGAAAAACTTATTCCCTTTGTTCAAATGTTAAAAATTAAAAGGGAACTGAAGCAGAAGTAATTTTCTCATTTTGAGGTACTTTGTCACTTACTGCCACCTCTTTGTCACCTGAGAGGATCTCAGAATCATTAGTGAGGGTGGTAAGTGACTAGAAATGACTAGAAAAGAATCTTGTCTCCCCGGCTCAGGAAGAGGACCATCCACCTGCAAGCAAGTTTCTCAGTGTTAATTTGGGAGGACAGGCACTTGGTTGTCCCCTCCTTATCCTCTCTCCAGGCCTCTGACCAGCCCCATGGTCCTCCAGGGCAGTTCTTGTTCTGTTGGTCTTGATCTTCACCTCTTTAGGCACCAGCGGGCACAGTTTCACTTGACTTGCTGACAGGAATAATCAGATTCATCCTTTTCCATATTTGGAAAAATTGCACTTACCAACTAGTAGATATATTTCTCCAAAAGCTGTCAGCTCCCAGGCTATTAGAAGTTTCCTTTTGTTTGTTACAGGCAAGAGCCTCTCTTACCTGGCTTCCTTGTCAAATTCTGAGGGACTCAGGAAAGCTTCAGTTCTGCCCTAAAGCTGGGCCACAGGACTCTGGACGCTTGGGAAAACCAGAATGGCCATTTTATGTGAGCTAAGCAGTCCTATGGTTCTGCTTTCTGACATTGGGAGAGGAGTGTTTTCACTGGCTGGTTATTAGGATATTTTTGGAACTTGCAGGTTGAAGTCCTTTCCTTCTGCTAGGTTTCTCAGCCTTCGCACTCATTAAGTGTCAGGCTGGGTAATTCATTATCCTGGGGGACTGTCTGTGTGTCATGGGATGTTTAGCAGCATCCCTGACCTCTATGTACCAGATGCCAGTAGTGGTCACCACAGTGCAACAACCAAAAAATGCCTCCAGGCATTGCCAGATGTCTCTGGGGGGACACAGTCACCCTGAAATAACTTTTTTAATAGGTAAAGTAGGGATAGATGCTCTCCTAAGATACTGTGTCATGTGCCTTTAGTCGAGTCTTTGGAAACTTGTACCTAATATCTTTGTAGGAGAATCAGAAAGTAGTGTTTGAATTCAGATGTATTAATGCTGAGTTGCCTGGTCTAGTTTTTATCAAGACGAATGTCCCATTTTATTTGAAATGATGGAGTAGTAAGTTCGTCCCTTGAATAACAGGCATCTGCCTTCAGTAGCATGGACTTGTCCAAGGGCAGGGGAGAGGGTCTATTTTAGACCCATCGAAGGCCTTATCCACATAGGTATCCTGGGCTCTCTCCACCTGGAATTACCTCAGGAACCACATGAACTTTCATGTCACTCTTGGGGGTTGACTTACCTCCCAAGTTCTTCCCTGGAGATACTGTAGAGGGTGCAGGTCTCCTGGGGATGTGAAAACCAGATTCTTAAGTTCTAGTGGATAGAGCCTTAAAAATCTAGCTCCAAGTTGACTCTTCTCTTAGGTCATTCATCTGTCTCAGGATTGGATTTACTTTAATCCCATCGCACTCTTTTTTTAAAATATATTTTATTGATTATACCATTACAGTTGTTGTTCTATTCCCCACCCTTCATTCTCCTCCACCCTGCACACCCCCTCCCCCACCATTCCACATGGTTTATGTGGAATGATCACATGTCTCAAGTTCATTAGATTCTATATTTCCCTTACTATTCTTGCCCTCTCCCCTATCTATTTTCTACCTACTGTCTATGCTATTTTCTGTACTTTCTCCCCGCTTCTCCTCCTCCCACTCCCATTGCTAACCCTCCATGTGTTGTTCATATGGTTCCACTCCTGATCTAGCTGTCCTCTTGGTTTGCTTTTGTTTTAGGTGTGGTTGTTGATAACTGTGTGTTTGCTGTCCTTTCACTGTTCATATTTTTCATCTTTTTCTTATTTAAGTCCCTTTAACATTTCGTATAATAAGGGCTTGGTGATGATGAACTCCTTGAATTTGATCTAATCTGATAAGCACTTTATCTGTCCTTCCATTCTAAATGAAAACTTTGCTGGATAAAGTTTGGATGTAGGTCTTTGGATTTCATGACTTGGAATACTTCTTTTCAGCCCCTTCTTACCTGTAAGGTCTCTTTTGAGAAATCAGCTGACAGTCTGATGGGAACTCCTTTGTAGGTGACTGTCCCCTTATCTCTTGCTGCTTCTAGGATTCTCTTCTTCATTTTAATCTTGGCTAATGTAATTATGATGTGCCTTGGTGTGTTCCTTCTTGGGTCCAACTTGTTTGGGACTCTCTGAGCTTCCTGGATTTCCTGGAAGTCTATTTCCTTTGCCAGACTGGGGAAGTTCTCCTTTATTATTTGTTCAAATAAGTTTTCCACTCGTGGCTGTTTCTTTCCCCCTTCTGGTACCCCTATAATCCGGATGTTGGAACGTTTAAAGATGTCCTGGAGGTTCCTAAGCCTCTCCTCATTTTTTTGAATTCTCATTTCTTCATTCCTTTCTGGTGGGATGTTTTGTTCTTCCTTCTGGTCCATTCCATTGATTTGAGTCCCAGTTTCCTTTCCATCACTATTGGTTTCCTGTGCATCTCCCTTCATTTCAATTAGTTTAGCCTTCATATGTTCCTCTAATTTGTGACTATAATCAACCAGTTCTGTGAGCATCCTGATGACCAGTGTTTTGAACTATGCATCTGAGAGGTTCACTATTTTTTGGTCACTTAGAGTTATCGGCTCTGGGGCTTTGAGTTCTTCTTGAGCCATATTTTGGACTGTTTTGTGCCTGTTACGTATGAGGAGCGGAGCCCTAGGTGTTCACCAGGGCGGGGCAACTCAGTGGCTGGGTTGTGACACTGTATGTGGGGGCAGGGTCAAAGGAAATCAATGGCAGTCCCCTCTACCTCCTCCCGCTGCCTCCGGGGCTGCGTGGTGGTCCGTCTCACTCCTCACTCCTTTGTTGGGTTTATCTGCGCGCACGCGCGAATGTGCAGCTGCGCTCAGCCTGCCCCACACCCTCACTGGGTCACCCTCATCACCCTCATCACCCTCACCCTCACCCTCAATGCTACCCCGGCTGCCTGCACGCCTGGGTTGCCTGGGTTGCCTGGGTCACCTGGGTCACCTGGGTCACCTGGGTTGGGGGATCCTTCCTGCCCGACCCTGCTCCGCCGCTGGCTCCGCCGCTGGCTCCGCCCCTCTTACCGGTCCTGGTTGAATGGTTCGTCGTTGTCAGACTTCCGTATAGTTCAGTTTTCTGTTCTTTGGCTGTGTCTTTGTTTACTAAACCTTTGTTGTATTCAAACTTGGTTGTGGGAGAAGGCACAGTGTTTCCACCTATGCCTCCATCTTGGCGGAAGTCCTCCCATCGCACTCTTAAACAAGCCTTCAGGTTGTCCCCAGATGCCCTTCAAGTGAAACCCCAGCACCTGCCCCAGTTGATGAGGCCCCACGCACCCTCACCACTGCCCTGTTCTCCTGAAACCCCACCTGTCCCTCCCTGTGCTCCAGCTCACTGGCCTACCTGGGGACCCTGAGCTGGCCATGCCCTCTCCTTCCTCATGGCCTTGGCACTTCCCATGTCCTCTACCCAGAATGAACTTTTCAAAATATTCCTGAGGTGTGGCCAACTCATGCTCTGACATTAGACCATCTTAAGTGCCGCCCCCTTCTGAGAGGCCTTCCCTCCTCACAGCTCCATGCCTACAACTGCCCACCCCACCTATTCTCTGGGTCGGCCTTGTCTAGAGCACTTCTAGCTGCTTGAAATGATCTACTTCCGAGTTTCATATTTATTGTTTATCTCCCTGCACTGGAATATAAGTTCGCTGTCTAAGCTTACTCACTGCTGGCGTAGCACCTGGGTGGGCACTGTGCACATACTGATTAGCAAATGAGTTATAGCCTCAGCTCTCTGTATAACAGCGTAGGGGGCCCCAGGCTGGGGATTGCTGCCTCACTTTCCACCTCACTTTCCACAACCTGAGGGGCTGTCTGTGCAGTGTGCGTGCTGGAGGGCCTGAGCACGGGCCAGCGGTCCTCACCCTGCTTTCTGGAGGTACGGACGGCAAGGCACAGTAAGGAGACAGGCCTGTTGATAGGTAGGAGGCAGGGAGTGGGCCATGCTCAGCTGCTGCAGCAACATGCGTCTTCCTTTCAGCCCTCCCTCTCTCCCCACAGAAAGTAATAGTTACCACTTTATCTATTTTATAGTGTATAATTCAGTGACATTTAGTACATTCGCAATTTTGTGCAACTACCACCATCATCTAATTCCAGTACATTCTCATCACCCCAGAAGGAGACTCCATGCTCACCAAGCAATCATTTCCTGTGTCCCCTTTCCCCAGCCCCTGGCAATCACTAATCTACTTTCTGTCTCTATGCTTTTGTTTATTCTGGACATTTTACATAAATTGAATCGTACAGTATGTGCCCATTTGTGTCTGGCTTACTTCACTTAGTGTGATGTTTTCAAAGTTCATCCATGTAGTATATGTTGAGACCCCATTCCTTTTGATGACTAATATTCCATTATGTGGATAGACCACATTTCTTTATCTATTCACTTGTGTTAGTCGAGATGTTTCCACCTTTTCATTTTGTGAATAGTGCTGCTATTCACATTCATGTACGTGTTTTTGTCTGATCATTTGTTTTCAGTTATTTTGAGTCTCTATCCAAGGGTGGAATTGCTGAGCCATATGACAACAGTTTACCTTATTGAAATACTGCCAGACTGCACATTTCCCGCCATGCTGCACGTTTGTGCATTTCCACCAGCAATGTGTGAAGGTTCCAGTGTCTCCGCATGCCTCCCAATACTTCCTTATTTTTAAATGCGTATACTATTGCCCTGGCCAGTGTGGCTTGGTTGGAGCATTGTCTCATAAACCGAAAGGTCGTAGGTTTAATTCTCCATCAGGACACATGCTTGTGTGTTTGGTCCCCAATTAGGGCACATATGAGGGACGACCAGTCAGTGTTTTTCTCACACATTGATGTTTCTCTCTCTGTGTCCCTGTCATCCCCTCTTTCTAAAATCGATAAGCATGTTCTCAAGTAAGAATTATATATATAATTATAATAATAATTATAGAATCTTTTCATGTAGATGCTCAATATCGCTAGCTATCAGAGAGATGCAAATTAAAACCACAATGAGGTACCACTTCACACTAGTCAGAATGGCCATCATAAACAAAGCAACAAACAACAAGTGCTGGAGAAGTTGTGGAGAAAAGGGGACCGTAGTTTACTGTTGGTGGGATTGCAGACTGGTACAACTACTTTGGAAAACAGTATGGAATTTTCTAAGGAAACTAAAAATGAACGTGCCTTTTGGCCCAGCAATTCCACTGTTAGGAGTATATCCTAAGAACCCTGAAACACCAAACCAAAAGAACCTATGCACCCCGCTGTTCATAGCAGCACAATTCACGATAGCCAAGAGTTGGAAGCAACCTAGATGCCCATTGGTAAATGACTGGATCAAAAAACGATGGTACATTTACACAATGGAATTCTATGCTGCAGAAAGGAAGAAGGAGCTCCTACCCTTTGCAACATCATGGATGGAACTGGAAAGCATTATGCTGAGCGAAATAAGCCAGGCAGTGAAAGACAAATACCATATGATATCACGGTTAACAGGAATCTAAACAACAAAACAAACAAGCAAGCAAAATATGACCAAAGACACTGAAATACAGAACGAGCTGACAGGGAGCAGAGGGGAGAGTGAAGAGAATCACAGGGGAAAAGGGGAAGGATTCACATGAATAAGTATAAAGGATACATGGACAATAACTAAGGTTGGGGGTGGAAATGGGAGGGAGGTGGGGAGCACTGGGGTGGGGCAGGGCTGGGAATATAAGACAGAAAACTGTACTTGAACAAGAATTAAATAAAAAAGAATCTTTTCATGTGCTTATTGGCTATTCTGTATCTTATTTGGAGTATGTCTTTATCTTGAAGCTTACATTATTTGTATTGTAATTTAATGGGATACTTTTTTCTCTCTGTCTTGACCATAATCCACCTTGTTTATGAAATGGGGCTAATATACTTTTCCGGTAAGAAATTGGTTTTTGGAAATTAAATCATTGCTTAAACCTTTGTTAATATAATTTTGAATTTTCTTTTGTTGCTCCTGTCCCACTTGATGTTAAAATGCAGCATGTAAACTTTAGGCTTATTTTCTAAATTGGTGATTTAATTCAGTTCTAATTTTCTGAACTTTAACATCTTTGAATATAACCCATTGTTAAATCCTATAAATGTTTAGGTTTTAAACATATTTTAAAGTCCTTTTGTTTATTAGCTGACATAGTATCTAGCAGAGTATTGACATTCTGCTGTTTCAGAGTAAGCAGGTGTCTACTGAGAATAGTTTTCGTTACAACCTTTTTTTCCTTTTCAGAAAAAATTGCCTTTAACAACACTGGCTCAGTGTTTGATGGAGGGGTCAGCTATCCTGGGAGATGACACACTTCTTGGGTAAGGTGACACCGTGTATGAGTTTGGCAAATCTGGGTAAGTCCCCACCCATAAAAAGGGAACCAGAACTGCTTGGTGAAGCACTGTGGGCTCTTTTAGCCTGGCCATGACTTTATGGGGGAAGGAAAGATTGCCAGTGAGAAACCCAAATCCCTAGGCCCTGAAGTCATGTTTGGTGTCTGTGTAGTGAGGCAGTTCCCAAGGGGAGAAATTAACATAAAATTGTTTAAAGACAATTGAAATCCCCAGGCCCCAGTAAAAGCAAATATGAATCTTTCTGATATCAGATGTCAGAACTTACAGGATTCCCAGAAGAACAACCCTTGTTGGTTTTGAACTAATAGTAAAAACAAACTAAAAATAAAATTGAAATGAGAGAGAATCATCACATATAATGAATAAGAGAATCAGTATCCTGAGAACTAAAAATAATACAACAGTATGAAAGAAAATGTAAAATAATTGTGTTTAAAATGAAATTTAAAAGTTAGAGATGTTGTTTTCTTTGGCAGCACATAGTGTAACATTGGAATGATAGAGAAGATTGGCACAGCCACTGTGCAAGGATGAATTTGTAAAGCATTCCATATTTTTAAGAAAAACAAATTTGTAGCTATGTATGGTGACAAATGTTAACTAGTCTATTGTGGTGATCACTTTGCAGTATGTCAAACTCTGAATCATTGTGCTGTATACCTGAAAGTAATACAATGCTGTATGTCAGTTGTGCCTCAATATAAAATTTAAGTGAGGACAAAATAATCCTTGACAAAAGAACAAAACAATATAAAAAAGAAAGATTAGGCAGAATCAAGGAAAAAAACAGAAAAAAATTCTTAAAATTCAAATTATGCTTACTATAATTTAAAAGCTTAATTGAGATAAACTGAAAATTGCACTGAAATAGAGAATTGGTGAACTTTAAAACAAATCTGAAAGAGCAGAATGAAGTACAAGAGATGAGGATGCATGCATTGTCAAATGGAGAGGCATGGTTGGTAGACTACGAAACTATGTCTAGTAGTACCTGAAGAAGATAATACAGAGAAGGAAAGTTTATGGTTGAATTTTTCTTTTGTAGCTTTTAGATTTGAAGAAAGACATAGTCTTTAAATTTAAGAAACACAAAAAGCCCTCATTAAGATCAACACAAGGAAATCTACTACTCTTGGATGCACTGTAGTAAAACTGGGAATTATTTACCAAAAAGAAAAAAATGTAAGCAGATAAAAAGCTAATTATGTATAAAAGAGCCACTAGAGCAATAACATACTATTTATTCATTAGCCAAATAAATGCCAGGAAATAATGGAGGAAAATCTTCAAGTGTTGAGCAAAAATATAAGAATACAGGATTCTATGATAAACTAAATTATTATTAAAGAGTAAAGGGATAATAATGATATTTTCAGGCAAAAATTTAGAGAATTTACTACTTGTATAGCCTCACTGAAAAAACTATTTAGGTTTATGTGAAATAGATTATGTCTAGAAGAATGAAATGCAAATAACAAGGTAGCATTTTTAAAAAATAGTGTGGTGTGGAAATGAAAAAAATTCTTTTTTTCTCACTACTCATTTTAGGTTCCTTTTTGTGGCTCTGCAAATCAAATTGGCAAAGGAAAAGTTAACAGAAGAAAAGCATGCAAATTATTTCCATGTGCAGTATGTGTGCATAGGAGAACTCAGTCATTAGTAACTCAGAGGGGTGGCTAGAACTTTGACTTATATAGCTTATTAATAAAAAGCAGTAATTTTTAGAGAAGTGGCAAGACACAGGAAGAGACATCTGGGTTTCTAGTGCAACGAACTATGGGAAGGCAAACACAGGGAAACTAATAGAAAATGAAAAATCATGAATAAAGTCTGTTGGTTTATTTGGTGCCTTCTCTAGGCTGATAAGAGTCTAGAGTTATCTCTAGATTAATTTTGTCCTTCCTGGTAGAAAGGGGAAGAAGCACAGTTTTACAAATTTATGTTCTGGTTTTAGGCAAGTGGAGAAGAGACAGCACAGAGAGCTTATATTATATCTGCTTCTCAGTTGCTTTCAGCTCAAAATAATCCTTATGCCATTGTGGCATGTTCTGGGGTGGCATATTATTCTACCCATCAATGTAAATAAATATAAATAAGCATTAGATTCACAATAGCAATATAATGATAAATTTGGTGGGAGTTTAAAGCAAAGTGATACTAAAATACTAGAAAATAAAAGCATGAAACATTGGAAAGGGAATTAGTGTTTCATGTTCTATATTGTTTGAAAAGTAGATAAAGATTACATTTAAAGTAAATATACATGTGAGAAAAGTAAAAGTAACCTCAAAAAGAATAGATATGGAATGTAAAACTTCAAAACTAGTAAAAGGATAAAAAGGGAAATAAAATAGAAAAAAACCTAGAAGGGGTTAAAAGAGAGAAAGTAAGCAAAAAAAAGCATAATAAATGGAAAACAAAATGAAGGTAATAGTAATTATTGCATGTATTTATAATCATTAGACATGTAAATGGAATGAACTCAGTTGTTTATAATATAGAGAATCTCAGGTGGATAAACATGTAATCATTCTATGCTGTTTCTGAGAGTCACACCTAAATTGTGACACAGAATGGAGAGTAAAGGAATGGAGAATACCCAGGTAAAGATGACAGGCTGAACACACACATCCAAGTTTGTCCCCTTCCAAATCCACTACAACAGAGATTCTTTTCTTAAAAGAAATAAACCCCAAAATGAAGGGGAAACAAAAGAAAAGACAACAGCAAGAAAATTTTGTGAGCGGTTAAACATATGATTGATTGGGAACTGCCTTAGCAAGTTCCCAAACCTGAATCCCAAAAGCCAACATCATTTACTCCTTGAAATGCTTACAGGGCTCAGGATTAGTAGCACCAGGCATCTCTGCAATAGTGGGTCTTTGGGGGCAGGATTGAAGTTGGGAGGAAAGCTTGTCAGTTACCACTTGGATTGCTCAAACCCAGCACCTGCCTCACCCCTGGGAGACTCATCCCCGTATCCTCAATTCCAGCTGAACTCTGGAGCTTTATTCTCTAGTGGGTGGGGAGTGAAATAGCTTCTCTATTCTGGGGACACCAGGTAAGGGGACCAGTTGTTAGAGAAGAGACTTAAGTGAGCTAATACAGCTGGGTGCTCAGACTCTTCAGCTGTCTGCTCAACCCATGCAGCAGCCCCCAGCCTAACATGAATGAGCTAAAGACCCAAAGACATTGAAGGAGGTGGTGCTCCAGTGAATGGCCCAGCTAGATCATCTGCAGATGAACTCACAGCTGATGAGCTTCACTCACATTTTCCAAGCTGCTTAGGCTCCACCCTTAAATATAGACAGGCACCGGAGATCACCAGACGTCTGAAACCTAGATACCAAGACAACTGCGAAAATAATACAAAAGTAAAATCAGGAAGAAATAGATACTACATGGCAAAGGAGAAGATTTCAGGAAAACTATCACTTATGTTTTCAAGTAAGAAGAAAAAATAATGCACTTACTAAATTAAAATAGGATGTTAATAAAAATATTTATAGAAAAAAACATTCCTATAATGAGAGATCAAAAGTAAGCTGATAGAAATGAAAAAAATATGACATTCTCAGTAGATTTGGAAAGTAAAGTGGAGGATTCTGGAAAAGAGAGCAAGAAGATGACCACAGGGCCTCTGAGGGAAGCAGAGAAATAATAGTAGTAGCGATTGTAATAATAATAATAATAATATCTGAAAGTGTTCCAGGCTTGAAGGACATGTATTTCTATATGTAAGGGCCCACTGAGCTAATACAGTAGAAAAAAATTAAACCATGCTAGGGCTTGCCAGTAGTGTATACTAGTGACAAATCAAAGATTCTACAATCTTCTCGAGAAAAAAATTGTCACATAAGAGGATTAAAAATCCAAATGCTTCCAGACTTGCCAAAAGCAGCATTGGAGGCTAGATGATTACTGTGCAATGCCGTCAACCTTCTGCAGATAGGTGATCTGCACAGAACTCGCTACCCTGAGCATTGTGGGGGGACAAGGCAACATTGTGACATGCATGTTTTCAGAAACTGACACCCCACCTGGTTTCTCCGAAGCCAGCCGAAGCCAGATGTGCTCTGTGATGAGGGAGTAACCAGGAAAGGGAGACAGAGACATAGGAAAGAAGACATTCAGCACAGAGCAGAGAGAACATGCCAGGGAATGGTGAGGGAAGACTGCAGGAAGACAGCTGTGCCCAGTGGTAGAAGGCAGACCCAAATCTAGATTGACAACACAGGTGTGGGAGAGAGTAATTCCAGAAGGTGAAATTCATTCACATCAATGTAGTTCAGGGTCCTAAGACAAGTTAGAAAGTGGCAGAGGATTTGGGGTTCCATAGTTGGGCCCATAAAAGATTGAACAAACAAATCAAAACAAGCCAATCATTAACTCCAGAGAGAACAAATAAATGTGTAGGAAAGACCACTAACCATAGTACACTACCCAGCCTTACTCTCAATAGCATATCTTATCAAAATGTATAAATTCTAAACATCTGCTGATAGGAATTAAAGGAGGGAGGGGAAATGTAAAGATAGCTAAATCCTCATTTTCCATGGTTGACAGTTAATAATTAATACTTAAAATTAGGAAAAAATGTAAGAAGTAACATTAGAAATATGGAGGCAAGTACAGAAAAATCAGATTTAAAACACCATTAAAAACTACAAAGATAAATTTGAAGCCTGGTAGTTGACATTTATAGCAGCTATGAAAAAGAATTTGAATCCCCTCTGCATCCACATACGTATATAAGTATGTGAAGAACTCCTACAAATAAATTCAAATAACTAATCCCAATACAAAAATAGCCAAAGAATATGAATAGTCACTTCATGGAAGAGGGATCCTGAGTGGCCCAAAATATAAAAAGATACTCAGTCTCACCAGGAGTCAAGGAATGCAAATCAAAGCCCAGATGAAATCATATTTTGTTCCTCCAGTTTGGCAGAAATGAACATTTCCACCAGTACCCGGGGTAGGCAGGAGGGCAGAGCCGCAGTGGGAACTCCCGTTTGCACCAGTGAGGGTGAAGTCTGTGTTACCAGTTTCGAGTGCAACTTGGCAGTCTCCAGTAAGGTTATGGGCATGCACGTCTTCTCTGCTTTGCACTGAAAAAACTCACACATGTGACAGGAGACTGCACAAGCGCATGTGCTGCAGCCCCGCACATGCCAGCCCCAGACCGTTGCTGTCACGACCTGGGGAAGGCTTGTAAACGGTGATGTACTCATGGAGTTCTAGACAGCAAAACCATCTAAGTCTGTGTGTGTCATGATGGGTATGCCCCAAAGATAATGATGAACTCAAAAAGCAAGTATAGAAGGACAGATTCGGTGTGATACAATTATGTAGACTTTTTAAACTAAGTGATGCAACATTATGTATTGTATGTGAACACACACATTTAGTAAGAAATGGACAGTGTGGCCAGGAGAAGTACATACTGACTTCAGAATAACAACAACCTCTTCTCACCCTTTTATTGATTTATAAAAACTTTTTATGTGAGTTTCAGTTAATGTGGCACCATAAAAAGGGAGGACTGCCCATATGCTGTTCGGGGGAAGTAACCCCTTTGAAATATATTCTGTCACCTAGGAATATGGTATCACTTTCTATTCACGCAGCTCTTTTTTTATTTGATCCTTATGAATACACTTTGGAATGGTTTTCCATTCCAACTTTACATTGGATATTGGATAATTGTCTGTTCATCCTGTTTTTATGGCTTAGGAGAGGTTTGGGGGGTTTTTTTCTTTCTATTTGAGCCTATTGGAAAAAAAATCAAGTTTTTGGTATGTGTTTGAAGGTGTTGGTTTGTCCGAGCACCGAATTTAGCCAATTTCTCCAGGGCCCTCGGGAAACAGAAGCGTCTGGGGATTCCGCGTGTGTGAGTCTGTTCTCCCGACATTGCTGCTAGGTTTCCCTCCATGTCCCCTTTACTCCAGGCACACTGTGGGTACTCAGCATCATTTAAAAAACTGATAACTTCATAAATGAAAATGGATGGAGCGAGTTGGTCTGTGGGGCACCATGGCACTCAAGCAGTTTATTAGCACCATCTCGTAACAGTGTACCTGGCCGGGAGGTGAGGCAGTAGAACGCAGGGGCACCTTGCCCTCCAGGGTATTCAGTGTGGATTTTTCCCCTCTGTTGCAGGAAGATGCTGAAACTCTGTGGAGAGGCAGAGGACAAGCTGGCACAGGAGCTGATCCACTTTGAACTGCAAGTGGAGAGAGATGTGATTGAGCCTCTGTTTTTGCTGGCTGAGGTAAGCAGTGGATGAAACCAGGCCTGAGTGGGCAGGGAAGGGCCGAGCAGTGGGCCCTGCAGTCACTCCGCTCCACTCTGGTCACTATGGCTCTCCCTCCTTCTGCTCTGTGACACTGCTTCTCATCGGGTTATGCACGGTCAGGATTGCCCAACAGGGCAGCCCTTTCAGTGCTTGCTGTCCCCCTCCCACCCACTTTCCTCTCTGTTGGCATTACAGGGGGGAGGGGCACAGCTGGCAGCATTTCCTCCCTCTCCACCAGGGTCACCACTGCCACCACCCCTGCCTGCCACCCATCTCAAGTCTGCAGTGAAACAAACAGCAACCCGTCCTCCCAGGGGACTGGGACCTGTATCCAAGAGACTCTGAAAGGCCTCTTGCCATTGGTTTATATAGGTCCCTTCTCTTGGACTCTAAAGAATACTAACTTAATGTTTATGTGTCAACTTTGCTAGCTCCAAACAAGTAAGAAAGGAAATAGTGGAGGGATTTTATTTGTCCTGAACCCAGGAACTCCTCCCAGTTGTCTTTAATTGGTCATAGAAAACCTAGCTGGTGCTGTCCCACAGAACTTGTAACAATGGAAAGGTTTCACATCTGCACAGTTCCACAGCTGCACTGTTCCACATCTATACAATTCTATACCTGTACAGTTCCACATCTGCACAGTTCCACAGCTGCTCTGTTCCACATCTATACAATTCTATATCTGCACAGTTACACAGCTGCATAGTTCCACAGCTGCACAGTTCCATAGCTGCACTGTTCCACAGCTGTACTGTTTCTCATCTACACAGTTCTATATCTGCACAGTTCCACAGCTGCACTGTTCCACAGCTACATAGCTTCACATCTGCACAGCTCTACATTTACACAGCTTCACATCTTCATAGTTCCACAGCTCCACATCTGCACAGTTCCCCTTCAACATAGTTCCACAGCTGCACAGTGTGGTAGCCACCAGCCTCCTATGGCTTCTGAGCTCTTGGAATATGTGTAATGTGACTGAAGAACCCAATTTTATGTGATTTTTGTTCATTTGAATTTAAGTGGCATAGCCACCACAGCTTGAGGCTACCATGTTGGACAGCGTAGCCTGGACCGTGTCTGGTTTCCTTTCTGGACCACCCCCAGCAACTCTCCCTACCCTGCTGCTGTTTCTGGGGCAGAATGCATGGGTGAATAACCGCCTTAGTGCCTACACGTACTCAAGGAGAAAACCCTAGATATGAGGCTTTTGATATGGACCAGCTCTAGAGTCCCAGATGGCATCCTGTTATGGTCATGCCCAGCCTAGAACATTCGGGAGATACCCTGTGTTCCTCATAAAGGTGGTCTGGCATGCCAGCCAGCCTGAAGTAGGTCCCACAGACAGTTGTGACCTGGGTGCCGAGGTTGCGTGTATGACCAAGATGCCACTGTGACTCCCCAGCTTTGCCTCTGGGCTCTGTGATGATGTGGGGCTACCCCAGACACTTACCCTTCTCCTCCCCATTGGAAGTCCCTGCACTCACCATTACTCACCCCTGCCTGGAGGAGTGAATAGAAAGCACTCAAAGCACACTGGATCTTCCTCACATTTTTCCTTCTATAAAAGCCGCAGCCTGAGATGACTGGTTTAATTATGGTCAATTTTCCTTTTTCAATTCTCACATCCTGCCCCAGTTTTGCTGGGCCTGGAACCAAAAACCCTCCCTTGGAATGTTCAGTTAAGCCATTTTTAGAAATAAAAAGATAAAAAGAGCATCCACATTCAACCCCTATGGAAGAACTTCTCAGAGCTGAGAAAAGCCATGGTAATGTGTATTTATTATTTACTTTGGAAAAAATCTTATTTCTATAAAAACATATCCTAATCGCATTGCCCACAGCATCTCAGGTCTCCAGAGACCTGTTCTTGTCATTCTTCTGCGGTCTGTTTTGAATTAAGTGTGTGTGTCGGATCAGCTTTCTCCCCCACGTGGGCCCTCGCCCCAGTAGAGAGGAGTAGGACTGACGCCCTGGCTTTGGCAGCCAAGGCGGCAGCAGGAGTGAGACTAAGCCTCACGAGCTGGGGGTACAAACCTCCCAGATGGTTCCTGGTGATGTCCAGCGAAGAAAGTGCAGTTTAGGTCAGGAAAAGATTTCAAGAATTTGAATTAAGAATTCAAATAAAGATTGTTGTGTGACTGTCAGTAGTTCTTGAAGAATTTATCTTGAGCTTCAATTTGACTGTGTCTTTCGTCTGTCACTACAGGTGGAAATCCCAAATATTCAAAAACAGAGGAAACATTTAGCAAAGTTGGTGCTGGACATGGATTCTTCACGAACAAGGTAGCATAGGGCATGTTCACTTTCATTTCTGCTTCTAAGGATCAGTGGTCCTGATTGGGATGAGGGTAGGAGCTTGTTTGTGGCTGTGTGTATGTTTTTATTCACCAAGTTTTTCTTAACACCCCTGCGTGTCAGGCACTGGAAGTCAGGGCCGGGGGCAGAGATATGGGTGCCCCACTCTCATGGAGCCTCTGGTCTGGTTCACAAGTGAACACTAGACAAGTGAACATGCACACCAGCCGGTTTCAGGCAGCCATGAGCCATGTAAACACGGCACAGGGTAATACTGGGAGGGGATGTTGGGGAAGGGGCAACAGCATAAGGTGGGGATGAAATGACTCACTGGGAACAGCAAAGGCACAGGCCCTCAGGTATGACTAGAGCGATGCATTCAGGGCACTGAATAAGGGTCAGCGTGGCTGGGGGTAGAAGGAAAGGGGAGGGTAGTGGGGCCAGAGACCACAGTAGTAGGATGGATGCTGTGTTCTGTCTGTAGTGAGGGGAGAGTTTCAGATTCTGGGGACCGGTCTGCCTTTTCCTGAAGCTGGCAGTGCAGATATGTTGATTCTGTAGCCATTCTCTGAACACCTGAGACCACTATGAAAAAAGTGAAGTTCCTCTGGGGTGACTCTCAGCACCTGTCTCCTAGAGTCTGCCAGGAAACTCCTGTCACAGTCAGGGAGCGCCAGAGGCTTTGAGATGGCTTTTACTGTGGCCGGTGTGAGCCAGGGCTGCGCATATGTGCCTCTTCACTTTTTATAATGGTGTGTGTGTGTTTGCCTAGTCCACAATGGAAAGAATGCATGGTCATGAATATTAACATGAAATTAACCATTGGGCTTTACTTTAGGCCTGTTGTGCATCAATTTTAATAATCTCTGCATCTTGTTTTAATTTTCTTGAGAAAAAGAAACAAAAACAATGTATTTTGGTTCAGAGATGTAGGACAGAGTCGAGAACTAGGAGTCAAAAGTGAAGTACCAATATCAAGGTCACTTGTTTTCTAGACCTGTGACATTGACCATGTCACCTAACCTCCCAGACTAGCTTGCACACCTGTAGACAGGTAGTAACATCAGTTGTGGTTTCCCTGAGAAGTTGTCTTGCGTGTCAGATGAGATCATGTTTATCACAGCACTTCCCAAGTGCATTGTAAAAGGAAGCTGCTATGTAACTATGTAACTGCTGTGTAACTGGAATTCTGCCTCTGGACCAATAAGTATTAGGCAGTCCCTCCAAACCAGAAGTAACATAAGTTTGATCTGCAGAAAAACAAAGGTTTCTTTAGTTAACTTGGTGTTTCCCAAACATCAGTCCACCTGAATGGCTTTTGCCACTTGTGCTTACATGTCTTTGAAAAATTGATTTCCTTTTTCAAAATGAATCAAACAAAGACATATTGCAGCACCATCATAAATGGAGCAGCAGTGTCTGTTGCCAGAAGTACCAGATAACCAGGAAGTGAACGGGATAAAAGCAAAACCAGTGCTACTAGACAGTAGAACCTGTTGCCTATGGAAGGCTGTGTTCCAGAAGCTTGTCCCTTTTGTTACAAAGGAAGAGGAGGGGTTGGAAAGTTGCTATAGTGGCTCTGATCCAGATCGGAGGGTCTCTCTTCAGTGGACTTAGGACAATGGAGAGCAGATTGCATGGCAGTATTGTCTTGGTGTTACTTACTGCTGTTTTCTTGTGCCACATAAAATTGCCTACTATAATACCTGTCCTGTGGCCTAATATGGGACAGGGTTTAAGTCCCATATTGGGAGGCATGTAAGATGACTGAAGAAGTGCTAGCTGTCCCGGTATTCGGAGGGTGGTGGACACCATGCTCCTGGGTTAGCTGAGTGATTTCCTTCTGTGGGGACCTGGGTTTTAGCCCTGGGGTCTCATCTTTGCTTTGATGAAGAAGACCCCAATACCTAGCACAGAGCTTCAGGTCAGAAGGCTGGCTTCTGGCTTCAGAGTTCATCATCACCATCGCCATTTGGTCTTCTGGTGAAAAAGAGAGTTTCTCCTGGTGACAGCCACAGGCGGTCCAGGCTTGTGCTGTGTTGCCCATGGTGACAGCAAGTGCATTGTGGAACCTCAGAGAAGTGTTCTTAGGGACTCTAATCCATGATTGAACAACTTTTACGTGTTTTTAGTTCATCCTCTCTTATATATTAAAGTATGGTAAAAGAATCTCTTCTTCCCCTCTCCAAATTTCAATTTGGAGTTATAATTCTTTTTTGTTTCCCACCAAAAACAACCCCCCCAAAACCCACATCCTAGATGATTCTCATGTAAACCTCATTTGTCTCCTTTATCATATTGGTGGTTATTTACAGCCCACTTGTGCAGTTGTGAGTTTGGGAGTGGAGGATTGTTTTGGAGGGAGATGACTGGCAGTTCAGCCCCTTGAAAACTTAGTTACCATCCCTTTGGGTCTCTGCTTTAGTAACTGTGGTGGGGATCCAACCCTAGGCCTCAGTTATGGATTTTTCCATCAGTTCAGGTTGTAGGCTTCAGAATGAGAGGGCGCTCTTAACGAGGGGTCCTCTTTCTTCCCACTTAAGTCCCAGAATAGCCATTGCTAGCCTGAGTTAATGCATCTTGTAGAACCTCACTAAAAGCCACAAGCAGCAGCCAGCTCACCCAGCTTTCTGCCCTTTTGCCCAGCCCCCCAGTTGTAGGCAGCATGGGGCCTGTATCCTGACATACAGCGGTGAGAGTGAGGCCAGTGCAGTGCTCTTGAGTAGCAGGGATCACCAGCCACTCTTCTGGAAAGGCTGGGTTCTCACTGCCCCCACCTCCACCCCACACAACGTCCCCACTTAGCAATTTTGCACGTGGTAGATTCTATTCCTGTGACATCCTCCTTCTGGTTACAAAAGCTTTCTTTAGCTCTGTTCTGTCTTTCATGAACTACACTATCCACACTAAACAGTGTATTCCAGGGAGAGACATACTCTGCCTTTGAAGAAAGGCAGGATCTTTTTGTATATTGTGCATACATCTTGACCAGTAGTCCTGTGACTGGGTCTTTGAAATCTAGCACAGCTCTGGGGATATTGCCAAATCCAACAAATTTATCCAATATTTTATTTAGGGCAAAATCCAGTGTGTACATTTCTCACTATTCAAGTAAACCTGGCTTCTCTGCTTCAAAAGCCAATTACATAAACCTTAATATCCTCAGATAATACTGAAGCTTAGAAGATGAATTAAAGAGTATAGATGAGAAGAGTGGAGGTAAACTCAAGGAAGCTTTATGCAGAGTCAAAAATAGTCAGTTGCATTGAAATGAAATGAATGTGAATGATACACAAACATCTTTTCTGCTGTTGGTTTGGTATGACGGTGGTTAAGGAAGGCGCCCCAGTTCCTCCCAAAGTGGGCCTCACTTTTTCAGGGAGATATATCTCAAGGTGAACCCTCTGGATCTAGGACATTTTATGTTTCTGCTGCACAGCTGCCTCTAGTTGGACTACTGGGGACTGAATTGTGTTTCTTCCCCACCCAAAATTCCTATGTTGAACCCTAACTGCCAACATGACTATATTTGGAGATAGGGCCTTTAAGCAGTCATTAAGGTTAAATGAGGTCCTATAGGAAAAGGTGGCCTTAGAAGAAAAGGAAGAGAGAGGGAAGAGACAGTGCCCTCTGCTTCTCTCTGTGCGCATTCAGAGCAAAGCCCTGTGAAGACAGGGTCACAGGGAAGACCGCTGTGGGCTAGGCAGAGAGCCTTCAACAGAATCCAAACCCTGCTGCGATCTTGATCTTGGACTTGTAGCCTCCAGAACCATGAGTTGTTTATGCCCCCAGCCTGTGGCGTTTTGTTATGGCAGTCCCAGCAGATTAAGCCACCTACCTTCTTTGGAGGTAAGTGAACTAACACAAGTAAATGGAGAGCTTGGGGGAGCATGGTGGGCAGCTCCTGAAGTTAATTCCAGGGATGGGGCCATTCTAAGTACCCTGGGCCTGGTGGCAGGTCCTCTTTGCCATCAGGAAGATCCCCCACCCCTGCTTCTCTCTGCACACAGGCAGCCTTTCCTTAGGCCCATTGTCTGCATGCTCACTGGATGACCCCTGTGCTCAGGTCTCCGCAGCGAGAGCCCTTTCCCCTTTGCTTTAATTGGAAATGTGCAGAGGAGGGGCTTCACTTGCCTGGTTGATGGTGATGAGCCAGTTCCTCAGCCTGACAATTGGCCAAGGAGATGAAAAACGGGCACGGGCCTGGCTGGCCCCCAGACCACAGGCTGGAGCTTTGCAGACTGTAGAGCCTTTGGCTGGTCCCTGAGAGCAGTAGAGGGACAGGGTCTCAAAAGTCAGGGGATGCTGTGACAGGGGGAAGCAGTCTGGACAGATGGGACAGTGAATGTCCCACAAAAGAAATATTCCTGTTTGCCTTCCAAAAATTCTTCTGGACTTCTTGTTACCCTGAACTTATCTTGCATCTACCTTTTTTCCTCTTCTCCTTGTCCTTGACATGTCTTCCCCTTATTTCTGACTGTGTTCTTTCCTCAGACTTCGTCAAAGCTTGTGTTCTGCCTTCCTCTCCCCCAGCTCCTGTAGTGACAGCATCCCTCCCAGAGAATGATGCTATCACAGCAGCTACTTAAGTGGGAACAAGTGACCTTTCTACTCTTCAAATGTTAAAGCTCACACTCTTCTTGGATAAGAATCCTTGTTTCTTCTCTTGCTCCAGAATCCCTGTTTCTTCTCTGAACAGAGCAGGACAGTTTTTGAGTTTATTTGTAGAACAGCTGACTGAAAAGGCCACCAGACCTTGAAGTTCATGATTAACGTCATTTTCCTAGCAGATACTGCCTAGACCAATTTTTTCCGAGCTTCCTCTGATATTTTATTATGCTATGTCCACAAAGAGACCATTTTAGGGCATCTTACAATGTCTTATAATTTTATAATATCAAAATAGATTACTTATATATTACAAATAAAATTCCCTATGAAGGAAGGGGAAAGTCATATAATTTTTAACTACCATGTTATCCAGTAAAGGACAGAATTGGCTGGGAGAGGATAAACAAAAAAAGAAAGATAACTTTGGAAAATGTCTTTACTTTATGTACATGTATTAAATATAATTTAATTTAAAAAAATTCAATCCAAATCTATAAAACCACAAAAATTAGTGTTTACACTCACTTGACTTATTTTTTTACACTCATATATAGATGAGTTGTTTTTTTACTTCAGGTTGCATGAGTCAGATGGCACTGTAGCCTGATCACACAATCTGTCATGGAGGTATATTTATTATCTGAAATTTAAATTATAGCCACGCCATCTCATAGTTTATTAGACAAGAAAAGTCTACTGTCCAAGATGGAGGTGTAGGTAGATACATTCTGCCTCCTCCCACAACAAAAAGAATGAAAACAACAAATTTAAAAACAAAAAATAACCAGAACTGCCAGAAAATTGAACTGTATGGAAGTCCAACCACCAAGGAGTTAAAGAAGAAACATTTACCCTGACTGGTGGGAGGGGCGGAGACAGGCAGCTAGGGCAGAGAGAACTCACAGCAAGTTGGTGGCTGGAGGACCTGGTGGTCCCACATTTTATGTGCAGATAAACTGTGAGGAACAAGTGGGGAGTGAGACAGACTATACAACCCAGGGTTCCAGCATGGGAAAATAAAGCCTCAAAAACCTCTGGCTGTAAAAACCTGTGGGGGTTGTGGCAGCAGGAGAAACTCCCAGCCTCATAGGAAAGTTTGTTGGAGAGATACGCAGAGTCCTAGAACTTGCACAAACCCACCCACCTGGGATTAGCACCAGAAAGGCCCAATTTGCTTGTGCGTAGCAGGGGAACTGACTGAGAGCCAGCAGAAAGCTGAGCAAGTGGCATTGTTCCCCTGGACCCTTCCTCCACATACAGTGCCATAACACAGTGACAGAGGTGTTTGCCCTCTCCTGAAGAATACCTAAGGCTCTGCCCCTTACTACCTGATAGGCACAGTGAGACAAAAAAATACGGCCCAAATGAAAGAACAGATCAAAGCTCCAGAAAAAAATAGAACTGAACGATGAAGAGATAGCCAACCTATCAGATGCAGAGTTCAAAACACTGGTGATCAGGATGCTCACAGAAATGACTGAGTATGGTCACAAAATAGAGACAAGAAGTGAAGGCTATGCAAAGTGAAGTAAAAGAAAATGTACAGGAAACCAACAGTGGCAGGAAGGAAACCAGGTCTCAAATCAACAATTTGGACCAGAAGGAAGAAAGTACTTTTCAACCAGGACAGAATGAAGAAACAAGAATTCAGAAATAAGGAGAGGTTTAGGAACCTCTGGGACAACCTTAAACATTCTAACATCTGAATCATAGGGGTGCCAGAAGGAGAAGAGGAAGAGCAAGAGATGGAAAACTTATTTGAAAACATAATGAAGGAGAATTTCCCCAATCTGGCAAAGGAAAGAGAATTCCAGGAAGTCTAGGAAGCTCAGAGAGTCCCAAAGAAGCTGGACCCAAGGAAACACATACCAAGGCACATCATAATTACATTACCCAAGATTAAAGCTAAGGAGAGAATCTTAAAAGCAGCAAGACAAAAGGAGACAGTTACCTACAAAGAAGTTCCCAGAAGACTATCAACTGATTTCTTCAAAGAAACCTTACAGGCCAGAAGGGGCTGGAAAGAAGTATTCCAAGTCATGAAAGACAAGGACCTACATCCAAGACTGCTCTATCCAGCAAAGCTTTCATTTAGAATGGAAGGGCAGATAAAGTGCTTCCCAGATAAGGTCAAGTTAAAGGACTTCATCATCACCAAGCCATTATTATGTGTAATGTTAAAGGGACTTACTTATCTAAGAAAAAGAAGATAAAAAATACGAATAATAAAATGACAACAAACACAACTATCAACAACTCAACCTAAAAAAAATACAAAAGCAAAAAGAAACTAAGCAAACAACTAGAACGCGAAAAGATTCTCAGAAATGGAGATCAGTGGGGAAAGGGTAGGGGGAGAGTAGGGGAAAAAGTACAGGGAATAAGAAGCATGAATGGTAGGTGCAAAATAGAGTTAGGTTAAGGTAGTATTGGAAATGGGGAAGCCAAAGAACTTATATACATGACCCACGGACACAAACTAAGGTGGGGGAATGTTGGTGGGGGTGCAGGGTGGAGGGGAATAAAGGGGAGAGAAAAATGAGACAACTGTAATAGCATAATCAAAATATAATTTTATAAGTAAAAAAATAAAATAAAATATGCCAAAACACTTTAATACTTTATTTTAAATGGTTAAATGTGGGAGATATTAGAGAAATATAACATTTTTGTAAGGCAAATCATTATAAGAAGGAATTGCCCAGGACTTTTTATTAATCTTTCTCTGTTAGCTTTTACTTTTAAATATCTTTGAGGAAAATATTTCTTTTCTAATTGTCCTTGGATTCTTTTTTGAAACATTTTTAGTTTATTTAGAGAGAAAAAGAGAAACATTGATTTGTTGTTCCATTTATCTGTGCATTCATTGGTTTTCTCTTGTGTGTTCCCTGACCAGGGATCACACCTGCAATCTTGGTGTGTCAGGACAGTGCTCTAACCCCTGAGCTACCTGGCCAGGGCTGCTTTCTCAGGATGTGTGGTGTCTGTCTTTAGGGTTTCAACACAGCTTTAATGTCTCAATGCTTTTCGTACGTAATTTTCACATGAGTACATTTTTTAAGTAACACTTAATTTTGCTACTGTTTGCTAATAGGAAAGATAACCTTAGTTTCCCCTTTTTATATCATAGAGTCTTGCACTTTTTGTCCTGCTTATAATCAAAAAGGAAAAAAAATATGTAGAGAAAATACTGAGTGATCAGATTCTTGACTCTCAAAGTCAGGGTAACGCTGCACTTCTTTCGTCGTCTTTGGATGGAGCCTGAGGAGCTGTGTGGTTCACTCTGTATGCTGTTGAACAGCAGAGGGTTTAAAGGAAATTATTTAATCTGTTGCTGCCTTTCATCTGAAGAGTTTACATGACAGTTTACAGCTTCTCTTGTTAATGAAACATGTGGAAACCCACAACCCAGTCTCTGCCTGAGCCTCATCAGCCCTTTGAGGAGCAGCTGCCTTCTAGACCACACAGCAGACTTACCTGGGTCCCCGTCCCAGGTGTCCCTCCTGAGACTGCAGCCAGGTGTCAGCTGCTCTTGTCATCCTCATTACACTAGCATTTTTATCAAATTTAGACATAGTTACATAACTCATGTCCCTATTACAAGTAGAAAATAAAGGATCAAATGGACTGGTTTTTGAGACAGTGATCCATTTGGCTTATTGTTCTTGCTTGCTGACCTACCTCTATATGCCATTGAGTTTATAGGCTCAATGGAAGAGAACCCACTGCCCTTCCCCACTGTGGCTGCTCCTGTTGGCACATTTGCAGCCTTCCTCCAGGGCATGCTTCTGGTGCATCCCTGACGATGGCACAGTGACAAGAAATACTTGTGCTTTCTGTAAAAGTTTCTGGAGTAGCTTCCTCAGAAGGCCTGCACAAAGGTAAATTCTTAAGAAAATATAAATAAGGTATCTAAATGTTGCTAGGAATTTGTGTGTGTGTCTGCTTACCAGAATTACAGAACAGAGAGAGTTTGTCCACCCAGCGCAAGCAAAGCCAAACATGAAACACTAAGAATTGCAGTGGAGAAAGATGGTGGTTTTATTATGAAGGGCACCACCCAGAAGAACGGGGAGCTAATGCCTCAAAGCAGGAATTCCTCAATAGTGTGCAGGTTACAGATTATACAAGGAAAAATTACAGACACCCTGGATGAGGGGTGAGGGGTCATGCTGGCACCTGACCAACCCCATGCTGGTTGGATCTGAGGGAGGTGATTTCTAGAGCTAGGATTTAAAACTAAATTTAATCAAAGTCATAAGGACCCTTGGTTTTATCTGTAGAGAGTTTTGCCTTCAGACTTGTTTTATTCCTTACCGACATATCCTGTCACCTAGCATATGTTACTGGCTTTAGCGAAGTAGGTGAATGTTTCCAGACTCAAGTGCCCACAGCACAAGCAGGGAGTTTAAGGGAATGACACAGACCAAGCTTCAAAGAACACAGTGGCGATGTCATTTGGCCTTTGTGGTCTGAAGACAGGAGGGAACATGGTGGCAAACTGGGGCTTGTGCCCTGCCTGAAGCAGCAGCTGATGGTCAGTGTGGTGTCCCCTGGGTAGTTTTTGTAACCAGCTGTTTCTCAGCCTTCCCACAGTATGCCCAAGGTTCTACCTGTCTCACACCTCTCCTATTTTTCTCCTGTTTTCCATCAGGTGGCAGCAGACTTCCAAGTCTTCAGGTTTGTCCAGCAGTTTACAGCCTGCCGGTGCCAAAGCCGACGCCCTCAGGGAAGAAATGGAGGAGGCTGCCAACAGAGTGGAGATTTGCAGGGTACCCCTCTTTGCTCCTCTCTCCTGAGACAGACAGGGTGCCCTAAGGGAGTTCTTTTTCTTCACTGGAGTTCTGTTGAAATCCTAAGAGTGAGCCTCTGCTTGACTAATGGACCCCAAGCTTGCTTGCTGGTGTCCCCTAAGAGCCAGGGACAAATGCAGAACGTTGGGGCTTTGACGGGGCAGTGGCGGGTGATCACAGTATTCCTGGTTGTAGGCAAAGAGGAAATGACCTTGTGGTCTGCTTGAAGGTTTTGTAAGTTGTGAGCCGCAGCTAATAGTTTCTAGGCCACACAGAACAGTTGAAAACAGTTTAGACAATAAATAAGTCTTAACTCAGTGGTGATACTAAGCTTTCTTGTGTGCCTTTTAATATTTCCAAGCCACTTTATATTAATCTTTTGCCTGCTGGAAGAGACCCTTACCTACGAAGCTGACATGCTCGCCAAGGAAACAGTTACAGAGGAGAAACCTCCTACCAGCTGAGCGGAGCACCTCCACCTAACAAACATGCCTCCGCATGCAGGGCTGACAGAGCCCCCTCATTACATGCGACCCAGGGTGTCCCATCCACTTGCCCCAAAAACATTTATCAGGCTGAGTCAGCAGTGCCATTCATCAATACCATTAGCAACACCTTTCTGTGTACATGCACACCTGCACATATTACCGACCTTCAGTGTGGGTTTAAGTCCCTGCAACAGCAGTCTCATGCTTCTGAAATTACACTGGGTTCCTGTTGTCTTCATCAGAGTTGTAAAGGAGTGTGGCCACTTTGCATGCAGATATCTCTGGTCTGTGTGGCCCCATCTGGCCTTATTAGCTTGTCTATCAGCTTATCCCTTATGATCACCCATGCAGGTGACTTTGACCCTGCATTCAGGTGACATTCAGACTCAGGTGGAATTTTTCTCTGGAATTAGAAATTTTGAAAAATATTTAAAGAATTTCTTACCTCAACCTGCAGTACTGTGCAACTTACTAAAGTGAGATCAGTACTTCAGATCCAAGACCCATTGAGAGTCAAGCTGACTTGTCATTTGAATGCCTGCGCGAATGCAGCTAGTGAGCTGGTGCTGTGAATGCATACGGCCCTTCTCTTGTGCTTCCACTTTGCCTCTGTGCTGTCTACCCATTTGCCATAGAGCCACCTTCTTCAGTTAAGAATCTTGTTTCTTACAGAATCACTTCTTCAGCAGACATAGGAGGGTGGTGTTAATAGGGGATGTTAATGTGCGTATCCAAATACATCAGAATAAAAGTTTAACAGCTTCATTTGATCTTGTGTAGCTTCTTACATATGCTCTTTTTACCAAAAACTATATTAAATTCCCCTTCAAATATTATAAAAGTAATAAATGTTCACCATATTCAGTGAAAAAATATGAAAACATATCCAGAAAACACCAATAATTTTCCCACTTCCTGCCCAACAACCAACCCTCTGTTTGTAAAGAAGGGTGCCCAGTTTTTCTTCCCCACCAGTATTTATTTAGATTTGTTGTGAACAGCTCTGGCTGGTGTGGCTCAGTGGATTGAGTGCTGGCCTGAGAACCAAAGGGTCACTGGTTCGATTCCTGGTCAGGGCACATGCCTACGCTGCTTGCCAGGACCCCAGTAGGGGAATGCAATAGACAACTACACATGGATATTTCTCTCTCTTTTTCTCCCTCCCTTTACCTCTGTCTATAAATAAATAAATAAATAAATAAATAAGAGATTTGTTGTGGGCAGTGTACTTTGTCACATGCCAAATGGCCACAAAAGTTATAAGGATAAGGAACCCTGTGTGAGAACCATATAACATTCCATCTCTTTCAAACAATACACTCATATATGGCACTTTCTGTTACTTGTTTTATATACGTGTGTGTGTTTATACATAGTAATATTGTTTATATTAATCTACCACTTGCTTTTCTCAATAGTACATCCTAGACATCTCTCCATATTGGATGCTATAGACCTAACCTAGTCATTTTAATAAGGTGCATAATATTCCATGACAGGGATATATATACACCATGATTTATTTAGCTATTTTCTTGGTAGTAGACATTCAAATCAGTGTGTTTTAGTTGTTTTGTTTTGTGTTTTAACATAAAAAATGATGCAGTCAACATTCTTTTATATATATTTTCATACCTTGGTAATTTTTTCCTGTTAGGCAAGATTCCCTAAAGTGATATTTTTTGATCAGAGATTACAGGTATGTTTTAACAGGTATTGATAGTTTCCTTCCCTGAAAAGGACGTTGTCATCCACATTCCTACTGGCCATAGGCAGAACTGCCTGGTCCCCCTCCTTTCTCCCTGGAATGCGAGTTGTTCCCCTTTTCAGTTTTTGTCAGCCTGGTGAGGGGACAAAAGCTATCTCTCTGTTATTATAATTTTAATTTCTCTGAATGTTAGTAGTGGTGAGTATATCTTCACATATTTATTGAACATCCTTCATAGATTTATAGGCATTTCCAGTTTGGGAAGTTGCCTATTGGCAATTGGACCAGTATTTCCATTTTTTTTTTTTTACTATCAATTTATCTAAGTTCTCTGTGTGTTAGAGATGTTAAACTGTCTTCTATCTACTGTGCAACAGATACTTTTTCCAGTCTTCTATTTGTGTATTCACCTTGCTGGCGCTGGTATCTGCCATGAGAATCTCGTGCATGCACTTCCTCTGCGTGGGAAGAGATCCTGGCTGGCCCACTGGGCATCTCCTACCGTGTTCATCTAACTTGTTCTTTCATTGTCTTTTAACATTCTTAAGATACTTTTATACTTATTTTGTGCATTTCAGTACACTGGACCCTACTTTTATACATGGTATGAGTGGAGTTGTGCTGGTCTATTTTCAGATGAGTAGCCAATTATGCCAGCACCATCTATTAAACAAGCCAGCTCCCCCTGAAGCGAAATCCTGTCATCTGAGTCTTCACATGCATTTCTGGGCTCTGCATTCTATCCATCTGTCTGTTCCTGGGGTAATTCTATACTGTTTCTATCTGATCACTTTGGAGCAACTGTAACACTATAACTCCACTGGCCCTCATCATTGTTTTTGCCTGGTCCATGACCTTTGTTCCATCCTGGTGGTTGCGGTAGCAGGCTATGGGCCCTTTTGTTTGTATTCGTAACTGATCCTCTTGAGTGTGTGCACTGATGTTATAAAATTTCTCTTCTGACTCCTATTTCTACTTCACTGGTTGCTGGCTGCTCCAAATATCCTCTGTGGTCCTCCTGCCTCTTATCTCTGGGTTTCCCTAGTGGGTCATCTCACCTTACATCTCCATGGTTTTGTATTTCCTCAGTGGGCAAGACAGATCTTTAGGGTTTCTTACATTGTGGTAATCTAGCAAAATGAAAGCTTGTGGGCCTTAGGTGAGCAGAGTGGCAGTCTGATTCCTCTTTGTTTGGGACCCAGAGAGCTTTAGTCTTTCAGGAAAACCACGTCCAGGTGGGTTCCATAAGACAGAAGATGCTGAGACCTCCAGCCGATGGGCAGGTGCAACATTCTTTGACTGCATTGATTCAGGAGTCCCTTCAATCTCAGCCTTGCTTCCATATTTCAGAAAGAGAAGCTCCACACTTTACAAGTATCTTCTTATGGAATGACCCCTTTACCATTTAGTGTCATTCCTCTTTATCCCTGATAACTTTCCTTGCACTGAATTCTGCTCTGGGGGAAATTAACATAGCTAATCTTGCTTCTTTTGATTAGCTTTAGCACAGTATATTTTATCCCTTTACTTTTAATCTATATATTGATACTTAGTATATAGATTACATTATTATCTTTATATTTATATATACAACATAGACTTGGGCCTTTTTAAGTTTTATTTATTTATTTTTAGAAAGAGAGATAGGAATTGAGGGAGAAAGAGGGAGAGAAACATCAATGTGTCAGAGAAACACCATTCAGTTGCTTCTTGCACACCCCCAACTAGGGACCTACCCACAACCCAAGCTTGTTCCCTGAGAGGGAATCAAACCAGCAACCTTTCGGTTCACAGGCCAGCACTCAATCCCCTGAGCCACAGGGTTTTTTTAAATCTGTTTTTTAAATAATTTGTTGATTATACTATTATGGTTGTCCCATTTTTTTCTTCCCTTTATTCCCCTCTGCCCTGCACCCCACCCCCCCACCACACCCAGCATCTCCCCCCACCTTGGTGCATGTCCATAGGTCATGTATATGAGTTCTTTGGCTTTTCCCATATTATTCATAACCTAACCCTCTCTATTTTGTACTTACCATTTATGTTGCTTATTCCCTGTACCTTTCCCCCCATTTGCCCTCCTCCCACTCCCTGCTGATAAACCACCACGTGATCTCCATTTCTGAGAATCTGTTCGCGTTCTAGTTGTTTGCTTAGTTTCTTTTTGCTTTTGTATTTTTTTTAGGTTGAGTTGTTGATAGTTGTGTTTGTTGTCATTTTATTATTCGTATTTTTTATCTTCTTTTTCTTAGATAAGTAAGTCCCTTTAACATTACACATAATAATGGCTTGGTGATGATGAAGTCCTTTAACTTGACCTTATCTGGGAAGCACTTTATCTGCCCTTCCATTCTAAATGAAAGCTTTGCTGGATAGAGCAGTCTTGGATGTAGGTCCTTGTCTTTCATGACTTGGAATACTTCTTTCCAGCCCCTTCTGGCCTGTAAGGTTTCTTTGAAGAAATCAGTTGATAGTCTTCTGGGAACTTCTTTGTAGGTAACTGTCTCCTTTTGTCTTGCTGCTTTTAAGATTCTCTCCTTAGCTTTAATCTTGGGTAATGTAATTATGATGTGCCTTGGTATGTGTTTCCTTGGGTCCAGCTTCTTTGGGACTCTCTGAGCTTCCTAGACTTCCTGGAATTCTCTTTCCTTTGCCAGATTGGGGAAATTCTCCTTCATTATGTTTTCAAATAAGTTTTCCATCTCTTGCTCTTCCTCTTCTCCTTCTGGCACCCCTATGATTCAGATGTTAGAATGTTTAAGGTTGTCCCAGAGGTTCCTAAACCTCTCCTTATTTCTGAATTCTTGTTTCTTCATTCTGTCCTGGTTGAAAAGTACTTTCTTCCTTCTGGTCCAAATTGTTGATTTGAGACCTGGTTTCCTTCCTGCCACTGTTGGTTTCCTGTACATTTTCTTTTACTTCACTTTGCATAGCCTTCACTTCTTGTCTCTATTTTGTGACCATACTCAGTCATTTCTGTGAGCATCCTGATCACCAGTGTTTTGAACTCTGCATCTGATAGGTTGGCTATCTCTTCATCGTTCAGTTCTATTTTTTTCTGGAGCTTTGATCTGTTCTTTCATTTGGGCCATATTTTTTTGTCTTGGCATGCCTGTTTCATAATAAGGGGTGGAGCCCTAGGTATTCACTAGGACGGTGTACCTACTTCTCTGTGTTCTGGTGGTGCATGTGGGAGAGGAATCCAAGAGGGAATAATGCCACTTGCTCAGCTTTCTGCTGGCTCTCAGTCACTTCCCCTGCTACTCACAAGCAAATTGGGCCCTTTTGGTGCTGATTCCCACGTGGGTGGGTTTGTGTATGTTCTAGGACCCTGTGTATCTCTCCAATGAACTCTCCTGTGAGTATGGGAGTTTCTCCTGCCACTGCAAACCCCACAGGTTTTTTTCAGTCAGAGGTTTTGAGGCTTTATTTCCCTACACTGGAACCCTGGATTGTGCGGTCTGTCTCGCTGCACAGTTGTTCCTCCTGGTTTATCTACTCACAAACATGGGACCACCCAGTCCACCAGGTACCACCTTGCCCTCACCAGTCTTCTGGCTGCCGACTTGCAGCTCATCCTCTCCACCCCAACTTTGAGTTTCCGCCCCTGCTACTAGTCTGGATGAATATTTTTTCTTTAACTCCTTATTTGTCAGACTTCCATACAGTTCGATTTTCTGGCAGTTCTGCTTGTTTTTTGTTTTTAAATTTGTTTCCTTCTTTTTGTTATGTATGGATGCAAAGTGTATCTACCTATGCCTTCATCTAGGGCGGAAGTGTTTTTTAATCTATTTTGACAATTTTTGCCTTTTCACTGGTGCATTTAGACCATTGATATTTAAGAGACATTGATATAGTTGGTTTAATATCTGTCATGTTTGTTAGTTTTCTACTTGTTGACTTTGTTCTTTGTTACAACTTTTGTCTTGTACACAGTTTCTGCCTTTTGGGGTTGTTAATTGAGCATTTTGTGTGATTTGTGGTTTTTTCTCCTTTCTTAGCATGTCAGTTACATTTTTTTTTTTTTTTTACTTTTTTAGTGGTTGCCCTAGAGTTTGCAATATACATTTACAATTAATACAGTTCTACTTTTCAGTAACACTGTTCTGCTTCATATACTGCAGGTACCTTTTAGTAACAAAATAATATCTAATTCTATCAATTTCACACATGCATAAGCATGCATAGCATAGATGTATATATGTGTATACATACATACATATATACATACATTGTTGCTATTATTTTGAACAAATTTACCTGTTAGATCAATTAAGAGTGAGAAAAATAAAAGTTTATCTTTGCTTGTTCCTCCTCGGATTCCTTTCTTTATGTAGATCTGTGGTTCTGACCTATGTTATATTCCTTATCTCTGAAGAACTTTTAACATTTCTTGCAAGGCAGGTCTACTGGCAACAAATTCCATCAATATTTTTGTCGGAGAAAGTCTTTAGTTCTTTACTTTTTTAAAACATTTTATTTATTTATTTTCAGAGAGAGGGGAAGGGAAAGAGAGAGGGAGAGAAATATCAATGTGTGGTTGCCTCTCATGTGTCCCCCACTGGGAACTGGCCTGCAACCTAAGCATGTGCCCTGACTGGGAATCGAACCACGATCCTCTGTTTCACAGCCCGCACTCAATCCACTGAGCTACACCAGCCAGGGCTAGTTCTTTACTTTTGAAGATGATTTTTCAAGGTGTAGAATTCTAGGCTGATTCCAGCCTGAATCAGCTCAGTGGATGTAGCTTGGGCTGTGAAACAAAGAGTCACCGGTTCGATTCCCAGTCAGGGCACCTGCCTGGGTTGTGGGCCACATCCCCAGTGGGAGCCATGTAAAAGGCAACCACACATTGATGTTTCTTTCTTTCTCATTCTCCTTCCCTTCCCCTCTATCTAAAGATAAATTATAAATAAATGAAATTTTAAAAATTTTCTGAAGGTTTAAAAAATGCTAAAGGTTTCTAAAGTTAATGTGAGAATTATTGGAGCTTTGAACTGCTATCTTTTATGATATATTATGAAGTTACATAATTAAAATTTAGGTACTATTGTAAAAAATAAATAGAACAGTGGGAAAAAAGATATCCCAATCAGTAGAAAATTCAAAATCCAAGTATATGAGAAGTTTTATATCTGTGACATTTCCAATCTATAGGAACAATCTATTTTATTCATTAACGGTTTTGAGACATTTGGTTAGCTCTTTAAAAAAAAAATTCTGTATCTGGTACAAGTACCAAAATAAGTTCCAAATGAATTAAAGATTTAAATGTCATATTCTCTACTGCACAAATATATGGATATTTATACTGTTGGTTGATACGTCCTAAGCAGATTAGCAAAGGAGGATATCATAAAGAGAAAAATGCAATAGATACTACTCCATGGAAAAGCCATTAAAAAAAGGGCAGGACCAAAATATATTGTAAGTAATATGAATAGAAAAATGGAAAATTGGGGGAAATATTACTAATTGATAAAGCCATTGCTCTCATCAATCCGAAGAATTCTTACAAATCTTGTAAATAAGAACTACGTGAAGACTCCTGCATGAGTGCCTAATGTCCGCAAGGAACTGACAGTGGGTGACACAAATAGGCAATACATTTAGAGGAAAGTTAACCCCTTGATAAAACAAAATACAAAATAACATACTATTTAAATTTTTTCTTTAAATTTGATTGTGATTAATCAGAATTAAAAGGTTACTATAGAAAACAAACCAAATATTTGTGGATTAGTGCTCATAATATAAATGTTTTTTTTCTCAGGTCCCAACTTACTATGTTTCTAATATTTCTAACTTTAACTGTAATTACATAATCAGAATTAATTTTAATCGCAGAATTTATTCTAAGGAAATAATCAAGAGATGGGTGCAAATCAGTATGAACAGATGCTTATTCAAATGTCATTATAATATAAAAAATTAAAAACACAATATCCAACAATAGAAACACAGTCCATCCATTTATTAAATATCATGTCCATTATAAAACATGTTTATCTAGGGGAAAAATGAGCTACAAAGCATTCTGTCCTGTACTTTGTAAGCCTGGTAATCATGTAAAACCTACCCACTTAGTGGACATCACAGTTTATAGCCATTACCTCTGCTGTTGGGGTTACAGGAGAATAGGATTTTTTACTTTACATTTTTCCAAGTGTGGATTTGTTGCAAAATTAGAACACAAATGACTTTTTATACACATTTAACTCTGGTGATTATTGATGAAAGTCTTTGTTTTCCTTTATAAAGAAAATTCACTGATGATTAGGTAAATGTAAATTTTATTTGTAATTTTCACCCTTTCCTCGCAGTGTGGTGTATTCAGAGTCCATACTGCTTGCTTAGTAAGGCGATAATCTAACTGTACCTTTAAAAGTCTGTTTATGTTTCTGAGAGCTCACACAGGTGACCTGACTTCTCCAGAATCATCCGTTGGTGAAGTTTGGTGCTGAGCTACTGGAGACGTATCTGATGTGGGACTTAGTCCTTTGTGGGGTCTCTTCCTCTCCTCTGTCTGCAGAGCCGTTTTTGTGCTTTGGCTCTTTGATTTTCCCTGACTTCAAGTATGTCTCTTGTGACTGCCCGGCTAGTGGCCTGAGCAATGCTGATGCGGGGATGGCAGACATGTCAGTCCCCCCGAACATGTTCTGGTGAGCCTTTGACAGACTGGGCAGCCTACAACAGCAATATGTAGAGATGCTCTGCTGAAAGGGAGCTGAGGTGGGCGGGTTTAGAGCCCATTCTTTTCTCTGGAACCATTACCTCTACTGAGCCTCCATTTCTTCCCTTGTTCTTACAGCAAGTAGTTACTAAGCCGCTGCTATCAGAAGCACTTTTGAGACTGTGGAGGACAGACAGATAAGATCCTTGAACTCTTGGTAGCTACTCCTCTGAAACTGGAAATTCCACACCTAAGAGAGATGGGAATTTCACATGACATTGTGCCTGGCACCTAGACTGTTCTCTGTGTGTGTTAATTCATTGTTCCCCTTTCTTCATTCCCTGACACTGGACCAAGGCTAGCACTAACTAATCTGTCTTTAAAGCTCACCAGAGAGCAGCCTTCCCCTTCAGCTCTGTGCCTTGCCTCCGTGGCCTCATGTATGAGAGCCCTTGAAAGATGTTCTCCGTGAAGGCTGGCCTGCCAGGAGACATGAAGAAAACAGATCCCCCCTTACACCTTAGTGCTCTCACTGAGAATGGCTGCACTGGCAGCTGAGGGGCTGAGGGTCCATGAAACAGGCTCTTTCTGAAGCGTGTAGTTGCCTGCTTTAATTCATTTGGTATCTGGATCATCTTTCTTGTGCTGGTCTCTCATTTACCTCAAACAGAACAGTATACACTCTTCTCAGCTTAGCATTTCTTCTAAACATCTCCTATCTGAAGCAACCCAACAGGGAGAAACTGGAGAAATCAGAGGACTTGTGCAAACAAGTCCAGACGTGTGATGTACTCAGAGATATGGTTAGTGACAGAGTCAGCATCCTGCTCAGAATGCACTTTTATTGCACCTTGCTATGGATGTTTCTGTGGAACTGAAAATTGTTCACTGAGGCAAACACATCCTGGATTCGGACCCAGCAGTGGGCCATTGTCCCCATCACATGGAGAACTGGAAAGCACAGGACTCTTAACAGTATGAGGTTTGTGTGTGAAGTTGGGTGTGCCCAGGTTTTGATGTGTTCTGAATCAGTAGCCCTTTTCTTGCCTACCTGTTGTATCCAACCTTTTCCAAATTGGTGTGTTGCTGTCTTTTCTGCATAGGCTTGTTATCAATCCATCAGTATTGACAATGAAAGGCAACAAAGCAGTAGAATGATCAAAGAGAGGGAACGAGAGCATGAACAGAGCGCAAGCACAGTTTGTACTTGGAGGGCGCTGCACAGAGGCGAATAGGCTGTGGAGGTGTGTGGCAGCAATCTGCACATCAGTCTCCCACACCAGCTTTCCTAACTGTAGACCTGGCCCATGTGTTGGAATCCCTGGGGAACTGCTGGCACCAGTGTTCTTTTCATGCCCACTGGATCTCTAGAGCCATGGCCAGGAAACAGAAATGTCCATGGCAGAGTGTGTAACATTGCAGGTTTTACTTAGAAAGAGATTGAAACTGGTTAAGGGTCTTTCTTCTCTGATGTTGAGGCCCATGCATTAGCCATCTCTGCTGTTTTTACAGTGTATTTTGTGAAGTTGTCTTTTACCTTCCACAGGACCAGCTCTCAGCAGACATGTACAGTTTTGTGGCCAAAGAAATTGACTATGCAAACTACTTTCAAACGGTAAGTATCCACGAAGATGAAACAACTTAAAGCCTGTTTTCTAGAGTCACGGGGCAGGCGGGAAAGGAGTATGGGCACAGACTTGAGCATGTCACAGGGAAGCCTGGGAGTTTGACTGTCCTGCCTGTGAATGAGTCCCACCTTATGTTTCTCTTTGTATGGCTTCCCTTTCCCCGCCCCAAGAGAAAATGAAGAAAAAACCTTAAGGAAAAACTTAACCTATGAAGGTTATTGCAACATGTGAGGTGTGGCAGTGGTGCTCAGTCAGGGGTGATTTTGCTCCCTCTTCCACCAGACACTTGGCAATGTCTGGAGACATTGTTTGGTTGCCATCTTTGGGCACGTGTTATTTGCATGTAGTGGGTAGAGGTCAGGGGTAGAGAAACAGGATGTGAGTTGAGAAAAATACAAATTAAAATAGGGATGAGGTGGAAGGATAAGGAAAAAAGAAGACAGAAGAAAAGGAGGAGAAATCCTGAAATGTTTAGAGTGCTTTGATAAAAAGTAGAAAACCTGTCCAGTATTAGCAATCTTCCAGCACTTTCATCAGGGGACCAGAAATTTGGGGGGATTTCTTCTACCCTAAAAAAGGACTGATGTGCATTCCTTCCAACTCAGAAACTTTATTTTAAACTAGTGGTATATCTCTAAGTATATTTCATTGGCTTTATTTGTGAAGGTAATGTTCAGTTTTAGAGTTGTTAAAACTAATGAAATTGTTGGCATTCCAAACATTTTTAGGCTGCCTAATTGTCATTTATTTCTAATTTTTTAAATTATTTTTGTTTTACTTGGAGATGACAGTATCTACCCTCTATGCCAAGCATTGGAACAGTGATCCATCCCTCTTTCCTCCTCCATGGCCAATTTTTGAGGGTGGAGGAGGGGTTCAGAAAATGAATGAAGTAACCATTGTTCTCAGGATTTCACCTGCTCTTGTCAGCATTTCAGCAGATTTTTTAGTAGTGGGATGGGCAAAATAGAACATCTTGAAGGAATTTGTGCTTTGAGCTGTATTATTTTAACCAAACAATTTTACCTCCCAAGGTACTTGAAATACTTGAAGAGAATTATAGATCAAGCCACAAGTTTTCTGACTGGTTGTATCTTAAACCCACTTTGCAGAAAACAAGATGTGTTGTGTGTGTGTGCGCGCGCGCGTGTGTGTGTGTACACACAGACTAATAGCATTCGGCCCTTGTAGGCATACAGATTTATAAATGTGTTTTTCATGTATCCTTTCCTATTGATTCACTTCTCTTTGCTGCCTTTTGCTTTGAGGGGTGCTTAGTAAGGTAGGACGGCAAGCTCTCTAAGTCAGGCCCCAGCTGCGGGCCAGCCCCCATAACCCCTCACGACTCTCCTGCCTCCCAAACCCCAATCTGTGACTCTGTTGCTACAGAGACTGCAGAGGAAGCAGGGCATCTGCTCTGTGCAGAGCACCCCACGTGGCACAGCAGCCTGTGCCCCCAACCCTTGGCAAAGGCTAATGTTTGCTCTTGTGTTTTGTCAGCTAATAGAAGTGCAAGCTGAATACCACAGGAAGTCACTGACACTCTTGCAGGCGGTGCTGCCTCAGATAAAAGCACAACAAGGTAAGGGGAGACCATCCTTGGTTGGGGAAGGTTGGAGACAGCCTGCCTGTCTCCCAGATGCCACCGATGCCCCGCATTTTCACCCACCCTTATGTGTCCCCAGGGGTCACATTTGGATGAGCAGCTTGGACTTCACCAGCTGGTGCTTTGATGTAGCTGCAGTGAAGCAGAGCCCACTCAAACACACCATCCCCTAAGGGGACCAGTCGGGGGAGGTGTGTGTGCAAGTGTGTGTTACATGAAGCCCAGCAGCTCTGGACATAGCCAGTTAGCCTTTGCCCTACGCACACCTCTTAGTCCTCCCAAAATCATGGAGTAGGGACTCTACTGGGCCTCTCTGTTTTTCATAGTCTTAGGATAATCTGTATGACATGACATACTCCAGCATGAGTGACCTTCATAACCTTTTCATTGACTCCCTTCTTGCCTCTCCTGATCAGAGGCCTGGGTGGAGAAGCCTTCCTTTGGGAAGCCCCTGGAGGAACACCTCACTATCAGCGGCCGGGAGATCGCCTTTCCCATCGAGGCGTGTGTGACCATGCTGCTGGAGTGCGGGATGCAGGAGGAGGTGAGTTTGGTGTGTATGTCATGATGCTGCTGGAGTGAGGGATGTCAGGGGAAGTGGGTCTGAGGCATGTGTGACGATGCTGCTGGAGTGAGGGATGCAGGAGGAGGTAGGTCTGGGCACAGCCAGGCCCCGCCTCAAGCTGGGCCCTGAGTGTGTGCCCTCTTCCATGAGGCACAGACCACAAGATCTTCACCCCTGTTACCATCCCCACTGTGGCCCCTACAAATTCAAACTGGTAAGATGGGGTATAGCCCCTTCTCCTGCAGGACACAAATGGGTTCTGCTCTCTCCTGTGAACCTTCACTTTATGGGGAGACTGGTACTGCTGGCCATGACAAACTTAGAGCCACACTCTGGCCATTCTTTCTTCATGTTTAGAATTATTTTGGCAATCAACTGCTGCTTCCTCTTCCTATTCCTCCTCCTCCTTCTCAAAGGTTCTCTGATTTTAAAATTAGAACTTTTAGAATACACGCACTGCTTTGTTCATTGCAGCATTATTTACAATAGCCGAGATTTGGAAGCAGCCCATGTGTCCATCTGTAGATGAGTGGATCAAACAGCTGTGGTACATTTGCACAATGGAGTACTACTCAGTCATAAAAAAGGAGGAAATCTTGCCCTTTGCAACAGTATGAATGGACGTGGGGGACATTATGCTAAGTGAAATAAGCCAATCAGGGAAAAGAAAGTACCATGTGGTTGCACTCATGTGGAACCACACGAACAAAACAGAAATAGATTCATAGATACAGAGAACAGACTGAGAGCTCTCAGAGGGAATGGGGGTGGGGAGGAGCTGGGTGGAAAAGGTGAGAGGATTAAGAAAAAAAAAACAAAGCAAAACTCAGATAACAGCATGGTGATTATCAGAGGGAAGGGGGTTTGTGGAGGTGGAACGAGGTAAAGAGTAATAAAAGGTAATGGAAGGAGAGACTTGACTTGGGGTGGTAAACACAATACAATATACAGATGGTGTCTTAATAGAATTGTACCCCTGAAACATATATAATTTACTCAGCAATGTCACTTCAATAAATTCACAAAAATAAAAAATAGACCTTTTAACCTTGTTGATCATAACTCTTTTATAGAGATCCTGAAAACAGATTGATAGTGACATTAGAAAATAGTTCTTAAGAGCCATATGTATAAAAGGTCTATGAGAAATCAGTGGCTGTTGTTTTTATTACTGTGTAAATCTTTCCTAAGAGCTAGAACTTTCTTTGGTTGCTTTTATTGGCTGTTTTAAAATCTTTACTAGATCTTTTTTTGGTCTGATGAGCAGATCAATACTTACTTGGGGCCTGCTATGCATTTATTACTGAGCAGAGTATAAAAATGTTGAATGGGGGCTTATGAGCTTGTTGGAGAAGATAAGCATCCCATTTATTAATTTGAATTAATTAATAAATCTGATTAATCCAAAGTAGTCTCTAAGTCAGCACCTGGTCCCCTGGGGCAGACGGGGAGGACTTCAGAGGAGAAGGAAGCCAGCTCAGGTTCTCGGGCGGGCGTGTTGGCCGCATGCCCTGTGTCAGGCCTGCTCTGGAGAGGGCTCTTCCAGAGGGATGGCAGTAGGTCTTTTCTACCACATTTTGCTGCCGGGCATTTTCACACGTGCTGTCAATCACAAGAGGGAAAGAAGTTTACAGTGCCTGAAGGATGCTTTCATAGAGGAAGGTAAACTGGGCCTTTTCTTTCCCCATCATTTTCTCTGAATTATGGGAAAACTAAGACACTTAAGATAATCAGCCTCATCACCCAGCATATGGTCGGTCCTGTTTCATCTGCACCTCCATTTCCTGCCCCACCCCTGCTTTGGAGATTTTTAAGCCAATCCTAGACATTATATCATTGCATCTATAATACTTCAGCAGCTTTCTCTAGAAAATAAGGAATGTTTTTAAATAGAACTAGAACATTATCACATACGAGTAAAATGAATTGATCGGTATCTTAGAATTTCTAGTCAGTGTGAACTAGTGTTTGAAGAACAGGCATCGGGTGGTGTGGCATCTCCCATCTTGTCTCTTGATTCTTCCCACCCTTCCACCACCCTCCAGACCTTCGCGCTCCCCCTTGCACTTTTCCCTACTTTGCATCTGCTCTTTTCCTTTAATAACAAATATGCTCAGGTTTTCCCTAACCTACAAAGAGGTCTTCTTTCAGCCCAACCACAGCCTCATACTCCTTTCCCGACCAGTTGGGTTTTGTTTTTTGTGCTTGACATCTTCAGGTAACTCGCAGCGTTTCTGGTTGTGCACCCTTAGCGCAGCTCACTCCTCTGTCTCTGGCACAGCCACTTCTGCTCCCACCGCTGGGCTAAACCTGCCCCCTTGACCCTGGGCTCCCCCCAGGTTGCCCAGGCCCAGGCCTCAGCCTGGCCACCTTCACCACTTAGCCACCTGCAACAGTACTGCTGGCGCCACCCTTGAAACTCGCACCCACTGTGCTCCCTCATGCCCCTTGCCCCTATTGGTGACATCGCAGTGACCCGTTCAGCACTGCCCAGCCCTGCCCTCTACTATCTCTAATCTTTCCTGGGTGTCACCATCCTCTTCTGGACCTTCGCCTCAACCTCAGTGAGCATCCTGGGTCCTCACCCCTCCCCTGGGCCCCACTCCCATGTTCGCTACCATTTCTTCAGCATTTCCATGGGGTTTCTCTCTACTGCCCCCAAACCTGGACTCATTGGCCATGTGAACAGTCCCAATCTCCTTCCGGTTTTTCTATGTCTCTCACTGGAACACTCTTCTCAGCTACACAGTCAGAACTCTGAAGCTCTTGTGTGACAACTTCGCTCCCTTATCCTTGGTGGTGTTTGTCATCAAACACCATTGCCCCTCCTTCACGGCTATGACATGTGTTCATGAGGATCCAGCCCTCTCCTTCATGTGCACCGTCACTTGCTCTCTTTGTTTAGCAACTGTGCTTACACACTAATCCAAACATGTTTTGGGAGCTTCCTCATACATATGCTAGAGAGCTTTGGACATCTCTTTGTCTGAGACACCCCGTGCACACCCCTCCCGAGAAGGGAGTTCCAATCTTAGCAGGCCCAGAACTCAGACCAGGAATATCTTCTAGAGGAACTTGGGAAGCTGAATGGCCATCAGTGGTTAAAGGAACAAGGGGTATTCTGCCAGCCTGTTTCTCAGCCTCTGGGTCCCATCACTGAATGCGAGGAGCCAAGGAGGTGAAACAGAAACCAGTAAGTCTTCCTCCCACGTATAACTTCCCTGTCTGAGGTGGGGGTTCCTCTCCAGCTCTGACCTGCATCTGACACCTCTGCACACACCCCTCGCTGCTGCTTTTCTGTCTCTTCACAGTTCACTATCATTCTACAAGGTGGAGCAGTTGGCTTGGAAAAGATGACAGGGTCTCAAGAGGGTCTCTAAGAACAGAACAGGGATGGTCTGAAGGAGGCATCACTCCCTCACAGGCACCTGTCTGCCCTTCCCTGAGGCTCATGGGAGGTGCATGACCCTGTCCCTCCCAACACACAAACACACACCCTGGAAATCTTTTCACATCCAAGTTCCTAGATCCCACCTCCCAAATTTAACCAGGTCTCAGTCAAATTCTCCTCTAAAATGTATTTTAAATACCTGGCTGGTATAGCTCAGTGGATTGAGTGTGGGCCTGCGAACCAAAGGATCGCAGTTCAATTCCCAGTCAGAGCACATGCCTGGGTTGCAGGCCAGTCCCGAGAGGCAACCACATTGATATTTCTCTTCCTCTCTCCTTCCCTTCCCCTCTAAAGATACATAAATAAAATCTGAAAATGCATTTTAAATATATAAGAACAAGAAACCTGAGTGTCCAGGTTTCACTTTTTTTACTCCTACTGAGACAACAGAACAGTGAGTCACCCCCACAACACAACAGTGGGTGAGGCCCAGTCCCTGCTCTACCAGAGCATTTGGCAGATAAGCAGCTATACTGTTGAAAAGTAGGGGTGGGAAGGCATATCTGGGAGAATTTGGAAGAATGGAATGGACAGATTTCCTGACTTTGTTGGATTTGCTTTTGTGCCTTTGAGTTATAGGGCTGTCCATTGACCCTCTGTCCTTTTGGTAGGGACTCTTCCGAGTAGCCCCATCCGCCTCCAAGCTGAAGAAGCTGAAAGCTGCCCTGGACTGCTGTGTGGTGGATGTGCAAGAGTACTCTGCAGACCCCCATGCAATTGCAGGTGGGTGCCCCCAACCCCTTAGCACAGTATCCCTTGTACCGTAGAGGCTCCCAGGGAAGGGGTGAGCATGGAAGATGTGTGGCCACATGTCAGACACTTGAGCCTGTGGCTTCCTGACAGGCTTTAGATGTGTCCACTCAGGGCCCAGTGTTGGGCCTGGTTGCTATGACCCCTTAGGGGAAGGTCTCCCCAGTGTGCCAATGGAAGATGAGGTAAAGGTGGGAAATAAGGCTAGAGGCCAGTGTGGTTGTCTGCCCAGGTCCTATTGCCATGCCAGAGCCTCAGATCCATTCACATGGGAGCCGCCCCAGCCGCTCCCTGGGTCAGGGAGCCCATCCTAGACGTGGCCCACAGGGTGATGCTGGCTTGGGAAACCTGTCTTTGCCGTGTCAAAGTGGCTCATGGCTGATATTGTATTCATGCCCAGGAGCTTTGAAATCTTACCTCCGAGAGTTGCCAGAACCTCTTATGACCTTTGAACTCTATGACGAGTGGATTCAAGCTTCTAAGTGAGTATGTCACATTTTGGAGTGTCTTGTGGGTTGGAGTGTATTTGGAAGTATGTATTAAAATCATGAAAGCGTATAACCTGTGATATGGCAGCTCCGTTTCCGTATCTAAGCAGGCAGAAATATGTGTCGTGCCTGTACATATGCCCAAAGAAGCATATACAAAAATGTAGACTGCAACTTTATCTGGAATAGCAGAAGCTCTTTGCTATTCCAGGCAAAAGCAAATGGGAATGTGGGAGTGGCTAAATAAGCTATGATATCTCTACACTGTGGCACACTCTAGCCCTCTGTACATCAGTCTCCTGGGAAGTTTTTAAAAGATAACAATGCATGGACCTTTTTTCCCAGAGATTCTTATTTAATCGGCCTGGACTCCTTGTTTCAAAACTCTCAAGGCTGTTAGGTTGATAACCATTGAACTCAAGGAAGCTGAATCTCACTGAAGTTGCTAGCTGGCTCTGAATGGAAGGGTCGTCCAGGAGCTGTAGGGGTAGCCAGGGAAGCAGCAGAACAACAGCTAGGGATCACCAGGACAGTGAGAGGTGGCCTGTAACGAAAAGGGAATGAGTAGGTGAGCCACATCAATTAGTGCTTCCATGTAGGAGTCGGAGAGCAGAGACTCAAGCTAGACCAGGGACGCCTGGCAGAGGGTACGGGAAGGACTGAAGCACCAGTCAGTCACAGGACAGGGTGGACAAGCCTTCACCTTTGCTGTGGCGCCTGAATGTTTGCCCCAGGTCTGCTTCTGGAAATTTTGGCCCCACCTTAAATGGGAGGGGCCAAACCTCAGAGAGACCTCCCTGACAAGCTGTTTTACTGAGGTAAAACAGCCAGCAGTCATGGTGGGTCCCACCCCCACTGTTCATTCTGACTGCCTGGCTCACAGCTGTGTCCGGGAGGCCAATCACACTGGAGCTTTGAGAGTGCCCTCCTGGTTGACCATGGCTTCCCAACCCTCAGGACAGTGCTGATACACGGGAAGTGCTCAGTGTGTGTTTGCTGGGTTGTACTGGATGCAAGGTCTTTACAGCATCTTGCCCCTCCACCTTAGAAAGGATTGAGGAGCAGGACCTCGGATGGGGCTCTGTGCCACCAGGGACACCCCAGCTACTGGCAGACATGGGAGTGGAGACAACTGTGGGGGCTGCAAAGGCGGACATTGATCACGAGCAAGTGCTTTATACAATTCTCCTTTAAGTCACTCACATGGATGCTACAGGGCAAGTTCTCTTATTAACCTCCTTTATAATGAGGGCAGTGAGGTTCACAGAGATGAAATCATTGGCCCAGGTTCACAGCCAGGGTAGAGCTGAGTCTCCTTGGCCTCCTTGGCCAGACTTGGGTCAAATTTGACTGCGTGACAAGTATGAGCTGTGACCTTTCCGTTTCTAGTGGGAGGTTTGGTTTTCCCATCCATTTCCTAGCAGAAGTTTGCCTGGCAAATGCTTCCCACTCCCTCAGGCTGAAGTGAGGGAAGAGATTTTTCTGAGGTGATGGAGATCTGCAGGGGGACCTCTGGAGCCGGCATGTGGGTGGTGGCTACTACCCACCCAGGGCCCCTGGGTTGAGGTCAAAGTTGGCACCTACCTCAGCTGGGGCTTTCCTTTCTGGTTTTCTGGGGCTTTGGTCTTCCTCATCATGTCAGCTTTGATGTAGATTTTCATGAAAAATTATTTAAAAATGTAATCCTATGAGTAATTTTTTTTTATTCTCAGAGGGCTTATCAATAAAGAAATCTTTAAAACAAATCTTTTTGTGGAGTGGAGAATCCTTTGTTAATGGGAATTATCCATCTCTGAGTCATGTCTTGAAAGCTCAGATTTCTGTCTATGAAATTTACTAACTCAGAGGGATTGACTGAATGGCCATTAAACAACGGTTGTTGAACTGGACAGAAAGCTGCCACCGTGGTGTGAGGGTGGGTGAATTACCACTGTGCTCCTGGGGATGAAGATAAGTGAGAACGCGTCCTCTGATGGGAACTGTCCCTTTTAGTTACTGAGTGTCTCAGTGACCTTGGTGATACGAAGCTAGGCGCGGGGAGGCTGTGCCGCTGCTTCAGGATCTCTCTGAGGGACACCCTCCCCCTCCGTGGTAAACGTGGGTCTCCAACAGGAGATAGGAAATAATGGTCCTGAAGCCTCAGAGCTCAGTGTCCTGGAACCAAGGAAACACAAGGCTTCTTTCGGCCCCTGGAGCGTATGTGTACCCTACATGGTGCCATGTATTCTGGTTTCTGTGCCAGAATCACCCTCCTGACAACACCATGGCCTTGCTCACTCCAGAGCACAGGTCTGTTCACCGGCCCCCAACTACTACCCTGGGATGCGTGACATGGGCAGGGGAAGTTTTGTTAAAATAGCAGAGGATAAGACACAAGGAGAACATAGAGGCATTTGAATAATAATAGCTTGCTGGTATGGTCAGTCACATGGTTGGCTCCTTATTCTCAAACATTACAATGATGGTAAACATGATTGCTGGTGAGGCTTCATTGAGTCATCCTTAACCGGTGGCTTTTCCTGTTCATTTCCCAGTATCCAGGAGCAAGACAAGAGACTTCAGGCTCTGTGGAATGCTTGTGAAAAATTGCCCAAGGCCAATCACAACAACATCCGGTAAGTGGACACTGGATGCACAGGGGTCTGTTCTTCAAGCCCCAAACACACATTTTCCTGGCTAAAGGTCATGGTCAATAGCATTCACTGAGTTTATGGTATCCAAAGCATTATTAACATGCATGGTCTCTTTGCAACCCCAAACCCTGTGACATTGTTAATTACCATTTTGCAGATAAGCAAGTATAGTAGATGATGTTGGAGTTTACCTAACTAGACATTGGGTAATTCAGTTAAGGTATTTGATTTGCAAAAAGCAAGGTTTAGTGCAAGTTATTTCAAGACATTAGGGATTTATTGCAGTGGACACCCATGGACAAAACCTGAAGCCAGGGTTGGTGGGTTTGTCCTTGAGCTGGTCTGCTGGGAGAATACTCTCTGGTGCTCCACCATCCACCAGCTATTTTAAACACGTCTGTCTCTCACTTGTCTTGCCACCCCACGAGATTTTCCTGCCTGCTCCTGTGCAGATCTCTCCTCTCCCTGGCATCTGCCCCTTCACACCCTCTGCTTCCTCACCACCGTGCCTCGCCGGCACTGCTCCTGGCCCCACACCTCATCTCACTGTTTCTTTAGATCTAGATTTTCAGCTTCAGCTGCTGCCACCATCTGCCTGATTCTTTCTGTTTTCCTGTAAAGAATCCCAAGAGGGGTGGTAAGGCAGATCCTCCAAAAATTAAACATAGAATTACCACTTGACCCAGCAATTCCACATCTGGCTTTGTAGCCACAAGATTAGAAAGCCAAGGCTTGATATTTGTACACCCACGTTTGTAGCAACATTAATCACAGTAGCCAAGAGGAGCAAACAACCCAAGTGTCCCTCAGTGCATAAGTGGATCAACAAAATGCACATGCAGTGCAATATTCAGCCTGAAAAGGGAAGGAAATAATGACACATGCTACAATGTGGATGTACCTTAGGACATTATGCTGAGTGAAAAAAGCCAGTCAGTCCCATGAGGCACCTAGAATAGTCCTTTGCATAGAGACAGAAAGTAGAACGGTGGTTTCCAGGGGCTGGTTGGGGGAGGGGGCGCTGTTGGGGTGGGGTTAGAGGTAGGAGGGTATCATTGAATGGGTAGAATTTTAGTTTGAGGTGTTGAAAAGTTCTGGAGATGGATAGCAGTGATAGTTGCTTGAAAGTGTGAAAGTATTTAATGATACTGAACTGTATACTTAAAAATGGTTAAAATGGTGATGCAGACATATTTACCACAATCTTTTAAAACACCTAAGAACAAGAATAAGATGAATATAACACACATCTAGTATTGCTGACCATAGCCCAGGACACTGGGCAGCTGCAGCTCAGTTGTTCTCAGTCGAGGGCCCACATTCTGGCCCAGGTGCATGTGGCCTCTTGAAGAGGGAGACGTGGTCAGGAGAGGCTGTGGGTGGACTTAGCACAGACCCAGGTTGGGGGCTCCATGGTCGGACCCGAAGCCTGTGGACTTCCTGCTGGCTGGCAGAAGGCGATTGCTGCCCTGTGCAACTGAGAGTCCAGGAGGAAGTGTGTGCTCCGAGGGTGCTTGTCAGAGCCTGGCAGGTTTTTGGTGTGATTTGCCAGAGCTATTTTTGTGCTCATTTTGTGAATAGCTTCTGCATTGGTTCTCTTTACTTTGTTTTAATAATAGCTTTATTGAAATATAAGACACATACTATGGTGCCTTTTTTAAGTGTATGATTTTGGGTGGGGGTTTTGTATAATTATAGAGTTATAAGACTATCAGCACTAATTTTAAAACATTTTCATTGCCCAAAAAGAAGCCCTTTCCCCATGTGCAGTTAGTCCTCATTCCACCAGCCCGGCCCCGGGCAGCCACTCGGGCACATCCTGCCTCTGTCGCCGTAGATTTCCCTGTGCTGGATATTTCATGGGAATGCAGTCATGCAACACATGGTCTTCTGCTTCTCAGCATGATTTTTCAAGGTTTACCCATGTGGTAGCATGTGTCAGAGCTTCATTCCCCCTATGTGTGAGTAACATTCCATCGTGTGGATGGGCCACATTTTATTTATGCATCCATCCCCAGTGGACATCTGAGTGCTCTTCACTTTTTGACTGTCATGAGTAATGCTGCAAGTTTGCGGGGACCTAGTTCTCTTGGGTGTATCCCTAGAAGTAGAATTGCTGCGTCATATGCTAAGTCCTTAGTTTTTCCTTCCTTGTATCTCTCCAGAAAGCCCCACTGAGGGGGGCTCCACAGGGACCAGGGGATACCCCTCCTAGCAGGTAAACCTCCTGGCCAATGACACCTAGGTGCTGTGCTTCTCATTTCTGCACACAGGGAAGATGGCAGGTGACAGAGGTTTGAAATAAAGAAGGAACTTTAGGTCATTTTGTACTAAGTCCAAAAGAAGAATGGAGAATTTTCTGGCCAGATGTTGACATTAAACAGGGTGGGAGCTGGGTTTGTCTGTTTTTGGAGCATTTTTGTGTCCTGACACATGATAGGTTTTCATCACATTGCAGAATGTGCGAGTCTCATTGTCAGTAAGATATGCTACATGAGAGAAGTTTCTACCCAGGCTGGGGAAGTGTGGCTGCTGTTGAACTGTCAGTTAAAATCAGCCCTTCTAACTTCCTTTCAGATACTTGATCAAATTTTTATCCAAGTTGTCAGAATATCAAGATGTAAACAAGATGACTCCCAGTAACATGGCAATTGTGTTAGGACCCAATCTCCTATGGCCACAGGCGGAGGGGTGAGTACAGGGAGGCACAGACACATGGGTACCGTGGAACTACAGGGCAGGGAAGGGATGGCCAAAGCCCAGAGAGTCACCAGACTCATTTCTTTCTCAAGTCTTATTTATTTTGCGACCTGCTTCCTTCTTAGGCTCAGGAGGAGGCCCAGAATTCTGCAGATCTTTCCTCTGATGATCTCAGAGCTTTAGGTCTGCTGGGAGGGTCTTCTCTGAGCTAATCGAAGGCAGTGTCAGGATGGGAGGGCGGGGGCATGGTGGACCAGGCAGGGCGAGCCCTGTCATGCTGCCCTCACACACTATGAAGAGCACATATTCCAGTGTCAGGATCCAGAGGGACAGAGGGCTGTTTCGAAAGAGAGAACAGTCAGAAAGAGGATGAGATTGGCCACGTGGAGAATCATGCCTCCTGTAGAAACGTGCCTTGTACCTGCCGATTTGTGGAACTTCCTCATTTCCTGACTCATATCCTTGCACATCTCCTGTAAGGAGGACTTTTGTGGTTGCCTTCTTTCTGTAGATGAGGACAAGGGGTTCAGAAAGGTACAAGAGAAAGCCTGCTCTCAGAACTAGGTCTGCAGGCTTCCAGGCCAGGGCCCCTTCCCGAGCTGTGGTGCTGGTGCCTTGGCCTTGACTCAATGCTGCACTCCTCTGCTCTGGACCTACAGGAACATCACAGAGATGATGACCACCGTTTCCCTGCAGATTGTTGGGATCATCGAGCCCATCATCCAGCACGCAGACTGGTTCTTCCCCGGGGGTACATGGTGGCATCTGTTGTGGGAGCGAGGGTGGCTGGGGAGGGTGGCTGGGAGTATCATTGTGAGTTCTGCACCTCTGAAACCTAGTCCCATTGCCAAAAGATGTTTGTCTTGTTTTTTTAGAATTAACATTTTATTTTTAAAAACACTTATTTTTTTATTTTAGAGAGAGGGAAAGAGAGTGAGAGAAACATGGATGTAAGAGAGAAACATCAGTTGGCTGCCTTCCTAACATGCCCTGGCTGGGGACCAAACCCGCAACCCAAGCTTGTTCCCTGACTGGGAATTAAACTGGCAACCTTTTTGGTTTGCAGGACAACACCCAACCAATTGAGCAACACCAGTCAGGGCACCCTGTTTGTTTGTAATCCCCCTACACACACACACACACGTACTCAGGTATGAGCAGGGTCATGGCAGTTTCCTTCTCTCTGGCCTGAGGACATCCACAGCCTACACTAGCTAGCCACATCCATGGATTTGATGGGTATAACAGCCACACCATAGTTTCTTTAAATCTGTGTGCCTTGAAATGCTGGTACAGAAAGGAAAGAAACATCCTCTGCTTCCTAGCTGCAAAGGGAGGCTAGATCAGCCATGAAGGCGGCTTCTGTCCAGGGCTGTGGATCACCTGGGCACTGTCCTTTGTCATTCTCACCTGTGTCCTCTGAGCTTCTCATTGTGTAAAGGTGGAGCTCACAGGTGATGAGAACTTTTTTTGTACTTGGTTTGAAATTAGACTTTAGAGACAGCTACCTCAGATAGATATTCACAGATGTTCTCTTAGCCATGGGAACACCCTTGCACAAGCTCAATGGTGCCGGTTTTGAAGAAACAGCAGTTGTTACAACCAAATTCTGTGTTCCTTTCTAAAAAAAGGGTATCCTACTTTATGTTTAGTAAACGTTAAGGGCATTTACTGTTAATGTTTCTGTGCTCTGGCTATCAGAGGTAATCAATAATGTTGCTCTAATACATTAGGAGTTGATTGCCTTTATTTCATGTCATGTGTTTTGACTATGAAAGCTCCTAACTTCTGATCTCATGAGAGTTCTAATAAAAGACATAAGGTCAGGCAAACCTAAGAAATCAGGATAAAGAAATTGAGAAGAAAGGTGTTGAAGGCACAATTAATTCTGCATGTTCTGTGGATGAACTAGTTCATTGCCATTGCAGATGAACAGATTATTAGTAGGAAAGGAAGGGATGAGTATTTCCACAGATCCATCCAATAGCCAGTAGCCTTTGTGGCCTGAGTGAAGTCTCCAGGTCTAACCCTTTTCAGTTGTCCAAGAAGACATTATCTACAATTAATAACACTGCGTCTTGTTTTCTCATCTTGACCGATCCCATTGGCCAGCCCCTCTCCAACAGCATTAGCAGTGGCGCTTTCACCTAATCTGATTAAGATGCTCTGGTGTTTCCCTCTTAACCATGAGGTTGGAGATAGCTGATTTTGTCTTTTTTCAGGAAATACCCCCTGTATCCATTTAATTAAGTTTGTTTTTTAATCACAAATGGAAATTGCTTTATTATGCCCATCATATTAATCACATTACTGTCGTGATAAGTTATATTAAGATGAATTATTATCAGCAGATGACCAAACATTGAACCAGGGAACACAATTTAATGGGTGTGGAGTACAAAGGATAGGCCAGCTCTGCTCATCTCTGTTCTGCCCAGGAAGGGCGTGACAGCCCAACAGAGCATGTACACCTGTTATTTCTTCCCAACAGAAATAGAGTTCAACATCACAGGGAACTACGGGAGTCCGGTGCACGTGAACCACAACGCAAACTACAGCTCAATGCCCTCCCCGGACATGGACCCCGCCGACCGGCGCCAGCCCGAGCAGGCCCGCCGGCCCCTCAGCGTTGCCACAGATAACATGATGCTGGAGTTTTACAAGAAGGATGGGTATGAGCTGGCGTCCCTTTCTCAGCATTGGGGATTGGAGAAAGGAGGGACTGAGGTGTAACAAATCACCAGATGGGCAGGAAGGCTGCCCCGAGCAGCAGCAGTTAGGGGACTTGCAGCAGTTAATCTGTTCCTTAGTCCTTTGCTCTTGTCTGTGCTCCTGGGGGCAGTCTCTCGGCCTGCGTCCCTGGAGGTGGGCCAGAGGGACATGTAGCCTTTTGAGCTGACCACTGTCATCAGAAATTGATTAGTTCTCCTGACAAGAAAGAAAAGTTGGTCCACAGGGGGATTAATATATATAAATATTATATATATATATATATATATATATTATATGTATAAAATATATAAGCACTTTATTTTGACTCAAAATTTATAAATGCCAAATCTTTAACAGTTTTATTTTTGTGATAGGTCTGCTCATTTGCGTTTTTTGGCAACATTAAACAGCACCTGTCATGTGTAGATTAACAGATTCCGTTTCATTCTCTTTAAAACAAAGAGAAAACCTAAAGGTTAAAGCCACCTGAGCGTAAACTCCTTATAATTCGTAAGATTTTGTTTCCTCGTCTTTTGGGATTGACACCTGCTCCGGCTCTGATGCAGCCGTCACAAGACCCCTGAAAGCACTCAACTGAAACTCACAGGGGAATGACTCTCACCCACTCCTGTTAAATCAATTTACAGATTTTGTAATTGCATACTATGACCCCATAGTAAGTCAAATGATTGTAAACAGGTTTTATAACAAGTACAGCCGATTCACGGTAAACATCAGCTATGGCAACTGAACTGAGTGGACTTTTGCTGGGCAGCAAGCTGGAGGTGTGTCAGCCAGTGTGTCTTCCAGAAGAAATGCATGCATCGCTTGGTCAGGCAAGTCGGTTGAGTAAATTTTGGTTAGGAATTAAAAGTGATCACTGTGAAATAAAATTTAGCAACTGCTGCTTTAAAATAGACAGGAGCATAAGGCACCTAATGGGAATATCAGAAATTCCTTCAGCAGAAAGTGTAGCAGCGGTAACCTTCAGCTTCCCATTCATACAGCTAGGTAACCAGAAAGCTCTGTTTGTTTGACATGCATATGGCCTACAGGATTCAGAGGGAAGGTCAAAAACCCAGGACTCTTCCTTTTCTCAATGCGAGTTGGCACTCGGGATCTACACTGTGTTCTGTGATGATGGCGGGAGGTTCAGCAAGGGCAGTGTCCCTGCTTGTTACTGGACCACCAGATACTTGACCTGTGAGGCCGGTGAGAGTTGTTTATCTGCTCCATGCTGTTGTTTGTTGTTCTTATAGCTAGTGGGGAAAGAAAGCCTGGAAATTCTTTGAAACTGAAGGGAGCAGAGGGAAAATTTCTTAAATTTATAAAAAGAAGAGTACACTTAGGGTCTGATCTTTGCACCATGAGGAGCAAGTCAGAGACACAGATGGAAACAGAGTGAGAGAGAGACAGAGAGACAGCAAGTGCTAGCGAGTCCTTTGGAATTGTTTATAAAACTCAGTTAAAGCGACTCTGTTCTGTGAGCTGTCTCTAGCAGAGGGACATCCTGGGAGTCAGCTTCGGTCCTGGCTGGGTAACAGAGCACTCGGCGGGGCCCATTGTTTCTGCATTGGAGATGTGCTCATGTGTCCTCCCCAGACTTCATCTGACCCCAGCACCCTCCAAAAGCAATTCAGATGACCCCCGAGAGACCTGCACTGCGGACTCACAGGTCATTTGGTGTCTGCTGGGCCCAGAGCGCGCAGGCAGCTGGAGAAGCTCGAATGGTGGTATTTTAGGCGGGTGCCTCATCTCTGAGAAAGGTCTGTAGCTCAAGGACTATGTAAATGATATGCCGTTCTGCACGATGTTCTGGTTGAAAACTAAAGGTGCCAACATAGGTGGCACCAAGGTGCCTCTACTTTAAGGGTGTAGAAAATGAGGACAACTACATAAATTACTGTTGTACACAAAATATACTTATTTTAAAACTTGTCTTAAACTCTCAATTACTTGGAGAGTATACTGGCAGCTTAGGGTAAGCCTCACTGAGTTGTCTGGGGTACCAGTACATATGTTCTAGGGTACAGTCAGCTTGCAGACGATCAGTTCCTAACTAGTTTTAAGGGAAATACAAACCTAAAGTTTTGGGTAAGTGTTTTGGGCAAGAGAAAAGGAATTTGTATCAGTTAAGTCCCTGTGTTATTTTAGCAATATTAGGGGAATTCTCCATATTAGTCCCCATTTCTGAGCTTTTAAAATCTTGGAGACACATTTCAAAGTCTTCCAACTACCTCTAACCCCTTGAAACACTTGACAAAGTTAGCTTTCTTAAGGTTTTAAAAAAAGAATGTATTTCATTAAAGCTGTTACTTTAAAAAAAAAATTTTGCCCTGGCTGGTGTGGCTCAGTGGATTGAATGCGGGCCTGCGAACCCAAAGGTCACTGGTTCAATTCCCAGTCAGGGTATATGCCTGGGTTGTGGGCCAGATCATTGTATCTCTCATCGATATTTCTTTCCCTTTCTCCTTCCCATCCCCTTTCTCTAAAAGTAGGTAAATAAAATCCTAAGGGGAAAAAAAGACAATTTGGGGAAGAAATATGGATAACATTTTCCGAGATGGATAGCTATTATGTCCACAACATCACTAAAAGTAGTTCCGCCCCAGTCCCAGCTCCTGGGGCTTTCTGATTCTTAATGAGACAAGAAACTGAATTTCTGTAGCAAGTCCTGATATCATGTTTATTTGCTCACTTATACATTTTTCATGATTGCAGGTGGCAGAATAATGCCCCTCCAAAGATATCAGGTCTTGAACCTTGGAACCCGTAAATATTGCCTGATTTGGGAAAACGGTCTTTGCAGATGTGATTAAAATAAGGATCTTGAAATACAGAGATAATGTGGGATTGTTAGGAAGGGCCCTGAATGCAATCACACCAATCATAAGAGAGCAGCAGAGATCTCTCACACTCGTGTGCATGTGTGCACACACACACAGAGAAGGAGGTGTGCAGATGGAACAGAGATTTGATGGTGTGGCCGCAAGCTAAACAATGGTGACAGCCACCAAAGCTGGAAGGGGCATGAAAGGATTCTCTCCTCTGGAGCCTCTGGAGGGAGCACAGCCCTGCTAACACCTTGACTTTGGCCCTGTGTACTGATTTTGGACTTTGGCCTCCAGAACTGGGGGAGAATATATTTCTGTTGTTTACCAACTTTGTGGTACTTGTGACAGCAGCCACAAGAAACCAGTCCACGTGTCTCCACAGCTGCATGCCAACAGACAGCTCCATGGTAAAGATGGCAGCAGGGATTTAATTCTTCTCCTATTGAGTTGACATCTTATTATACTCCCTCTTACTCTGAGTTGGCCTCTGCAACTCACTTAACTAACAGAAGTGATGTTCTGGGCCTTCTGAAGCCAGGTCAGAACGAACCTTATAGTTTATGCCAGGTCTCTTGGAACACTCACTCTTGGAACCCAGCTATGTTGCTGTGCGGGAGTCCAAGCAGCCCCTTGGAGAGGAACTGAAGCCCCTGGCCTTCATCCCCAGCCAAGCACTGAGGTGACAGACAGCACCAACCTACTGGCTTTCAGAGTGAGTCATCTTAGTCTTCTAGGCCAGCTCAGGCAACCTCAGCTAGTCCTGTGTATCGTAGACAAGCTGTCCCTGTCTGACTCTGCCAAAACTGTGGAGTTGTGACCTAGATAAGTAAGCTACCAGGTTTTGAGAGTCAGTTTGTTAGGCAGCAAAATGTAGCCAGAACAAGCTTTTAAAAGGAATACAGATGTCCTGCTCCCCCCATCCCCCATTCCTACAATCTGACTTATTGGCCTGGGCTAGGATTCAGGCAGTGGTATTTGTTAAAGTGTCCCAGATATCTGCTAATCACCCCAGATAATGCTAATGCACATCCAGGGGTGCAGACCACTGAATCAGAGAAAAATGTTGCCATTCTGGATAAGGAACTTGGCAGTGATACCATTTTTAGAAACATTTCCAAGCTTTCCTACTTTAGCCATTGAGTGACGCAGTATCAACAGGTCACACCAGTGTTCTCTGCACTTTCCTCAGCTCCCACTTAAATTGTAGGGTGCAGTTTGTCATGTATTTTTAATGCCTTGTTTGTATTATCTTTTTGCTTTGTTTTATAGAATAGTGATATTTGTTTCTTGGATCATTTGTCCCAAATAATAAACGAAAGTAAACTTGCAAATCCCTTCTACTTTTCTGACAATGGCTGAAGTGTTGTCCGTGGTTACATCAAGTGAGTTACCCAGGATGTCCGCTCTTGCCCATGGCTCAGGATGGACTTGTGGGCCCTCAGTGTTTGTCAGGTGCATTCATGGGCTGTGCCCCTAGCAACATCTGAACAAACTCGACAGGGATTCTTGAAGGACCTGTGGAGAAGCCCAAAGGCAATAATAGGAAAGACATCAGTGATAAAGTGTCCTTCCTAACGTCACCTCTCTACCCTCCCGATGGCTATCGTCCCCGCTTCCTACTCCTCTTGCCCCTTCTCTCTGCCTGAGGCCAGCCTCAGACGTCAGGCAGACCTCACCAGTACCGCCACTGCCCTCTCCCCACCTCACGACCTGCCTGTGTTTTTTGCTGTTGTCACTTCCTGGCTCTGGCCTACGTTCTCTATACCTGCCCTGCTGGCTACACACCCGTCCCCCTGCCCATGCTCATTTCTAGTCTCTTGTCCCCCTAAACCCACTGGTGACAAGTCCTAGTAGCATCTGTAAAGCTGCCCACAGACCCTCGGATCCCCATGGGACAGCAGTCTATTCGCAGAAATCTGATGAGCCTGGCTTTTTCTGTGCAGAAGACCAGCATGCAGCTCCTCTTTCCAGTCTCAGAACCTGTGTGCCTGCGCCCCTTCCCTGGCTCCAAGGCGGGCTGTTCCTCAGAGGCTCTCCCCCTGGGCCCGTTGGCAGCAGCCCAGGAAAGCTATGAGGACAGTAGAGCAGAGCCAGCCATTGGCCCAAGAGCTCAACTGGGCATGTGACCCCTCCTCAGCCTATGCTGCTCTGGGACAGGTCCGGCCCCACCATTTAGACCTTAACTTGGGTGACCTGGAAGAGGCATGTTTAATTGGGAAGGTCCGAGGGTAATCTGAATGGCGCTGTTTGGAATTCTAATTTGGCATTCTAATTCTGTTGGTTATATGGGATCAGCGAGGAAGATGGAAATCTGGAGTCTAATGAGTTCCTGAAATACATGGCTCAACACATTGAGACTATTTTCTGTAATGTATTTATATGACTTCTTAGAGTTTTTATGCACCTCCATTTTCCATGAACAATCCGGTTAATTCTGCAACCACAGAATGTACTAAAGTCCAGTGGGCTGGCTGGGGACAGTGGAAGGTTGCAGGAGGCCGCCCGGGGCATGGGAGACCTTCTGTAGGTGGGCGGAGTTGTTGCCACTCAGGATGAGTCCTTTGCACCCTGTCACAGTTCCTTTCCCAAAGACACCTCTACTCTTTCCTTTTCTCCTGCTGTGATGATGTGGCTGGGGCAGTAAGACTTGGCGGTTTGCAAAGAACCTCTTGGTTACATGCCACAAGTCTTCATAAGGTGGCTGTGGCATGTATCCTTTTCCAGACTTATTGATTATATAGAGCCTTTTGTCACAAACCAATCAGAACTAGTGATCCAAGGGACTCACTTTTATAAGTGGGAGGAGGGACCACATGTCATGGATAGATGGTGCCATCACCTTATTTCAGGTAGGGCCTGAATCTATGCTGACCTAGAAAGTCATCCCACATGCCAGTGGAGGATTTGACTCTTGTTCTGGGTTCGGATCAGTCAAATGCACCCTTGAGAAGTGTGTTCTTAGCCCAGGCCCCACCTCAGCTTCCAAATGTCCAGGTTCACCCATCACGGACACTGCAACCAGGTCTGTGAGGTGTGGCCAGACTGACCCCAGCCTTTACTTGCACTGGGGAGGCAAAGACACATTGCCGTTATATATTTGGGAGAGGCATTATCCCTGAAGGAGCTAGAAATGACCTGATGCTGGCCTCTCTGCGTGAGAATGGGGTAGACAAAGTCTTCAGATGTTTAGGTCCCTTGTCACCCGTCTTGGCTACCCAGGATACCATATGGTGACTCCACGGGTCCCTGTCACTGCTACACATACTCCAAGTACATCTTAAACATTCTCTGAACTTCTAAGTCTTTGGTGGACATTTGGGGAGCTACCCAAATTTGGGGGGTCTGCATCTGGTGGCTAACCCATTTCTTCTCTCCCTTCTCCTGGCCTTCGCCAAAGGTAACTGATCTCTAGAACAAAAATTAAAAACTTCTAGATCTCTGTAGACTTAAATATTTCAAAGCCAAACATTGGCTGACACCTCTAGCTAACAATGTACCTAACCAGGCCTCGGAAATAGTATTGTGGATATCTATCCTACAGAGGGGGAAAAAATCCCACTAACCCTTGGCAACTTATTTCCTAGCATGGTCCACAGCAAACTCTGTTCAGTGATGAATGTGTTGTTTTGGTAGATACCTATTCTTCTTGGACCTGGATGTTCCAACTTTCAGATTTTGGTTTTTTATGTCTATTGTTTGTTGGGGCAGGCCTTTGTCTCTTTCAATGTTTAAGGTTCTGGGTCTCATGGTTTTCTTGTGTGGCCTGCTGGATTACAGACTTTAAAGCAAGAAGGCCACTTTCTTTCCTTCATCAGGAAACATTTGTAGATCTAACCTTCTACATCCTTTCCTTACCCACCGCTGCAAGAAGAATAACCCACTGGGAAACAGCCCTTTGAAAATGCAGAGTGTGAAGTTTGGCATGGGGCTCTCTGAGTTCACATTTTGGCCACATGACCTGAGGAAGTTACTTAACCTCTGCTCCAGTTACTTCATATGCAAAGTGGGGAAATAATAGTAAGCAACAACCATAGAATTGTTTTAAGCGTTAAATAAAATTTTACTTATGAAGTGTTTAAAACATCTCACTAAAAACACCCCGAGTGTTCTTACCCGTCTCCACCTCCCCAGGAGTGACTGGGCTACTTCTGCAAGCACAAGATATACTAGAGCCCAGTGGACTGGCTGAAGACAGGGGAAGGTTGCAGGTGCCCTGGGGCATGGGAGACTTTCTGCAGGTGGGGAGGGTTGTGGCCATTCCTGGCTGAGTCTCCAGTCCCCTGTCACAGTTTGTTCCCGAAAGAAGCCGTCAGCCAAGATGAGCCTGGTGCTTTTTTTCTTCCTATCCTGATGGCCTGGGCTGGGCAGTGAGACTTGGGGATTTTGTGAGGATCCCCTTTGTTTTTCTGTTTCTTAAGCACAGAGTCATCCAAGTGGGCTTCCAGCAATCCCATCCTCTGAAACCTGCTGTGGCCCAACTAACTCCAGAAGCCTAGGGAGCATAGGGAAAGGAGACTCTTACCTCTCTCCGTAGTTTTGTTTCCCTTACTTCCAGCAAAGAAACCACCCCGAAATCTTTTCACATTTAGGGCCATTGTTAGGAAGGGAAGAAATCTGATGGCAGACCTTAAACCCAGCTGACGTGACCCACGTGGGGTCTTTCCAATAATATTTCTACCACATACTGTGCCTGATTCACTGACACAATATCCTTATTCCCTGTTTGATCGGCCCATTTTAGACTGGGGTTCACTCTATGTATTTATCCACAGAGATTGTTTAAAATCATCTGTACTTGACACCTACCAGGACAGAGCTTCATCTTAGTCAAGGCTACCACTTCCTGATCTCTTAGTAGATGCTAGTAATTTGTACACCCTGTTCTAGTTGTTCTTTACAACAAACCTAAGGAAAGGGAGATGGTGTTGCTCAGAGGATAGTAGATGGTCAATAGCTCATCCATATCACACAGTAATGCGAAACTATCATTCAGACACCAGAGCCCTCCTTTCAAAGCCCTGCTCTTGGCCACAGGACTGTGCTGCTCCCTAGAAGATTCGTGGTGAGCAGGGCAGGGAGTGGGGTCACCCCATCATAGAGTTGCTACTCCAGTTCCACGCTATCTAGCCACCAAGCCCTTTTCTCCCCTCCATAAAAATATATGATTCTCTGTACCTCCAGCTGGTCAACCCCATAAAGTTCTGTTTGTGTAGCTAGATAGACTGCTTACGGGCACAGCCTGTGTTTCCCATTGCTCAGTGGAATGAGTATTAAGCTTCTTTCTCTCTGCATCCTAATACATTCTGAAGACCAAGAGCAAAGTTGGATGGATACTCCCTTGCAGCTCTCTTTAAACCTCCAGGATGTGCCTGGACCCTGTCCCAGACTTCTGGGAGGCCTCTGAGAGTGATTCCGAATCCCCTACAGGGAAGGCGCTTATTTCTTGGTGGAGGGTCCTTAGACCCAAGATGACATTGAAAGCAAGTGGGTCCTGGAAAGAGACTGACCCCACTTGCCCCTGCTCCCTCCCCCCGCGAAGGTGCCTCCTCAGAGCCATAGGGGAGGTTGGAACACTAGCACTGACACAAGTCGAGGAGAGGTCTAGTGAACCTGCAGAGGAGTGCGTGTCAGGAGGCTGTCCCTGCCCCTGAGTGGTGCACTTGGCCTACAGCCCCAGCCCTCCCCTGTGTGCTTCGCTGTAGGCTGCATCCCTTAAGGCGTGTTTCCTCAACGGACCCAAAGGCCGCTACAATCTCCAAACTTGACCCCTTTAAAAAAAATTCAGTGCACTTCTACATGGTCCCTTTGACCTTGTTGGAAGGCAGGATTTCCTGGCGTGAGAGCTCTGTGCCTCTGACTCGTGTGGGTGAAGAGGTGAGAGTGAGCACAAGGGAGCACTCGTGCCCACACCCCGCGGCACATACGCCTGGTAGGGGCAGATGCTGGCTGGGAACACGTGTTTTCTACCCAAGTGAGTGTCTGCATCTGCCCTTAATACTGGAAACATTAGCTCGTGCCTTAGTCACTGAAGGCCTTGCCTGTGTACCTCATAGACCAGAGGAGAGGGCTTTAACTGCCTCATAAGCCAGGCAGACGACTACTATCCTTCCATCGTCTTTTCCCTCACATTTGATGCCCTTTCCTGCCCACCCCCACCCCTACACACCTCAGTATCAACTATTCGGCCTCTCTGTTCACCTGTGAGCTTAGTAGGATAAGATTTTTTACTCACACAAATAGAAGAGCCACTTTAGGAGCCCAACAAAATGGAACTGAGTTCTTGGCACAGTGAGAGCCCCACGCTGAGACCCTGACCTTGACAGGAGACAACCTGTATGTCCCAAGGGAGGCATAGTCTTTTTGACACTAATACCTGTATGTTTCTGTCTCTGCAGCCTTAGGAAAATCCAAAGGTACAGTATCCTCCAGTAGCTACAGGCCATGTTCAGTCTCTGGGAACTAAGTGAGCCATGCCTTAGTGAGCTCTGCCAGAGGGTGAATGTGCCGTGTCTGGTTGCTTGGCCGACTGACTTGAGGCTGACTGTGTTCCCATCATTGACATGGAACCAGAGCAGAGTGACTGTAGGCATGAGCGGCCCCTTCCCACCTGTAGAGAAGCGGGTATGGCCTGCGGAGGTTGAGGCTTGGCCAGGTCCTGGGGCTAGCACAGGTATTTAGATGTCTCCTGCTGGTTGCTGCCTTGTTCCAGTCTCATGCTATCCTTGTCCCTGTCCTGCTCACCCACCTGTCCCACTTGGGAGGAGTGAGTGCCCGCCAGACAGGCTGCATTCTGCCCTGAAAGATCAGCTGGCTTTGGCAGCGGGTGGAAGCTCAGCTGCCCTCGGGTGCGGCTGGTGGGGCAGCTGGAGGCTCCCACAGTGGCCCGTCACTCCACGGAGCCCTGCCCACACCTCCTCGCTTCCCTGGGCCCAGGAGGGTGCTACGGCTGCACTGCTGTTCTACCACTGACCTGCTTGAATGTGCCCGCTTCATGGGGGAGGGAGCCTGTCACCTGCCATGTGTGGATAAGCACGTGTCTTTGTGTCCCTCACCAGCATGGGCGTGAGGGTGATGGACACATCCTGGGTGGCTCGAAGAGGCTCCTCAGCAGGCCGGAAAGGGTCGTGTGCCCCGCCCTCCACGCAGCCCCCCGCCCCGCCTGCAGAGCTGGCCACACCTCTGCCCTCACCCCTTCCGGAGCAGCCTCCAGAGGACCCCGCAGTGCCCTCACTTTCTCCATCCAGCCTGGGCCTCCAGCCTGGAGCTGAACGGACCAGGTAAGCCCAGGCAGGCTGCCTTTCACATTGGGGGGTGACAGGGCTCCCTGCACCTGCTTCCAGCCTCTTGGATTTCATCTTCCCCCCTTTTCTACACATTCTCGTTGGCCTTCCACATCATACTGGTGCCCAGGAAGTCACCACAGCTTCCTGAACTAGCAGGTACAGGCCAGGCTGTCCGAGGAGAATATCCCTAGCAGACAGAAAATTCACCCGGCAGTGGCAGCTTGTACAGAGGTGTGAGGAACCTCAGTTCCTGGCTCTCCATTTCCCCTCCCTCTGCCATTACAACTTTCCTATTTTGCAGTTTAGAATTTCAGTACTTCTCCTTTTCTCTCCTCTGCATTTAGATTTATGGGGCCATTTTTACTGCTAACAAGGGCAGCCAGCCGCATGGTTGTATTTCTATTCTCCTAGAGGGAGAAAAAAGATGGAGAACAAGCTCATTTCATCACTAGTTCAGTGAACTCTTGCAGAGAACCGTGTCCATCCAAAGCTGACACATGTAATCTGTGCTTTTAAGGTGTGCACATTCCAGGGAGCAGATGCTCAGGATGATTAAGGCCCGTGGTCACACCCAGGGTCTCTGCGGCTGGGCCTGCCCTTCCTTAAAGGGGTGGCTTCCAAAAGTGGGATGTGCACAGCAAGCTACTTTGCCGTTCTGTTCCTGCCGGTCTGTCTGTTCTCAAATAGCAATTCAGAGAACTAGAAAGGCTACGTCAGATCAGATGTCACAGTGCATTGTCACTGGAGGACATAGCATCCCTCCATGGCCAGTGAGGTGAAAAATCGGGGACCATGAGAAGCCGAACCTTTTTAACCTGATCTTTGCTTGCATGCCCACTCACACGCACACACCCCCCGCCAAATGAAGGTATTGTGGGTACTTTCTCTGTAATGGGGAAATGAGGAAGGGAAAGGGGGTAGTGACAGAGTTTGGGAGAGGGAACTGATACTGGATGTGCTGGGGTTGTTGCTGATGGCTCCAACTCAGGGGACGAGTAGGGCTGGCCCCGGTGGGGTGCTCGCCAGGCCGCAGGCCCAGAGAGGGACGCGGACCGGAGAGCGAGCTCAGCGGAGAAGCAGAGGCTGATGGCTGCGGGCTGGCGAGGCAAACAGGAAGGAAGTGGACCAACGGGAGACTTGCTGGAAAGATTCCCTTTACAGGCACTCACTGGCTTCATCCTGATTTCCTGTCTTATAACGAAGACTTGCTGCCAAAGAACATTTGACATATAAATGATAATTCTAGAAAATGCCCCTCAAGGGTGGATTTCCCTTGGCCCTGAGATGTTCTCAGATGTCATGGACGGGTGGCTTTGCAGAGTTACTCATAGGTGGGGAATGTGGCCCATTGGTTCAGGCTGTTTAAAAGGTCAATCCCATTGCTCTGTAGTCCCGCAGTCCCCTTTCCTGGAGTAGCCAGTCCTGTAGCTTTCCTTTGGGTGTTCTGTCCCTGTGTGCCTTGTCCCACTCTCCTGCTCTCCCCACAGGATTCCTCCTAGTGCAAACCAGTGTTCCACTGATTTTCCGTTTCTCCGTTTTTCGGTTTTCTGGACAGTTGCAGCCCGATGGCATTTCTTCCAGTTGCTGGATCCCTGTTACAGCCCTCCCTTCCCTCGCTGTGACTTGCTCCCATCTCCCACTCCCTGCCAGCTCCGGCCCCTCATCCCCTCTCCTTCCAGGCTGGTGGCTTTCTCTAGCCAGCCTCAGCCTCAGCCTCAGCCTCAGCCTCAGCCTCAGCCTCAGCCTCAGCCTGCTCATCTGCTTGCCATTAGCTCTAACCCCTAACTCTGCTTCCTGCCCCTTTGCACTCCAGCTCCCTGAGTTTTGTGTTCCAAAATTAACCTGTCCTCAAACATGTAAACTGTGCCTCAACCACATGGCGCCCCTAAGGACCAGCTTCCACCCCACCTCTCTCCCTGGGTAAGCTGCACCTGGGCTGGGGACAGGATCCAGGCCATGTCATGTAGGTAAATTCTTGTTTCTGCTGTGGGGGGTATGTCTAGGCAGAAGAGAAGAGAAGGGTGAACTCCTTGGTTCCTAGATTCTTTTTTTTTTTAAATATTTTATTTATTTGTCTTTAGAAGGGAAGGGAAGGAGGGAGGAAGAGAAACATCAATGTATGGTTGCTTCTCGTGCATCCCCTGCTGGGAACTGGCCCCTGCTGGGAATTGGCCTGCAACCCAGGCATGTGCCCTGACTGGGAATCGAACCATGATCGCCTGGTTCATAGGCCTGCGCTCAATCCATTGAGCTACACCAGCCAGGGCGGTTCCTAGATTCTTATCCATCTAGGGGAAAGAAGAAGAGTCTGTTATGCCTCAAGAAGCAGTTACTTTGTTCACTTGTCTTGTGTTTTTTTTTGTTGTTGTTGTTGCTTTATTGTTTTATTTTACCTTTCTCTTGCGGGAGGCAGAGATGGATGGAAGAGTGGAGGGATGTTAGGCATTAGTGCCTGAATGCCTGGCCAACTTGGGCCTGAAAAGGAGTGAAAGACAAGTTCTTGCCCAGCCAGAGCAAGGCAAGGGGCAGTGAGGCAAGGGGATGTCATTCTTGCTGTTTATTTTTTTAAATATTTATTTATTTTTAGAGGGGGGAAGGGAGGAAGAAAGAGAGGAAGAAAAACATCAATGTGTGGTTGCCTCTCATGTGCCCCCCACTGGGTTCTGGGCCTGCAACTCAGGCATGTGCCCTGACTGGGAATCGAACTGGTGACCCTTTGGTTCGCAGGCCAGTGCTCAATCCACTGAGCCACGCCAGCCAGGGCTGTTGACATTTATTTGCAAGACAGAGAAAGGAATTAATGCTCCCCTGGCCCTCTGAGGAAACGGCCCTTTCCCTTGAGTGGCATGACACTTACCCTGAGAGGGGAGAGTGTGCTGCTGCCTCCAGCAAGCAAGGCCTCCCTTCCTTCCCCGAGTGGGGAGAACTAGCTGAGCATGGGTGGTTTGCTGCCCCAGCCCAGGTCCCTCCCGCCATTCTCGCCATGCCCCAGGGGGGTAAGTAGCATATTCTTTGCTCTTTCATATTTGGAGTTTCCAGACTTACCCAGGGAAGAAATGGGCTCTCACTGCTTTTGCAGGGAAGAAATAACCAGCGTGAAGGGTTTAGGTTTCCATGCTTCCGTTTTCTACCTGAGGGCACCACAGTCCACGTAGGTTCCAGCAAAGATGGCAGATAGCTCCCAACCCATAGGTCACTGCCCTGATTTCCCAGGGGCTCCTGCAGCACTGTGTTGAACACAGGTGAGGACCCTGTGGGGAAACATGGAGGTCGCTTGGTAATGTCTGTCATGGGAGGCATGACAGGGGATGGTAGGGGGTGAGGAGTCAGCCCCATATTTGCTGTCCCTGGTCTGTGGAGTGGAGTTGAACAGGGTGTCTCTTAACATGTACTCGATCCTTAGGAGAATGCCTGAGAAAGAGCCAGCACTGAGGGTTGAGCCCTCTTGGGGACCTGGTAGCTCAGGGTGTCCTTTTATCAGCTGGAGAGCCTCCAGAAACCCTCAGTGTCATCAACCTTGATCCCCCTTTCAAGGCTGAAGGGCTGGGACTTGAACTGGCCCACATTTGGGAGTATAGTCGGGGTCTGTTCTAACCCTGTGGTTTGCTGGGACCTCCTGAGTTTGAAGAGGAGCCCCCAGTTTGTCCCTGCTCTGAGGTGTTATGGACGTTCAGAGAGAGCCGTGGCCATGCAGTTTCACAGTGGGAGCCCAGGCCTGCAGCCCTCATTGGTGTACGGACACCAGCGAGTCCTCCTGCTCTGCTGTGCTGGGGCTACAGAAGAGATGAGCACATTACATGTTCCAGTTTCAGGATGTCTATAAGAGTCCCGGGGTTGATCACAAGGTTCAGAGGGGGCTCAGGAGCCCTGCCACCCATTGCCTGGGTCTCCTAGTGGAGAGAGGATATAGGCGTGGAAAGGAAGCCAAAGGTGAGGGCTACAGAGGAGGCTATCAGAGCCCCAAAAAGGGACAGTCACCACTGGGGGCAACTTGAAAATGTTAGGAAGGGCCTGAGACAGGCCAGAGGTGGCTTGGAAGGACATTCATTACCATCCACGTGCTAGTGCTGAAGTTGCCCAAGTTCAGGGTTTCTGTTTTGTCCTGTGTGCTTGTGTTTCAGCACTTCCAAAGGCAAGGAACTTTCTCCAGGGTCTGGGCAGAAGGGAACTCCAGGCTCCAGCCAAGGGGTACCCTGCACGGGGACGCAACCAGGGACGCAACCAGGCACCAGCCCCAGCCAGCCGCCTGCAGACCAGAGCCCTCACACTCTCCGGAAAGGTATGTCCCTACCACCCTCCCCCCACAACCATCTCTGGCCGGGATAGCTGCATGCTGTCCTGAACTCATTTCCCTTGCTTAACGTGGATACTTAGAAACCGTGTGCTTAGTGAGACATTCCACACTTAGAGGTGTGGGAGATAACCCACCCCAAGGGGGTGGTCATCTCATTGGGGCTAATTCCCAGTTTGCTCCTTTGTACAGTGGGCTCATTAGGGGGGTGTACAGGGTATGGCTTCCCGCACACCGAGACCTCTGTGCCGAGTGGCTGCGCAGGAGGACACATGTCTTCCGAGGTCCCTAGCAGGCCCCATGACATGGTTTAAGATGTGTATGGAGTCCTGCAGGAGACCCCTGCCCGTCAGCCATCACCTCACACAGCCACCTGCCCCTGGGATTGTTTGAAGAATGGGACAGAGAGGAAGGAATCATTGTTTCTACAGGAGTCCCACCCTTTGACATTTCTGCTTTAGAAGTCTGAGAATTTCTACCCTGACCTCTGAGCCACCCAGCCAGAATCTGCCACTGGAACCCACTGTAAAAGGCCCAGTTATCCTCTCTGAAATGACTCCCAAAAGCTGAAGACATGCTCCATGGTGACATTTCATAGCTGCAGGGCATGTGTGCTTATTCAAGCCTTTTTTTGTTTGTTTTTACCTATGCCATTGCTTTACAAAGATTTTAAATTGTTTAAAATAGCATACATGTTGTTTAGTTTGCTCTCGATTCAGGCCTTTCCAGCTTCTACATGTGGCTTTAGCTCCAGGATGTGCGGGACAGGGCTGGTTTGCCCTGGGCACTCATGCCTTCGTGATGGGGCCTTTCCAGCCTGCCTGGCTCCAGGCTACTGTGTGATCCCATTACCTGAGTCTGCTCTCCCCAGCCCCCTCGGGTCCCTTTCCTGCTCCTGCCTTCTGTGTTCACTCGCCCCCACTGCGGGCAGAGCTCTGAGGGCCACTGTTCTGAGCACTGCAGGTTATGTGGGGCGCTCCAGGGTTTTCCGCCAGACCACTAAGTTTTCCTCTCAGTCTGGGTAGAGGTCCTTGGCCGTGTTTGTGTGTGAGGCCTTTAACCCTCCTCCCAGCCCAACCATGCAGGATCATGGCTAAGCCCTTGTTCTGTCCAAAGGCCGCAGCTTCCTAGTGCCAGCGGCAGCTTGGCCCTTTTTGTTCTTCGTTCTCACAGCACCTTGGACCTGTGCGGGCAGAACAGCCCAGAGTGATGGAGGTCCCTTTCCCCAGTGACATTCAGTAGCCCAGTCATCATTTGAAAGATCCAACTTTCTTCTCCCCACTCCACCATTTCCCACTCATGGTATACTTAGCTTTTTTTTTTTTTAACCCCTCAACCTTTGGACAGTGTGCCCAAAGTTTTACCCCACACCCTCATCCTGTAACTACCCAGAAGTGGTAAACGTCATCACAGACATTTGAGGTTTGGGGAGTTAGCCAACCCTAAGAGGAGTCATTTCATCATTGGTCCCTGGTTCACTCATTTGGACAGTGGGTGATGTCACTGCATCCTCCCTCTCCGATCACGTTGGAGAAGATGTGTTCAAGCATGATTCCCAGGGTGTCTGTCACTGGCTTCAGCCAGCTCAGCTGACACATGGTTTAGTTAAGTCATAACGACATAGTACTGTACACACACAGTCCCACTCAGTGTGCCTCAGGGCGCCCCGCAGGTGAGCTGGGAGGGGTCTGAGCCTGTTAGGTGGGACCCTAGAGAAGAATTCATCCCCTTCTTGTCTGCACTGCAGGAGCCAGAGAAGTAAGCGAGGCGTGACTGGGATAGGTTTAGGTCCATGGAGAGGGGAGAGAACAGTCTCTGATGCCTCCTTGAGGCTTAGAGGACCATTTCTTCTAGAATTTGGGGTACCCACCGCCAGCCCTCCCTTAAGTCTGACAGATGAGTGATCACTTTTGCAAGATGTTTGCCCTGAATGTTTTAATTTCTCATCTTTCCCAGTTCATTTTCAATAAAAAGTCTAATACATTTGTCATCCTGTAGCACGATTAAGCAAATAAAAAGGAAAATGAAGGCAATGTGGCAGAGGCTGGGGCAGTGCTGTGCTTAGAACAGTGCATCGATGTGTCTGCACCCAGTTACACCCAGAGGGCGCGATTCTTAAAAGCACATTTGGGGCCAGGAGGAGGAAGGGATGGAAGGCAGACCAGGGAACGGGCCTCTGTGGTCCCAGCATTGGCCCCTGGACAGGTTCAGCCAGAAGTTAGCGTTCCCAGGGTCCACTGTCACAAGTTGAACCCTCACTGTCCAGTGTCAGACTCTGGCCATGGACTCAGTGTTCCTCAGTGTACTTTTGCCACCACAGCCGCTCGAGAGCGGTAGCAGGATGCTGGCACTCAGCTGCTGCCGTGGAAGGGAGTGTGTTCTGTGATTCGACTGCATGTGTGTGCAAGCATGTGTGCAAGCGTGTGTGTAGCTCATGGCAGACATCCAGAGATGAGGAGGAGAAATTAGTGAGCACATGGGAAGAAACGAAAGCATGCAATTCTAGGTGAATTTCAAAAAATTGTCTGGCCTGCTCTCAGGGCACCAAGAGCTGGGGTGGCCAAGGGCAGAAGCTGGTGAAGGGTGTGCTAACAGTCATGTGGGCCACAGGCTTCACTTAACATTGTGTGTTGCTGCTGTTGTGTTGTTTTCCCTTCCAGTTTCCAAGAAGCTGGCCCCGATTCCACCCAAGGTTCCCTTTGGCCAGCCGGGCGCTGTGACGGAGCAGTCCCCCAGCCAGCCCTCCCCACTCAGCCTGTCTCCTACGCCACCGAGCACCCCGTCGCCCTACGGACTGAGCTACCCCCAGGGGTACCCCTTGGCCTCAGGCCAGCTCTCCCCAGCTGCTGCAGCACCCCCTCTGGCCTCCCCTTCCAGCTTCACAAGCACTTTAACCAAATCACGGCCCACCCCTAAGCCCCGGCAGAGGCCCACCCTGCCGCCTCCACAGCCTCCCACGGTGAACCTCTCCGCCTCTAGTCCGCAGTCCACGGAGCACCCAGTGCTTGACGGCATGTCCCCCGGGGAAAGCATGTCTACAGGTAACCCAGCCTCAGCTTCCTCAGGTGCCTCCGTGAAACTCAGCAAAATGGGCCAAGGGTACGGACTACTGGTGCCAGCCCCGGCTAACCGATCTCCGCCTGTGGTAGGGTAGCCAGGCCGGTGCCACATGCAGCTTCTGAGAGGGCTCCTTAGACACCCCATCAGCCAGTGGACAGCCCTTCCAGGTGGACCCCAGGCATCCTGCAGAGGGGCTTCTTAGGGGATTTCTCCAAGTGAATGCTGGTGACCCAGGGCTCTGCTTCTGTTCTGAGCTGGGGGTTGAGTGCTCTGATTTCTTTGGGGTGGGGCCTTTGGAGAAGGCTGGAGGCTGGGTACTGATTGTGGACAGAGGGCCTGGAGGCTTTCCCAAGCTTCTCGACAGGCACACACCCCCAGCTGGAGAACAGATGCTTAGAACCAAAGATATTTTTTTTGGTATTAATAAGCCTAATTAGAAAAATGTCTTTCTAGTAATACATATTTAGGCAGGGGTCAGTTTCAAAAAAGATGGGTGTCCTCCTGGTTCTCGGAGGAGCTAATTGGACAAGCCCACATGGCGAAGTTTAGTTTTGCTTTGAATTTAAATGAAAAATGGAGCTATTTCCCCCCAGGAGTGTGTAAGCCTGAAACCATAGCATACATGTAGCATAAGCCATTGTAGGTGGGAAGAAGATGACACTTTTGGAACACCTCCCCAGACACAGACCACAGAAGGTTAGAAACTCAGCACATTTGCCATGGCCGCTGGGGCCGGCACAGCATTATCCTCTTGCAGGCAGGCAGGCCGGGTGTCGGGCAGTGGCTTGGAATAGAGCCAGCTTCCACCCTCCACCCCCACCCCGTTCACCAGGCAGCGAGGCCTGAGCACATCTGCTGGTCGTATCCCCATTAGCAGAAGGTGAGGCAACGGGACGGAGCACTCCTCACCCCGACACACACACCACACTTGCCACAAACGCACATCCGTGCATCCACACCACACAGATGCACACACTGCAGATATGCACTGAGAGCAACGATGCCCTGGGGGCACTGGGTGCTCTGGAGGTTGTGCTTCTGCCCCCTCAGCCCCCATGGCCATCTCCAGGGCTGACTCCTGAGTAGACAGCTGGGTTAGCCTGGGAGGTTCGGCTCCTTGCTGCCTGTGAAAAGTCTAGTCCAATGTGAGTGTTTATGATGGGCAAGATTTAGTGTGAGGAGCAGCCATCTGGTGATTTGGCTTGTTTCTGGATGTGATTAATGTTGAAGGTCCAGCCACTGTCATCTACCAAAGCTTGTAAGAAGTTAAGGAAATTCTCGCTTGAACAGCAACAGCGTGCACCACTTCCCCCTGGTGGTTCTCAGTGATGACGTGTGTCCTCAGTGAGCCCCGCTGGGTGGGATCACAGGCCCACTGCCCTCGGGGCTCACAGCCACACCCCGGCAGTTCGTGGTCACCCCAGGTTGTCTAGAGGGGGCACTCCTCACAACACCTTAGCCTGACCACCTCTGCAGCCACCCCAAGGAAGGGACACAGAGTACTGCTGATGCTGGAAGCAACAGAAGGAGCAACAGCTATCACTCTGAGGCAACCGTGAGATAGAGTGAGGAGAAACTTGGGGGCGAAGAGTGGTCAGGAGGAAGCACTGAGGGACAGGTGGTGTGTCCGCCAGCATGGGAGGGATAGAACCACCCCTTTCCGTGGCCCCCACATCTGAGCTGCTAACCTATAGCCTGAATCACACCCCTCACCCCACATGCCTGTTCTGTTTGCACGTTCTGTGGCAGCAGAACCTGGTTCTGTCCTGGGGTGCATGGGTCTCGGGGCCAGAGCCAAAGCTGCAATGATTTGGTGTGGTTCCCTGACTGAAACTTGACATAGTTTTTGTTGTGCTCTTGTTTCGTCATGTTTATTGCTTTTTCCGAATCCTGTCATTGTGTCCTTGCAGCTGTGTGACGTGTGCCGCAGTGTTGGATACGTGTGAGGGGATGTTCAGGGTAAGCGGCCCCAACCTGCCCCGTGCTCCCACCGGAGCCAGTGGCCACCACTCTCTGCCCCGCCTCCTGCATGTGGCTCAGACCCGCACAGTGGCTCCGCCCCTGTCGCTTCCCCAGCCTCAGCAGGAGCTGCCAGTCTGCAAGCTCACTGGGCTTTCTGGGATCTCTGGCCATGTCTTTGGTCATACTTTCTTGGCCGTTGGAGACGGGGGAGAAAGCCAGTCACCTAGTCCACCATTCCTTCCTCTCCTCATGGTTGGAAATTGAAGGGTCACAGGCCTGTTTATCACATGATGAACTTTTGTTATCATTGGCATGCCTGCCAAAGACTTCTGTGTCCCTTGTCCAGGGACAATGCCTCATGTGCACCTTAGTGTAGGACATGTCTGAGGAAAGCCCTACCCACTGCCAGCCCCCCCACGCAAGTGCAGCCTGTCTCATGGGAGTGCACACTAGTGGTCTCCACTGTCATACCCACAGCCCCGCTCGCTGTCCCCGAGGCTGAGACAGCTGGCACCTCCTGAAGACTCCATAGTATCACAGTGTACTCTGAGCTCATTTTTTCTACCTCAGTACAATATTTTGGAACATTTATACCAGTTTCTGCCTGGTCTCCTCCTATAAAGAGCAGATGCTTAAAAAAAGGGGTGACCAGGGTGAGCCAGAGGAGGGCCCTTGGGTGGGTGCCCCCATGAGAGCTGCGGAGACCAGTGACAGGCACGGCAGGAGGGCACCCAGCACCCACAGATGGGTCTCCTGACTTCTGACGCTTCCTCAGAAACAAGAAACAAGTTACCCTGCCCTCCACACCCCCAGCATTGTCATCAGGGCCTCTCCCTGTGCCCTCCCCACCCTCATCCTAGGGGTCTCTGAGGGAACAGCCAGGAGAATAGCTGAACCGCTCATTTCCAGTGCCTGTTCTGGGCTGGGTATGCTTTGCCTGCTCTGTTTCTGTTACACAGACCTGTCACCACCCTTTGTTGTCCCCGCCTGGCTGTGGGGCACAGGGAAAGAAGACACCTGTCCAAGGCTATACTCTCCCTGGCGACAGGTGGGACTTGGACTCCAAGCCTCAGGGCCTGTGCCTTCCCCAACAGAGAAAGAAGGCATGGAAAGCAGGGTGCGCCCTGGACCAGGCTGCTTGGGCCCCAGCAGTGAGGGCAGGACACAGGTACCCTCTGGAGTGGGAGGAGGAGCAAGTGGCCCTCACTAGCGGAGCTGAGACCCTCCCCCCCCCCCGCCCGTCTCTGCTCCCTCTGGTGGCAGGATGAACACAGGCAGGGATGATGTTCTAATGACTGTTGGGTGTGGGGTGGAAGAGAAGGACTTTTGTTCTAAAGCTTCCATGTCTGTATAATGTCTTTTAGGACTGTGTCCAGATGTCTGTCTGTCTACTTGGTATGACATTCTTTGGGCTAAATGTTTTACTTAAAAAAGCCAATAAAAAGGCAACAAGATGCCCACCTCTTGGTTCTGGCCCAGTGCCCTCTCCCTCCTGGGTGTGCTCCTCCCACAACCCGTGTGCTCCCCTGGGCCCAGGGCACAGCCAGGCCAAGTGGAGGCACACATTGAGCCAAGGAAGGGGGTGACATGACAGGAAAAAGGGCCCAGGGTCCACAGCTCCAGCTTCCATAACCTTCCAGGGAGCCTCCTACTGCATCCCGCCCCGTGCAGCGCAGTCCCAAGGCCAGGGGCACCTGTGAAGAGGATACAGAGCAACTCCAGGGCCTAGCACATGGCCTTACCTGGGCCAAGCTTCCTGATCTCCAGGTCAGCTTTGCCACCTTCAACCTCACAGGTGCCTCTGACCCCACAGACACTGAGCCCTATTACCACAGGTACATTCTTCCTGATCACCTCCAAGGAAGAATGACCAGTAATGCCCAAACAAGGCTGTATTGGAAGTGAGCCACTTCCTGAGGGCTGAGGGGAGGTTTCCTACATTTGGGGAGGAGGTTGCTGCAACAACTGCCAGGCTTCTGAGGGCACCCCTCCGCCTGGCCCCATCAGCATCCGAAGTATACTGTTCATGGCCTCAGAGCGAGGACTCTCATTTATTGGAAAAACGGGGTGTTTTTCCACTGCCACTGCAGGCCTCAGGAAACTAACTGCAGCCCTGAAATCCCCAGAAAGCTGTCATTGGGACCGGGCCCAGAGGCAGGGAGTGTACGGTGGCCAGCAGGGAGCTGTCCTGACAGTCCTCTGTGAGCCGCCCTAGAGGAATCTGGATGCTGGTCCTACAGGCTTGCTTGTCCATAGGAGCAGAGTGGCCCAACCGTGCCCTGACCTCCCAGTCAAATGCTTCAGCCAGCCCCCAAGTAAGCTGGCCTTGCACTAGCCAATCCGCTTCCTCACGCAACTCACAACTTGTAGCCAGCTGCCCTATTCTTAGCCAAAAGCCCCTTTTCAACCTCTCTCTCTGCTGACTTCCAGATCTTGTTCACTTTGATGTCCCCTCCATCCACGTCGAGCTTGGGTCGACGCTCCGCCTGAGTCCCCTGGAGCACGCACGGCGATCCTCGGTGACTGAGAAGAGGGACTCAGAGGAGGAGTCTGAGAGCACCGCCCTTTGACACACGTGTACACACCTGGGCCCAGACCAGCACACAGCCAGAGCACCCCTGGGCCTGCCAAGGGTTCTCCATTGGCTCTTTGCTGTCACTGCCAACACAAGGCTGGAGTTTTGCAGAAAACTGCCATCTCCAGCCTGTGTGGCAAATGTTGGTGGTGCCAATTTTGTTTGTTCCCTTCGGATGGTGACTTTAGCCTTTTGTTTGATCTTTGCCTTTTGACTTTGTGCCTATTTGATCCATTTTCGGCCTCTGTGCCCAGCAACAGCCCTCCCAACCCAAGGGCCTGCCGGTGAGAATTGTCTTTGCAGGGTGGGGCTGTGAGGGGGGTGGAGCTGTCCCCAGGTTAGGCCTGGGGCCACGGCTGGCTCTAATGGCAAATGGCTTTGTGGCTGCAGCAGGGAGATGGGTTGGCAGGGGCTCTTTGCTCGGGGACACTACACCCAGGACCCTCGGAGTCCTGGGGTCCTGCCCTGCCTGCTGCCCAGGGTGGGGGCTGCCCTTCACCGTGGGGTCTGAAGTAAACGGCTTAAAACAAAATGTTTCAATTCCTAAGTTTCATTTTCCACACCCTGTGACTGAAAGCTCCTGTTTTTACCTTATCGTTTTACACTTTTGAATTTAAAAAGTGATTTTAAGGATGTCTAGAGGGCCTAAATGTAGCTCCCCACACCCTGCCTCAAACATCAGATAATGTAACAGCCCCACAAGGTGTGTGGGGTCCAGGAGCTGCCACTTCTCTGGAGGTCACAGGTGAACAGCAATAACTGTTACCTAAAACCGGCGGCAGGGGGCGGCGCCAGCCCTTGGAGACACCGGCTCAGCCCACAGCGCTGCGGTGCCCGAGCTTCACCCCAGTGCCAGGCTCTCCTCCCTCCTTGTGAAGCCACACCTGCACCCCTGCTCCTGGAGGGGGGCAGGACAGCGCTGGGGAGCCTGTCACACTTGGGGATGGAGGCAGTGAGAAACATGTGGGCCATGCATGCCAAGTCCAACTTTACAATTTTATCCTTTTAACATAGATATGAAATACCCATAACGATATATTTGTATATATGAAATTTCTCTATATTTGTTTAATTTGAGCCATTCAATCTAAACCAATGTACAGGTGTAAAATGAGAAATTTACACGCTTAGTTATTTTTCCCAACTGTGTAAAACCGCTTTTCTCTGACTGTGGGACTGGCCAACTTGGACGCTAGCAGCTTCACGCACTTCCTGGCAAGGGCAGCTCAACATCCAGTTTGTAATGAAGCCCAGGGGTTGAAAGTATCTTTAAAAACATGTACAAATAGTTGTCAAAAGTCATCTTATTAAAATAGACTTACTCTCCCCAAGCATGGCTGTGGTTGTTTAAGAGACACGTGGGGACTGGGCCGCCGCACCAGCTGCTACATCAGGAGGAGCCCGAGGGGCAGGCCGGGCCCTCTCTCTGCAGCTCTCATCACCCAGGTCGCTACCGCGTCTCTGTTTTCCTTTGTAGGGAGAATATATAAGTAAATACTGGGTTCACCCTTAACATTTCTTTTAATTCTCAGGCACTAACCTCACGTTGTTAAATCTCCTAAGGAGGGCAAGGCAGCCCGCCATCACGCTACCTCTTCATAGTCAGAAGGGCAGTGAGCAAGTCCCGTTCTCGCCTGGCCACAGAACAGCCCACCGGTTGGCTGCGTGTCCCAACGGGGGCAGGTGTGGGAACCAGTCTGCTGTCAGCCAACACAGCCTGACTCATCAGAACACCAGGCTGAGAGCCACTCCCGGGGGGCATGCCACGGGAGCTGGCCTCCAGAACATACCGGGGACCGACAGCAGGGGCATGCTGCAGAGGGAGCCTCTAGTTCAGAGGTGGCACCAGGGTGAAACAAAGCACTCGAGTTTCAGAGTCTTTATTGCATTCCCTGTCTTTGGAAATGTGTCTCCTCAAGTCTTGGATACTTGGACTTCATAGCCATAACCCGATGTTCCCTGGGAAATGGCTTGTCTCTGGTGTGCAGAGGGCATAATATGGCCAGAACAGGCCTGCATGTGCCATTTTTCCATGTGACCTGACCGTCAACGGCACTGGATTCCAGTCACCCTTGCTTTCCTCCCTTTGGCAGCCTCCTGTCCATGGCTCTGCCAAGCCCCATTACTGAGAGGTGTCCAGCATTCCAGTCCACCAGTCCCTGCCCAGCTTCACACTGCCTACTCCCTTGTGCGCCCCGTGGAACGGCACCCTCTGGCTTCCACCAGGCAAAGGACGCACACACAGTACCCATGCATGAGGTGGAGGATGTGAGCCTTCCGAGTACAGGGTCACTCCTCGCCTTCACTTTGCCCTGACCTTCTTGCGCTGTGGGCTCTGAGGCTCCTCTGCATGTGCCGGTTTCTGCTGGGGCTCGCTGTCCACCTGCTCGCTGGACAGGAGGGCCGCCCTCACGAGCCGCAGCTCCCTCTTCTCCCTGCGCTCCTCCATCTCCTCAATGTCACCGGCAAACAGAGCTTTCAGTGGGGCAATCAACTTGGGCACCGTGGGGAAGTCTCCAAAGCAAACCTAGAAGGCAAGATGGAGGCAGAGGACAGCTCAGAGGGGCTGGGCGGGGGGGCAGGATTGGGAGTGGGGAAACATGTGCTCATACCGTAGGCACCAGATCTCTTTCCCACCAACCCTGGAGTCCAGACCTCAACTGGGAAAGAAAAGGAAACCACAGAGAGAGGAAGGGAACTACAGAAGGCAGAGTTCCCCATTGCCAGGCCAGGGCAGCAAAGCTGAAGAGGCCTCAGAAACAAGGCTTCCCCACTCTGAGCATCAAGCTCTTCATAAAGAGGCCCAGCTGGTGCCAGGCCTGGCTTTCCCACTCGTGAGAGGAGAGGGGAGGACATCCCATGTCCAGACTGTGGTCAGGCTCATCTAATGGGATGGTGGGAACACAGCTTCCAAGAGGCTCTCGGTAATTTCCAGTGGTCAACGCTGATGTCTGTCCAGAAGGGCCTGAGGAAGGTCGGGCTGGCCTGCAAACCCGGGGCTGGTCGCAGCAGGGTGACAGGCATCCTCCCACTGGGCTGGCCCTGAGCCCAACCATCCCTCCTGTACGGGTGCAGCGCTGTCCCTCTGCCTTGGCCCCACCCCATGCAGCCCACCCTATACACACCTTCATGTGGTCAAAGGCAATTCCAACTTTCTCGTTGAAGTCAGGGCTGAAGAGGGGGATCTTGGCATAGCGCTGGCTGAAGTGGTTCAGCATGATGAACTCCGCATTCATCTGCATCCCCACGCCGATTGCCTGGGAGGTAGTGCTGCCAGGCGAGGAAAGCAGTCAGGCCGAAGTGCTGCTGAAAGGCCTTGTCCCCAGCCCCACCTTCCCCTGCTAATTCCCTCAGTGGCCCCAGTTGATTCCAGTGTGTTTCTAATTCTTTCTAAAGCTATGCTGCTCTGAGAACCATGCCTAGAGAACTCTGCAGAAAAAAAGGCAGAATGGCCCAGCAACAAGCTGCTGCCCTGGTGAGAAGCCCACACAGCCCTCTGGTGGGAAGCAGGCCTGCCTTGAGTCACTGGAAGACAGCCGTTCTCAGCAGCACTGACATGGGGTGCTCATTGCCATGGGGGAGGGATAGGGAGTGGGTGATGAGGGCTCAGCAATCTCTCCTACCTATGTGTCTTTTCCACGGCTTCCTGTTCCAGACCATCTTCCAGCGTGGCCTCGTGTATCAGGAGGGTGGCGTCTTTTCCTAGGGAGTAAGCACAGGTGTCAAACAGTATCATCTGCTGCCAAAGCACTTGGCCCTGGTCCACTCAGCTGGCTCCCAGCCAGCACTTGCTCCCCACCCTATGCTATGTCTGCATGTTAGGAATGACAACCAGAGGCTGCCAGGCAGGATCAGAGTCGGCTGCCTCTACTCACCCATCTGGACCAGAGCCTCACAGGGCATGGTGTCCCCTGAATAGACCAGTTTCCAGCCAGACGTGTGGACCAGCGCACAACCAAAAGCATGCTTGCAGTGTCGGACCAGGCAGGTCTGAAACTGGGGGAGCAGGGGAGCAATTGCAGCTGCGCTCCCCGCCTCCCTGCCTCCCTGCCACCTGCAGCTGCCCCATACCTTTTCCAAATCACAGGTGCTCAGCAGTGAACTAATCAACCTTTCAACTGTGGAGTTGGAGACCTCAGCTCCTTTCTGAAGGCATTTGGCAGGAATCATACTGTGAGAAATAAAACATTTAAACAAATATTTTTAAAATTTTAACTTAGTCAAAGTTTAAGTTTCTGGCTGGAAAGGCCCAAAGTCATTGTAAAAAAAAACAATTTAAATGACAGTCACTAAGATGGGAAATGTCATCCATGAAAAAGAACCAAACCAAACCACCAGCCACTGAAAAAACTTAATGGGTGAGCTGTCCCCAGTAAAGGCCATTGCAGGCCATTCCCAGGCAGGCTGGCTGGCCTCCAGGCAGATGGGCTCCTTCCCCCTGAGGTGAGGACAGGGCTGGCTCTTGCCACTCATCCACCTGGCGTGGACAATCTTTGTGCTCATCACCACGCAGGCGCTTGGCTCTGAAACTGTTTTATGAAGTAGTGTTGGCAAAAGTCTAAAGCCTAGATCATAACCTGAAATGAGAGCTGCAAGGAAATGCAGCCAAGAAAACAGACACTTAAGTGGGAATCATCTTAACAGTTTTTACACTTGAGTCAACACATTTGTCCCCTGCTTCTGCCGTCTGCGGCCAGGTCAAGGGAAGGTGCTGGGCATACCATGACTGCCCCTGGAACTTGGAACCTGGAACTTGCCCCCACCATCTGGAGGAGGAAGAAGACGACAGCCTGGGGGTGCAGGCTGCCTGGCAGTTCACCTGACGTGATGCAGAACCTGCTGGCACTGGTTGTGGTACTGCTGGAGCCAGGGCCTGAGCTGGGTTGGGGCGACCACCAGCAAAGGGTGAAAGGGTTTGCCCAATGACACCTGCAACAATGAAACAAGTATTGAATCAATGGCAGACACTTTTCAATCAAACCACTGTGGAGTGGCAGGAAGTCCAGCTATTTATGGCTCCAATATGATCCAAGCAAACTCAAACGGCAATAAAATCAAGTGCCACACTCACCAAAGCTCGTTCTCTCTGCAGCAGGACATTTAACAAGCCCTGGGAAGGAAAAGGGAGACCCAGGTTAGACATTTCCAAACCCAGCCCTGTACTGGGGTCATCGGGTCACGTTGCAGCCGGTTCCCAGCTCTCCATTGGCCACCATCCTCAAACACCGCTGGAGCCGGAACTGGTACACGCTGACCCATGACCTGAAATCTCACCGCGACATGGTCAGAAAAAAGAGGGCAGTTGCTGGGGGCCCAGCTGCCCTGAGGAGACAAGCCTCTCACCTCAGGCTGCATTTCCTCTGAGCAGGCTGTGTGAGAAGGCTGAAGACAATTTGGGTGAAGGCAAACAGCAGCCACCCTCAGGGGCGGCCCTGCCTCACACTCACCGTGTGGTGATCCGCATGCAGGTGGGACACGAACACGGCAGCAAGGCTGCCCAGGACCCTGTCCACGTCATCTCCGTAGTGACGACACAGCTGCCCAAATGTGCCTTCACCACAGTCCAGCAGCAGGGACCTGTCGGAACTATGGAGAGAAGTGAGATGTGTGGCGCTGAGACGAAGGGCCTCTGACAGCTCAGGGGGCTGATTTCGAGAAGACCGGCTGTGGGACGCCTGCTCCCCAAGCCTCGCATGCTGCTTCCTGAGCACTTTCTCCAACATGAAGGCCGCTGTAACATCCATTCTCAGAGAGGAAAACTACCCACGGGACCCTTTAAAGGACACGGAAAATATACAGAGCTACACAAACGCTAGGCCTCAAGAAGATGCTTATGTGGAATGAGAGGGTAAGACATTTACTGATCCTAACAATGAATCCCTGAAGATTCAGATCAGACGTGATGGCACCCACTGTGGATAACACCATGGGCGGGCACTGGGCACGTATGAAATCTGGCTTCCCTGGGCTGCTTCACCCCTTTCTAAGCAGTTCTGGTTTTCTTAGCCCATGTCCTCAAAGGTGGCTGGTGGAGGATAGGCCACAGATGTTCCCCTGGGGGTAAGTCATGTCACTCCCAGCCACCTGCTGGAGCTTTGCTCTACCTGGCCTCAGGCAGGACGCAGGGAACTTCATTCCACAAGCTCTGCTGGCTACTTGGAGGAACAGTCTTAGGAACTGTGACCTGGGTAGGAGGGCCAGGCCTCCTGCAAGCGTTCCTCCTTCCTGGGGAGAGCCAGGAGACTGGGATGGCTGTGCCCATGCTCAGAGAGAAGCCTCGCACCCCTTTGTGGAATAAAGTGCAGTGGGGAATGCAAGCCAATGACAGCACCTTTATGGTGAACCAACTCGGGCTCCAGAAGCCACTCTCAGCCCCCAAAAGGCTGGCCACACCCAGCAGCTTTACTGCACTGCCTTGGCTTATATGACAAATAATCCCCGATCTATGTATATCTGATACCAGGGTGCATCTTCTACTTGCTCTGTATTATCCACCACTGACACCTAGGATGTGAAAGCAAAATTTTAAAACCTGGTCCTTGAGTCTCACTTTTTCATAGGTACACCATGAACATTTCAGAATGCCCTCAATTAATCTCTCTGCAGAGAACCGACATGGGGCAAACCCAACAGAATCAACTAACTAAAAGCCATCCAACCAAAGGGCTGAATACAAACCCTTGTGCAGCCCAGAGGCCGTTTCACACTTGAGCGGCATGGAGCTAGGGGACAGTGCAATGCAGGGATTAAGACACCAATTCACATTTGCATCTGTCACGTACAAGTAACCTCTGTGAGTTTCAGTTTAGTCACCAATAAAATGGGTAGTCACTACTTCATAGGATTAATGTGAAAATTAAGTGAGGTAATTTCTTAGCAAGGTGCATGGTATATGGTAGAATGGGATATTTTTATCAAAAAGTATATGGGTGACAAATGTCAGTGATTTCCAGAAGTCTAAGTCAGGCATTGAGGCTACAAAATGCATGAAGGCCTGTTACGCTTCTTTGGGAACATTCCAGCCAAGACGACAACCTTACAGGGTGTTGCAGTGTTACATTTTCAAAATCACCTGATGCATGCAGAGGGGCTTTTGTTTAGAAAACCAGAGCACTCCTCAATGGACAGACACCTCCCAGGAAAGCAGTAGTACCTTATCTTCACAAGTGTAGAGCTGACATTTCGAATCTTCATCGGGATGGCAGACCCTGTTCCCAGGAAGATGATCTCTGGATACTGGCTTTTTTCCTCTATGGAAAAATACACACAAAGAGTTCATTCCTCTGGGTCGAGTGTGAGCCAGCAGCCAGCCCGGACATGAGTAAGTCCAGAGACTCAGGAGGACACCTGTGTGTAAGGGCCACTGCGAGAGGGGCCACAGGCTGCTTGTGGGAAAAGGGCTATCTGTCTGGGAGGTGCAGCAAATGAATTCAAAAGAACTGCTCTAGGTTTTTAAATTACAAAGGGGACTTCTCTGTGCTTAGAATCAGCATTTACCTCAGGGGGCTGGTGCTCTCACAGCAGCTCTCAGCACCACTTGCGCCTCCTGCATGTGCTCCCGCAGCCCTGCAGCACCCTGCTTGTGGTGGGGCGGGGCACTAGACGGGCTAACGGGTCAACTCTCCAGAGAGGAAGGCAGAGCCAGGGTGGAAACCCTGGGAGCCAGTTCTGCCCCGTGCCCCTTCCACAGCCCCTCCCACAGACCAGCACCGTGCGCGCATTGGCAAACACTATCTCAGGGAGTCTTGAACACAGGAACCAGAAATCCAGTCACAAACCCCCAGGCCAGTGAGGCCAGGGGGAGGGGGGCAGTATTCCCCAAGCCCTGGGTGGCTGTGACTAGAGGAAGTGAGGTTTCCACTTGCCTGGGGCGGACCTGATGAGCACCCCAAACCTGCCTTCCATTCCAGCCTTCTCTATCTCTGTCACCTCTTGAAGATGGCACTGGACAACCACTGGAGCAGGGGTCATGTAGTGCCCCTATCTACTTTTCCTCATGGGGTAGTGAAAGTCCAACAAGACGGGGGACGTGGCCGGAACCTTCTGTAGGTCCTTATGGCCAAGCCAGGACTAGATCTCGATCTGGCCAAGTCCCAGTTCAAAGTTTTTTCTAGCATCTCACTAGAGTTTCCAGAACTGCTGCCCTCAGCAGGTGCCTTGTCGAGAATGCCTGTGTGTCATCACCAAGCATTCCAATGTCACTGGTCTGGGAGGGGGTGGGCACTGAAGAGAAAGCAGGGGAGCAGTGGGCTGCATGAATGAACACAGCCTGTCCGAGTGAGCCACGCTGACACTACTCGGTGCTGCGAAGACACCTGCAGGAGCACAGAGGCCTGTGGTCCTTTCCTCACCTGCTGGGACCAGGCCATCTTGAGCCGTCTTCCTATATTCCTGCACGCTCTCTTGGAAATTGGGGAGCTCCATGGCCTCAGCTATGAATTCATCAGAATTGCAAGTAATAAGGGCATCCCTACAAAGAGAAACATATTTCAGATGACCAAAAGGGATGTGTGGCCACAGACACCAGTTTGGAGATCCAGAATCCGTGTGTGGAGAAAATCTGCAGAAAGTTGTTTCATATCAGGATTCAAGACTAAGCGACTGAGAGTTTGGGCAGTTTTCTTCTGCCCTGTGGCACCTCTGTCGGCTGTGGGGCATCCGAGTGAGCTCTGCCCAGCTCTAGCTCCTCAGAACATCTCCAGGCTCAGAGCCTGACAACCTTGGCACTACTGGCATCTGGCACAGGGTGGGATCCCGTACAGCATCCTTGGCCTCTAGATGTCCCTGGCTTCTGGCATTCCCCAGGGGGCTGGAAGAAGGGAGGAGGAGAGAGGAAAACCACCTCTCTGAAGAGCACAGCCTGAAAGCAGGGCCTCTCGAGCTGAGGCGCACACAACTTACCTCCCGGGGATGTCATCCAGCTGCAGGGCCTGACTCAGTGGCTCTGGGGTGCAGGCTGAGACTCTGTATTTCTAGCAAGCCTCCAGATAATGCTATGTTGCTGGTCCTGGACACACTATGCAGCAAGGCTTGGACCAGTGGCCTTTCAGCCTGACTGAGCACTAAAATCACCTGGAAACTTATGAAGGGAGTCCCCAGCCTAGCTCTCAAGATTCTAAGTCAGCAGGTTTGGGAATTCTATTTTTCATAGGCACAAGGTGAGCTGGGGGAGTGGCTACATTTGTTAATCATGGCTTTATGAACTGTCTGCAGATGCTGACAAAGGGACCATGACCTGGAGGAGCCTGGTCTGTTCTAAAGCAGACCCTGCAGAGGCAGCTGGAAACTTCAAGCTACGCAAGACTCAGATCTTAACAAGTGATGATGCATGGCAGTGAGCTCCTCTAAGGTCATTGGGTGGAAAGCAGCCCAGCAGAGCCTCTCTGGATGGCTTGTTACATTTACCCACCACCCTCCAAAGGGTCGCACTGACTCAGTAACTTCGTGTCTAAGAGGCGCCCTAAGGGAACTGAGTTCTAGCAAAGATTTCTACATAAAACATTTCATGTTTCATTAAAACAGCAAAAACTTGGAAATGCCTCACCTTAATCAACGTCCCTATCAGGACTGCCAATGAAACCTCATGTTGGAGACCACACAACGATGCAGGGAAGACTACACACCAATACAGCGACATACATGTATATGTAGCACACCCACATGCACGTTTTAAAATATACCCCGTTTACTCAAAGTTCAAAAAAACGATTTAACAATCACTCTCTCTCTCCTGTACAGAAGAAGGGGTTAGGGAGGATTGATTTCCTTCACCAGACACTTCTGATTTTCACATTGTAAAACAATGAGCAGGTAACCCTGTTACTCTCAGAGGAAACAAGTGTACAAAAGGGTCATTTTGGACCCCACCTTCTACGTCAACCTAATCAGAGCCACCTTGTCTCAGCAAACGAGTCTGTGTTGGCACACAACCACACACATGTATTTATTTACATGTGTCTCTTGCTGTCTCTCATGGGACAGTGGCAGTTGACTAGTTCTGACAGACACCACATCATTTGCAAAGCCTAAAGCCATATTTACAACCTGGCCCTTCACAAGAAAGGCTTGCCAACCTCTGACCTAGATCACGCCGCAAGCCCCACACTGCACAGACCTCTGCCACTCTCTCCGGGGACGCAGCTGGTACTTGAGGAGGCATTCCCCGCGGACTGTGGGCACAGTGACGGTGGCGCCCTCTTCCTGCAGGAGAGAAAAAGATGCTCCCTGGAGAGACAGAAAAGGGTAGAGACCAGGCAGACAGGGACTATGCTGTGACACTACCTTACAGTGGAGACCGGCGAGTGGGGGGAAGATGTCGGGGTGGATGAGGTTGAGCTGTGTCTGAATCTTGTGGCTACGCAGGTTGTGAACAGACATGCAATTCTCATTCAGGATCAGGTGCTGGGTGTCAGGCCCAAACCTACAAAGAAACAGACTGTGTACTCATGGCATCCTTAAGGGGGCGTTCCCACTGCAGGGGTGGCACTGGAGACCAGGGTGGGTGGTGCAAGTGGAAGTGTGCAAAAGGAATGAGTGGCTTGGCCAGAAAGACTGCTCCTAAGTGGCCACACCTAACCCTACTTCTCTCGTCTCAAAGTCTAGTTTCTCCCCAAATTTAAACCAGAAAAAATAAAATACCAGAAAAAAATAATAAAAGTTATAATGTTTGGAGCCTACCACTAGAGACCGGAAACAAAGTGGAGTTCAGGATGGAATAAAAAGCCTAATAAGAGGAAAAGAGACAATGCATGTTAAGACTCAACCCTGAAGGAGCAGAGGATGAAGAGAGCTGGGCAGTGACAGACAGCTGGGCTCATGAGGGAAGAGATGAGGGAAGATGCTGGGAAGATACAGGACAGGTAGGCCGGAAGGGCACCCAACGTCTCCATGTGCTATGAGTTCAATGCAAATAATTCCTTCCAGGTGGTGCTGGCCAGCCAATGAAGCCAACAGGAAAATGTGGCCTCTCCTTCTAGGGAATAAATTTGGCTAGACCATCTGACTCACAGGGTTGTTGAGAAGATTAAAGAAAACAAAATATAAAATATTTAACACACTGGGGGACATGGGTGTTTAATAAACTGGAGTCATTATTTTAAACTCGCTAGTCTCTTCTTTAGGCTCTGTGCATGGAACTGTCAACAAAAAGGCAGCACCAAGTTCAGATGCTGAGTGTAGATGGTGGAAGCTGATGCTAACCTGAGCCCCCGCGCAGGAGGGACAAGTGTACACATTGTGCCCCCTAGTGGTGACACTTCTTCACATGAGGGATACTAACAGCTGCTCTCAGGATTCTGGAATAGCAGGAGCTTAGGTGGGGGCAGAAGTAAGGGCAGGAGGCACTTCAAAGAGTGAGGGGTGGAAATGTGGCTCCTACCTCTGCATCCACTGCTGATACCTGCTGTCCGCAAGCACACACTCCGGGGCCATGTGAACTACCAGGGCCACAGGGGCATCGGCCTTTCCTTGGAACCTAGGTGGGAGGAAGGATGGGGCTTTGCTTTATGAAATGATACAAACTCAAAATGTGCACAAATGAGACTGGGCAGCCAGGGAGGGGCACCCCTCGGCGCACCCCGGCCAGGCTGGTCCCAGCTGCCCCCAGAGGTGCCTGAGCACTCTGAAGCCCCAGCACTGACCCAGGGTTCCTCTGTGCAGCAAGCTTGGGGCCTGCCCTAGACTCAGAACTGTAACTGGCCCATAATTTCCTAGTCCTCAGAAGTCTCTGCTTTTCCACCTTTTCTAACTTCATGTCAAGGCTAGGTAACCCACAAAGCCCGCCACTGCCAATCATTGCACAAATCCTGCCATGGGACCAACCCTTGAAAGGCAGACAGTGAGTTTTCCCAGACAACCAGCTCCATGCCAGGAGCAACCACAGGTCAGAGAACACCCTGTTGATGCTGCTGGGCTCTGTGAGCAGTGGCTGGCTCATACTTGTCCCCCCAGGACCTGTCATATTACCTCTGGAAAGCAGCATTCTCATAGATGGGTTGAATGAATCCCTTGTCTGGACACTCAACCACAACAAAAGCAAGGCTGGGATCCGGAGGAGTACAGATCTCTTCAGGCAAAATCTGCAAAATCATTGGGGCCATGAGGCTCTCCCAGAGCAGTCAAGCCCAGCAGACAAGCCCAGAGGCGTTCCAATCCTCTGTGATGCTGCATAAGCCCCACTGAGCAGGACAGAGTCCCTGTAAGGACTACCTGTTATACCCTTCCTGCTCCCTCTGCTCCTGCTCAGGCAGGCACCTGACTAGCAGCAGGCATTTTGAACTGCCGGTGACTAGAAAGCCAGGCATGGCATACATGGTTCTCTCAGGTCCATGGCCACTGCTCCTAAAATTCCTACATGCTAGAGAAAACATCCTGGTTGAGAATATGGTGGCAATCTTCTGGGCCGTGCACCCAAAGTCCATCTTCATGGGGGTCTTCCCTGAGCTCAAGGACAAGGGAAAGTGTCCATCCTACTAGGAGGAGGACCCCCCAGATCCTAAACAGACGACAGTAACACCCCACACAGCCAGCGCTGATATGCACAAGTCTAGATAACAGACCTCATTTTATTGCTTAGCCAGCTGATACAATCTATCCAAGCTGTTCCACTTCCCTCAAAAGTCATCTCTGCAGGGCCTGAGCCAGACAGCAGCTCTGTGCAATGTTCCCTGTAGATGCTGCAAAAAAACATCAAGCCAATGAACAGGGCACCTCACCTCCCTTCCCTCAAAAGTGACGCTTTTCCCGTCCTTGACCGCAGCAATGATGGGAGCGATAGCAGCTGTCCCCCTAAAAAGAAGAGGCGAGCACTCTGTGAGATTTGCTTTACGAGCAAGAGGGGGCCTGTCCCCCGCCGGCAGCCACAGTCCCCACCACTCACACGGGGAGGCCCAGATCCTTGGCTTTGAGCACCAAGAAGTTTCCTTTCTTCATGTGAAGCTGGAATGAAAAGGACCCTAATGTAATTTCAGTGACTAATGAAGAAGCTTGGTTTTAATCAATTTTCTTATAAGTGCATCTTTCTGGTTTTACTTTTTAATCATTGTTATTTTCTAATACTTTATTAGACTGCAGGTTAGGTTATTGCTTTTTGATAAAGTATATTCTATTCTGAAGAAGTTATTTATTTTGAAATGCTTTAGTGATAAAAGCGGAATGATTTAAAAACACAGTGCTTTATTTCCCAATATTAACTCCTTATAAATTTAATAAAATGTAACCCATTTGCTATTTCCATAGCAAATAAAGAGGATCCTTCAAGTGTCCTTGTCCCATGTTGCCATCCTGCCTGCATCTGTAAAGAGCTGCAGGGGTATCTTGAGGGCATGGGCAAGCGGGGGCCCGTGCAGCACGGCAGCACGGCACTGTGTAGCCACTGTGCAGCACGGCAGTCCACCCGGGGGTGAGAGGGCACAGTGTGGGAAGTTCTCTCCTATGTTTTTCACATATTTGGCAATATAATGCTGTTTTTTTAATACTGGAGAAACACCGTTATATTTCTAATATACTGTTATCATATTAGAAAACAATAACCCTATCACAATACCTCATCATCACTCTATACTTAAAAATTTGTAGATCGGTGGATTGAGCACGGGCTGTGAACCACAGGGTCACAGGTTCGATTCCCAGTCAGGGCACATGCCTGGGTTGCAGGCCAAGTCCCTAGAGAGGGCCATGTGAGAGGCAACCACGCATTAATGTTTTTCTCCCTCTCTTTCTCCCTCCCTTCGTCTCTCTAAAAAGAAAAAAAAAAAGAAAAGAAAAATTTGTCCAGGTATTTTTGTGATCTACATTTCCAACATAGTAAGAGGGGAAAAAAAAAGACAGAAATGGCATAAAGTGTTAGTAAGTCTTTGGATGTTCAATTATATTTGATTTTCATTTTCCTCTTTAAATCATTATATAAACTATTTGAATTTTCTTTTAACTTCCTGAAGTTAAGAAATTACTTATAGGGCAAAGTCTCCAATTTGGACCATAAAGCCTTATTAGGATTCTAGAATATTTTGTCTTTAAAAACATTAACTCTAGGGGAGGGATCACAGCTTTCAGTGTGTGCATGTAACAAAAAAATGACAGAGCTGAGATGATGCCTTTAGACAGTGACAGTAACGAGCACTGCTCTGACTACTCTCCACCCAGCTCCCAATACATCCGAAGATGGAAACTGAGTGCTTCTAATTTTAACAGGAACTTGCAGACCTTAGGCAGGCAAAACCCATGCCCTTACTATAAGCAGAGTTCAGCCCACAAAGAAAGCTGATCCCACCCAAGGAGAGCAGAGCATGTGGAAGACAGAGGAGAGCCAGAACGCAGGCCCACAAAGCCCGAGCAGCACACCGGTGCGGGTCAGGCCCTCTCCATACAGGCCCTGTTCTTGCCAACCTCCCATCACTTGAGCTCAGCTTTCCTGCCTTCCAAACCCTTAGCAGAGAAACAGCAAATGATTAGAAGAGGGAAAGAGGGCCAGACGCTGAGCCAGTGAGAGGGGCTCCTGGAAGCAGCCATGAACAGTCAGGCTGGAGAAGGGCCCAAGCAGCAGCCTGTGGCTCTCCGGGCCTGCAGCTGCCCAGGCGCAGCCTATCATCAGAACACACCCCATCCTGCTCTACGCAATCCACTCCACAAGGCAGTTCACCATGTAAACTACTTTCAAAAACATTATTCTGCTTCCTAAAAACTAAAAAATATACAACTAAGCCTATCAGCAATATTTAACTTTTATAAAAATTATAGTTATTATTCAAATAAATTGATAGGTGATACTGACAATGATCTTTCAACTAATAAGTAATATCACTAATGACCTTTCATAATTGTTTCCACTTGTTGTTAGAATTCAAATGAAAATTACAAATATTTTAAAATGAATGTTGCTTGTTTTAAAAAATAAATCAAAGCCCCCCCAACACACACACACAAAACAATGTCTTACCACAGATTAGACAACACTGTCTGTTGCAGAAGATAGTGAAATTTTAATGCAAAGTCATATTAAAAACAGGCCATTAGTCAGACCTGAAAAACACCTTTTTATAATAACATTCTGACAGACTCTGACCACCTTAGGATTTGCAGATCAAGGCCTTTGGGGACACTAGCCAATATTAAATCAGTCCCCATGTCAGCAGTTAAATAATACAAACTAAAAGAGAGGGGAATAAAGGCCTGATTCATTTGAAAAAAAAATAAAACTTACTCTAAAAAAATGGTCTTGAACTTCAGAAACAGCCAAATCTAAAAGAACATCTAGCTAGACCAACAAAACAATGGAAGAGAATTTGAAAGAATATAATGGCATGGGTGGCATGTTGGGAAATACAGGGGCATCTGTGTTTTCTCTTGGCCCAGGTGGCTAAGGAGGTGCCACCTGGGAATTACAGGAAGCAAGCACTAGCTCACCACACACACGCAAAGCCCACGGGAAAGATGCTTACCTTGCAGACAAAAGCCACGACCAAGGAAGGATCCCTGCCACCCCTTCTCTGGCTCACATCTGAGAAGAAAACCAATCTGATTATAACACATGTGAAGGTTTACAGGCTTCAGAGATTGATGATCAGCTGATAGCTAATCTGACTCTCTACAAAATAGAACATGTAATCCTTCTTATACAAAGGTTGAAGGAAGCAATGATATTCTTTTTTAATCAGATCTTCTGGTTTTCCTACTCATGTTAAAATTTGAGCAAGGGAAAAATGCAAAACTATGACCAGAAAAACTTAGAATGGAAAGGTATAAAAATGACACATTTTACCTAGGAGAAGTGAGCAAAAACAAATTGCAAGGTACTTTATAAACAAGTGTCAATAAGCATATGTGAAATAACAAAACCTAAAAGGCCCACAGAGCCTGGGTGTCAGTCTCCACCCTAGCCATCTGTGAAAAGGGTGCCAATAGGGTCAGCCTCGTCCCGGCCACCTGGCAGCCACAACCTCAGGGCGCACAGGGAACTCATCAAGCCTCGCCCAGCACTGGACAAGAGAATCCTTAGGCAGTCCAATTCCGCTGATACGTCTCCTCCTGGCATTTTAACTCAGTTTCCCAGTAGGTTGCCTCTCTGACACAAGAGGTGCAGATCCACCCATTGATCTGAGTGTTTCATAGCTGAGTAGTTATTAGTTATGGCTTCTGCAGTCATGAAAAGTTAATTTGCATCAATGTCCAATTAATAAAAAACACAAAGCCTCTGTATGAATCAATTTGCCTCTAGGTAAATTGAATACAAAGTTTGGGGCACACCGGGGGCTGCTGATGGGCCTTAAAGCCCCGCACTGCCATGTTTATAGCCCTTGTCAGCCTGCCACAGGCCAAGTCCTAAAGAAAAAGTAACAAATCTGTCTTGATGATGTGGGTTCTCATTTAGAGCATGAACTGATAATGGACTAAGAAAACAGAATTCTCTGGACAGTGTACTGTTTGGTCCAATTAGCATTACCATCCGGAAAGCGCTGCTCATTCTCAGGTGATGCAGAGTCTGCAGATTGCACTGGACTGAGCCTTTCTGAACTCTGTGACGGCTGGTGATTTCCACACTTCTGCTCACCTGGTGAGATTGGGAAACAATCAAATTACTCACCATGCCAGGTGAGCTCCCAGGCAGGGCCTAGATGTTCACATGTGGGAACAGCATGCCTACTCTTACAGCAGGGACTAGCCACCCCCCTACCTGGTCTCTGGCTCACGGGTACAGCATACTCGTCTTTGTTTCTGCTCAGCTCAGAGCCTTGGCTATACTAGGAACTCAACACGGTTTGTTAACTAAAAAGCATGCAAGTAGTAAGCTAGTTTATTCATTATCATCATTCTCAATAAACAGACCTAGACCCAAAAGTTACCCATCTACCTGAGAAGGGGCATAATTTTGCAGTCAGTTAAATCTCAAGGTCAAGAAAAAAAAAAGCAGCTCAAGGAAGCCGTGCACAGCGCCTTTGGCACGCTCAGTCCCTCAGTGCCGACTGTGCACCAGGACCGCCATGCCGGCCGGCGGAGTAAGTTCATGCTGGTCACACAAATACATGTGAAAGTGAACTGCTCTGTGCTGGGGAGGGAGAAACATGGGAAGAGCGGAGAGTGGGTGGGGAGGGAGGTCAGAAAAGGCAAGACATCTGAGCAGGAGTGAGCCAGGGTCAGGTCCCAGGGCACTCAGGCCTTTGCTGGACTTGTATGCCTTCAGTGCTTGGCAAGCATCACACTAGTTAGCAGTGTCAGGGAAATGACTCCGAATTTTCCTGCAGTCCAGAAAGGCTGACACAAGGACAATGCCAACACGGCAGGGCTTGACGTGCAAACAGTCTCTCAGCCTCTCTCTCTCTCAGCCACATCATCTGGCCCTGGGGCCTGAAATGGCTCCTGTAACCTTCTGATCTTCTGACAACATTCTATGAGGTTGCTATGTATTTAAAAACATTTATGATATATACCTCTCCAGAATCCTCAAAGGAGGTATTCACATGTGTGGCAAATAAACCCCAAGCAATTAATATGCAAATCTACGAGCAATGTACTGATTATTTTCTGCCAGTGCCTGAGTACATAATATCTCAAAGTATTATGCACTGTCATTATATGTGAGTTAAATATGTCTGTCATTAAGATCATCAGCTCCTTAAGGGCAGGAACCATAGCTTGGTTCAATTTCCTAATGATGCTCGGAAAATAAAACTGGGTACATGCCAAGTCAGCATTCAGGTAGTTTCTCTTTTCAGCCACATTCCCTGTACCCAGGGCCTCCAAGCCCCGCCCCTCCTGGGACACACCACTCTTGCACTCACTGTATATGGGGATCTGGAGAACTGTCATGGTCTCATCCTTGTATTCTGGGGCAGAGTGGGGCCGCACCGCTACATGAAAGAGGTAACAGGAAAGCAATGGCATTAGTACAGACATGCATGAAGGTGAGCTTTATAGATCAGCAACCACAAGCAACTGAATTGCCTTGGAGTTTTTGTGAGAATCTGCACTAAAAGCAGAATGTTTGAGTAATTAACACTTGGAGGAAAGAAGCAACATATATATTTATTCAGCTATAATATTTACCTGGGGGAGGAGAGTATAAGGGGTCTAAATAGTAATGGAAAACATACAGTAAAGATTAAATAAAAAGATAAAAAATATATTTACTATGGCCAAATGAAAAGACATATTATGATCACTGGTGACTATGCATTAACAAAAGGAAAGAAAGCAATACTTGAATTTAAGAGACACATGTTAACACATAAACATCATGAAGCCAGAGAATCTATCATCTCAACTGTAAGGGCCAGTATGACTTCTGAAACAAGACATTGGTATTTCTGCAGAAGCAGGGCATGGACAAGCTGGAAGGGCACACAGCCTCCAGGACAGGGCCTGCCTCATCTTGGGTCAGCCTTTTCCTGTGACAAGGCCACATGCAGTAGAGCCTAAGCCGAGGGTCAGTGTAAAAGGATGGAGACAAAACCTGTAGGTCCCTCTGCTCACACCCTTCCTCCCTACAGCTAGGAATCCAAGGTAATTGGACTCTGAGAACCATCTCCAGCCTCTATGTAGCAGGTACAAGGTGGGGGCCTAGAAAATGTAATAGGCTATGTTTTTAAAATGCATCTATGTTGCTGAAGGATTGGTTTTAAGCTTTAATTTAGATCAATCTTTATGGATTCTAATTTGACAGACCGGGGCACATATGAGAAAGAAATGAGAGACAATGAGGCAGAGTCGGGGACATACCCAGCTCTATTCCTTTCAATGGACCAGAAAATATTTTGATCGCTTCTAGGAATTTTTCCTACAAAAAAGAAAGAAGAGAAAGAAGTGAAGCGTTATGGCTGCATAAATGCAGAAGGCAACAATGTATTCAAGAACATAGAGGTATCAACATGACTTTCAATAACTATTTTGAACTTCCTCTTCACTCCATGTTAGATGCCAAAGAGTTAGCAGTGAGGAGATGGGGCCCTTGCCCTCAGGAAACTTCGATTCAGAGGAGACAAAAATGAAACAAATGACAACACAAAACGTACTGGCAGCTGTGCTAAGTGCTCTTTAAGAGACAGGAAAAACGCTGAGGGCTGGGATATATCTTGTCTGGAGAGTCCAGGAGAGCTCCTGAGCCAATGACCTTCAGCTGAGCCCTGAAAGTTTGGAAAGACTGAGGCAGAGATGAAAGGAGGCCGAAGGAACTTGATTATGGATGAAAACCCTGAGATGGGAAGGAGCTTCAGTGGGGTGCAGTGCAGCTATGATTTGGCCTGTGCCACTCCAGCTTGGTGCCTGGGATATGGATGCAAGTGTGGGCAAGGGCCAAGGCTTGCAGGACTCGGGGGCCAGACAAGGGATTTGCAATGTAGTGAATGGGGAACCGATGGAGGCTTTTAGGATGGAAGTAACTGTTAAGCTGTTAAGCCTGAAAGGAGTCTCTCTGGCTACCATGTGGTGGGTGGATTAGAGAGGCAAGACTAGATATAGGAAGCTCTCCCAATAGACAGGGGCAGTTCACAGAGATAATGAAGACAAATGAGATGGAGACAAATGGATGGATTTGAGACATGACTTTGGAGACAATTAATGGTACTTGGTGATTGGCTGCCTTTATCTTAAGAACTGGGAAATGAGCCCTGGCTGGTGTAGCTCAGTGGACTGAGCGCAAGCCTGCGAACCAGAGGGGTCGAGGTTCGATTCCCAGTCAGGGCACGTGCCTGGGTTGCAGGCTGGTTCCCTGCAGGCCAACTCCCAGCAGGGGATGCATGAAAGGCAACCATGCATTGATGTTTCTCTCCCTCTCCTTCCCCTCCAAAGATAAATAAATAAAATCTAAAAAAAAAAAAAAAAAAAAAAAGAACTGGGAAATGAACTGTTTATTCAACAGTTGCAACCACATGCACACTTCTCAACAGTTTTAAGGTATGAAATGTCTGAAATTTAATAAGTAGCTAAGAATAAAAGCTAACATTTACTGTGTGCCTACTTGGTGCCAAACATCTAAGAGATTTAGTGCTCTATCTGTGCTATCTCATTTAATCTTTAACAACTCTATGAAACTTGACAGCCATTTTACGGAGGAAGAAACTGAGGCTCCAAGAGGTAACTTGTTCAAGGTCATACATTTAGTACGTTTTAGACTCAGGCCTCTTTATCTTGAAAGGTAAAGGGTTTACTTCACTATCCGTTATCTTTGGAGAGCAGAAGACTGATGGAAACACGAAAATTCTTATCCTAACTTTTAAAATGAGTGGTTAGTTTTGAAAGGTGAGTCAGGAGACACTCACCAGTTGTGGAGGTCCAGAAAGTACACACTTGGGAAGCCCGGTTTCCTTTAATGTAAGAATCATTCCTAAAAAAGACAAATCAAATCTCTCACCATAGCCACTGCCAGGAGAACTCCTTGTAAACTAGCTATTTTTCTGCTCATTCCAGCTTCGAATGATCAGGAACATGTGTACAGCAGAAGTGACACTAGTCAGAGGTATGAGGGACACCAGATATCCCTCAGATGCCTTTAAAACAAGCAGGGCTGATAGTAGGGTGAGGCAGTCAGTCACCTCAGGTACGAAGCTATTCGGATGAAGAATGGTTTTACATTTTTGCACCCTAGCCATCTTCTTGCCTCACTCTAGTCTCTCAGCTCTGAGAACGCAACTAGTACAACACTCCACTCCTTCCTATCCACATTACAAAGCTTACAGAATTTGGAGACAGCACAATCTTGACCTTCACAGCAGGCGGGCATTAATAATGGGATTATAATGAATGGGTGGAGCTGTTGACATTCTTGATGGTAAGTACAGTTCCTGTAATCACCATCCCGATTCGTTCCAGTTTATTGTCACACATCTCCAGTCCAGCAACTCAATAAATGAGTGGATGGGACCATTTGAGGGCAGTATCCACATTAAACTCTTGTATTCTGAGTCACTGCTTTTGATGATCTCTATGCTGTAGCGAACTGGCATAGCATAAAGAGAATTCCATCAGCCCTGGTCTCAGAAGATAAACAAACAAACAAAAAGGGTCAGGCAGGTTAAAATCCCACAGACATCTTGTCTGTCTTTGACCCTGGAAAGAGTATACTCACCACACAATCCCCCAACATTACTCCAGTGCATTCGGGTCAGGAATATGTTGTCCAAACGAGACACCTTCAGTCTGAGAAAGAGAAAACATTTGAGCACAACAAAGTGGATTGACCAGGGACCCTTTCTTCTGCTATAAAAACACTCCTGCTTCTCACCTCAGCTTTCAAAACCCATAATTATCTCGCCCCAAAAGAAAGCAGTTGACTCACTTGTGCTCTTGCATGAGTCGCTGGACACCTTCACCACAGTTGAAGAGATACCTACAGGACAAACATGGAAGTTACTTAGAAGAGACTATTTTGTAGAAAATAGAAAATCTCCGCCACTGTTCAGATGCTTTATTGTACACTCCGGGGGGGGGGGTGGGGAACTAAACTAAAAATCCATGTTGTGCTACCTGGCCGCATTTCTGCTGTTAGGATATTGGGTTTTGAGAGGTTTCAGCAGAGACAAGGTGGGGCTTGGGAGCTGTGCAGGCTGGGAATGGGGTCCAGACAGGTCTTTTCCCCATAACCAAGCCTGTCGACCTCACACATCAATTCTGAGGTCCGGTCTTGGTGTGCACGGGACCGGGTTGCAGTACAGTCAGTGCCAAGGGGGAACTCGGGGCCCACGCGTAGGAAAGAGGACGCTTACACACAAGTCTGAAGTTCTTCAGGGACTCCGGGAAACGAGAGGGATGTGTAAGGGATCTAGGATCCCCCACCCACCCAAAGACAAAGTTCGAAGGCAACAGTGAAATCCCACGTGTCACTAGCGCGCACACGGAGGCCTGGGCGGAGCTCGGTAAGCGGACTGACTCCAGGCGCGACTCACTGACCGGTTGTACTCGGAGAAGACGTAGAGCGCCGCGCCCACGTCCCGGCCGCCAGCCGCCACAACCTGCAGGTACACAGTGTTCGGGCCCCCGGGCTCCCAGGACGGGCCGCGCTTCTCCCGCGTGCGCAGGTGCCTCAGCGGGTCCTTAGGCGGACGCTGGCGGCGGGCGGGCCCCTGAGACATGGTGCGCCCGGCCGCGGACCGCAACAGCAGCAAGCGGAGAGCCCACATGCGCCAGTTCTCACCCAAGCTGAAAAATGCAACCGGTCACCCAGGTCTGCACGCCTTACGCCCCGCCCCTCCGACCTCAGCAGATACAGCCAATCAGCGTGCCGAAAACCAAGTTGCCCGCCTACACGAGGCTGCGCGTCCAATAGTGAGGAGCCTTGCCTCAAGGACTTGTCAATTGGCGGCAGCCACAGAGTCGGGGAATGCTAGAGCGTCCTGATTCACCCCGCCCCTTGTCTTTTTCCGGCTTTCCCCAAGTCCTTGTTTCACGGAAACCATCCTTCGCCCCGGGGCGGGGCTTCCTGGGGCGCGTGGACGGAAAAGGCACTATCAGCCCAGGAACTAGTGTTCGGAGTTTCCTGTTCCCACCAGGGGTTCGTGCCCCGACGCCGCCTGTTGTGAGCTGTCCCCTTAAGCAAGTCAGTCCCCTGGTCCTTTGGTTTAGTCTTGCTTGTGGTTGTGTTAGATTTACTTGTGAGGAAGTAAATTATAGAGAATGTTAGTGTAATTCGAACGAGTACATGTTTCAAATGACTGCTTTTACTGGCTTTTGGGAAGAAAAGCAAGAATAGCAGTTAGGGGTTACACAACCAGCTCTGGAGCTGGAGTCTTGGGTCTATTATTAAGTCATAATAAATAAGGAGTTGCAACATCATGGATGAACCTTAGGAATTACGCTGCAAAATAATACAGACAGACCCACTTTCATTTTGGAGTAGGAGCTGCCGTCCCAGACGAACTCGTTTTCAGGTCTTCCTGCTAAAACCTTTGGAATGTTAAAAGGGCAAAATAATTTTTGTACTGGACTAGGGCAACATTGCAGCCCCAAACGAGAAAGCACATATTATCACCTGACTGATGACTACTGAAAGGAAAATTGAAAAACATTCTCTGAAATTAACATCATTTTGTTATGTGCATCTATAGAAACACCTTCCTTCTATTGATGTAATATCATAAGTATCGTTTGCCTTGTCTCCTAATCAGAACTTTACTCACAAATAAATGCATGCTGCCTCTCAGTTTGGCCTTTTACTTTAAGGTTAGCAATGCTAAGTGCAATAAGCCAGAGAAAGACAAATACAATTTGCTTTCACTTTTATATTGAATAAAAAAAAACCCTCACAGAAGCAAAGTAGATTGGTGGTTAGCAGGGGCTCAGGGCTATGGGAAATTGGTGAAGGTGATCAAAGGTCTAAACATTTAGTTATAAGATGAATACATTCTGGGGGGTCTAATGTGCAGCATAGTGATTATAGTGAATAATACTGTATTGCACGCTGGAAAGTTACTGAGAGAGTAGTTCCTAAAATTCTGATCACAAAAGATACTGAGGTGATGGATTTATTAAAAACCTTATTGTAGTAGTCATTTTACTATATAAACTTACATAAATTGTAGCACCTTAGAGTTATACCATGTTATATGTCAGTTATATCTCAATAAAACTTAGGAAAATAATAACACTATAAAACTTGTAAAAAGATATTAGAAAGTACAATACAATAATGATTTTTTTCATTTCTTAATGACTACTTTGATCCTTTTAAAAGAAATATTAAATTCCATGCAAAAAATAAAATTTGGTTCTTCTGTCTTAGTGGTTCCCAGGCTCGTTTCTGTCAGGTAGTCCCAGACCATTTATACCTTAAAAATATAGGAAGAACTGCTTTTGTTCATGTACTTATGTGAAGTTCAGGACAGTTAGTGGCTATAGTTTCCAGGGCACAGAATGCGCTTCTGCACTGATGTTCTACATCATGTTTTTATGCGTAGTGTATGGTAAAGACAAATGCTAAGGCTTCCCCAAAGTGAGGTTACACTGGAATGTAAATTCCATAAGGACAGGATTTGTCGGTCTGGATCTCTGCTGTAAGCCTTAGTTTTGGGGCTGGTGGCAGGCAGTTAATGTTAGGGAATTAGGAAGAACCCAGTAGCTCAACTGAGGTTGTGTCCTTGCAGTTGGCAGGGCCCCAAATTCCATGAAGTCAGGAAGGGATGTTGTCAGAAGAGGTGATGGGCTGACTGGTACCTCCCAAAGAATAGGTAGGTCACAGGCACAGAGACAGAATTGTCCCCATGATGGGAGACTCAAATGCTGGACAATTTTAGTTTGAGGTAATAGCTAATAAGCTTAGTAATCAATGCATTTAAAAATTATTCCAGGAACTGAAGATATGACCCACCCTGACTCCAGGAGACCGTAGACAGTTCCACCTTTGTGCTCCAGGAGGACTGCGAGCAATCATGATGGTATCTGAGCCATTGTGCTCCAGGGGGAGATGCCCACCACCTAGGACACAGATAATGCTGCAGCTTTTATCTGATTAACTTTTTCCCTGAATCCTAACCCCTTTACCTACACTTTTCTTCTTATAAAAAGAGTCAGTTTGAAATGGGGTTTAAGACGGTATGTTAGAGCACGTAACCTGCTAGTTTCTCAGATCACAGGCCATATGAATAAAGTGCCCATAAAGATTCAATCCCTGTCTCTGCTTATTGCAGGGGTATCCAACATCTTGGTGTCTTTGGGCCACACTAGAAGAAGAAGAGTTGTTGTGGGCCACACATTAAATACATTGTGACACGTAATAAAAAAATCTCAATCTGTTAAGTAAATTTACAGTTTTGTGTTGGACCAAATTCGTAGCCACTGGGGGTCACATGTGGACGGCAGGCTGCGTGTGGGTCAAACACCCTTGGCTTATTGGTTCTGGTAGTGACAGGCAGCATGAACTCCGGCTTTTCCAGTTTGAATTTTAACTTATTCACATCTTTAAAGACACTCCCTCCAAATAGTCATATTCTGAGTTTCTGGGTGTTAAGGCTTCATCATATGAATTTTGAGGGGACATAATTCAGTTCAAATCAGCTCGCTCCATCCTTTCCTCTTCCCGCCCAAGAGCCAACACACCCCCAGTTTCCTGGTATCTGCTGTCCCAGACCTCAGAGTGCAGAACTAACTGCAAGGGCTCTCTGTTATGATTCCAGCTGGCAATTGAACTGGAGCCTGAAATGAGGGGTCTTGGTCCCTCAGACTCTTGCGGGGGGGTGGGGGGTTGGTAAAGGCAACGCACTCCCTCTTAACCTGATTTGACCTGATGGGAATATTATTCTCAGTTGAAGGGGTGCTAGGCACTCATTTAGTAGGTGCGCTCAACTGGCAATAGGCTGGAGCAGTTAATTCTTCTCGATTCTCAGGGCTCATTCTAGATTCTTCTCACATCCTTGATCATTGTCTGGGTGGCTCCAGGTCTCTGGTCGCTGCGAAACTGGTCCCCAAGGAATGCAGTGTGCACCCTCACCACTAGAGGGTTCCGTGGTGCCCCAGCTTGGAGAATGCTGGGCTTCTGAGGCTGCAGTTCCTTCAGTGTCCAGCTATCTTCAGAGCTTACTTTTAAGGATACCAAGTGCTAAGTGCTGAGTTGTCAGTAAGAAAAAGCCAGTGTGGTTTAACTGAGGGAACTAATGGACTGGCAGGAGGCTGGCAAATGTGAACCTTAGTATTGCCCCCGCACTACCAATTTATAATGAAATTTTTCAAACATCCGTTGAACACTAATCACCCACTACTTAGATCCCACTGTTAACATTCACTATATGTATTCACTTTATCCTGTGTCATCATCCATCTCTCCCTCTGTCCATCCATCCATCTGTGCCATTTTTTATGTATTTCCAAGCCAGGCATATCATTTTGAGAGATTTTCTTCTTCTTTGGGGTTCCCCTCCCCCACTTCCAGCAGCCAGTGAGCTACCTGCAGTGTCTCAGGGGAGGGGAGAGGCGGTGAAGAGAGTAGGAGTAGCCCTGGGGTCCTCCTTGCTTTCGTCTCAAAAGTGTCAGCCCCTGGGGAGAGAAGACAGGCTGGACATACAGTGTCTGTGGCTAACTGTAAAGGGAGAGAGGACACCCTGTGCAGCAGGGACAGATGGTCTGGGGCAGAGGGGCAGGAGTGAGCAAAGGCCAAGAGGGCTGAAGGGCAGGGGGACCTGTGCCCTGTCCCCTGGGCAGAGACCCTGAAGGCTGTGGGACTACAGCAGGCAAGGGCTGCCTGGGCACCTGGGTGTTTCCGGCAAGGTGATGAGTATCCCAGGTCCAGTGACCAGATGGGTTGCCCATTTGCTTGGGCACTCTGTGGGCTTCCTCTGTACCCCATGTTTGTGGATCAAATTGTGTTCTTCCAGAGTTCCTATGTTGAAGCCCTAACCCCCTGGTAATAACAGAATGTACCTGTATTTGGAGATAGGGCTTTTATTAAGGTAATTCGGGTAATTAAAATGAGGCTGTAGTGTGGGGATTCCTTATAAGAAGAGGAGAACAGGACACAGGAGAGACACCAGAGATTCTCCCGTACGAGGAAAGACTGAGGGGGCACATAGCAGCCCGGCAACTACCTGCAAGCCCATGAGAGCAGCCTTGGAAGAAACCAAACTTTGATCTTGGCCCCCCAGTCTCCAGAGCTCCAAGAAAATAGATTTCTGTTGTATAAGCCCCCTGCCTATGGTATTTTGTTTTGGCAGCAGGAGTAAGCTAATTCAGCCCATCCCCAGGCACCTGATGTGGCCCCTGGGGTCCCAGAGACCATGAAATAGAGTCTGGATTTTTAATGACTCAAACAAAGGTATGAGAAACATAGTTATGTGGGGTTTTTTTACAGCCAATGTTTTCATTGGGAGCCATATCCAATACACAGTTAAGCAACTGATTTGAGGGTATATGTTAATAGAGGTATACTCTGGGTACAGAACAGTGTCAGGGAAGGCTTCTCTCAGAACTGTGGAAAAATTCTTGATTTCTGGAATGGCAAGGTGAGGAAAGGCATCCCAGCCGCAGGGAGCAGGACGGAGCTGTGAAAGACAGGTGTGTACACAGAGAGCTACACAGAATGGCTCATGGAGTGCTGACTCCATGACAGGCACATGTCCATGAATTTAAATGTATGAATCAGCCCTGGCTGGTGTGGCTCAGTGGATTGAGTGCCAGCCTGCCAACCAAAGAGTAGCTAGTTCCATTCCCAGTCAGGGCACATGCCTGCCTGGGTGGCTAGCCAGGTCCCCAGTAGGGGGCACACAAGGTATATTAGTGTTTCTCTCCCTTTCTCCCTCCCCTCTCTAAAAATAAATAAATATTTATTTATTTAAAAAATAATACAATATTTAAAAAATAAATCTAAATCTTTGATCCTCACAGTGACCCTGCAGGGTATATCCCTTTACAACCCCATTTTTCAGGTGAGAAAATGGAGGCAGAAAGAAATGAACTTGCTTGAGGTTACAAAAGTGGCAAGTAATGGAGTCAGAATGCAAGCCCAGGCCACCCGGTTCCCCAGTTTCCATTCACTCCCACTTCACAACTTCACTCCTGGAGCAGCAGCTATTCCTGGAGGACGGACTCAGGGTGAGCTAGGACCCCTCTGGGGGTGCGGCTGTGAGTCAACCCGTGTCCCATGAGCAGGGCCTGCTGTTTTAATTTTAGTGGGCAGCCCAGGAGGATTCAGCCTGAAATCTCAGATTCCTGAGTTTGTTGATTTACTCTTGGGCACCTGAGAATTCCCGAAGAATTCTCCAGCTTGGCGCTTTCTTTGAAGGTACTCTAATGCAATCAGCACCATCAACCCAGGCTTCAGGAACGGCCACCCACTTCAGCTGTATTCCTAGTCATGGTCTTCCAAGGGACCTGGGTTTGCTACCAATATTTAATTTTTGAGTCCGACTAGATGGAGTTCGTGGGTATATTCTCAGGGACTTGAACGTATGTATTTTTTCATTTAATGGAGTTTGTCATGTTACTTGAATTTGAGAAATACCACTGTAGGATCTTATGCTGGGGTGGGTTTGAGAGTGGGGGTAGCTCAAAGGGGGCTAGATTTTGCTGTGTCCTGTGTGGGGGCCAGTAATGGCCCAGGGTGTGAGGAGGTGCCCAGGAAGGAGGGATACCGGCAGTGCCGCAGGCATCTCTGGAAGCAGCAAGGTGCAGTCAGGAGTCCGTGGACTTCAGGGTCTTGGGCCTGGCCTGGACCATCCAGTTAAGCTTGACCAGTTTCTTAGCTGCTCTGAACACAGTTCCCCAGGAAGTAGAAGGATTAAAGGATGTAGCAGAGATGAAGCCCTGAAACAAGCAAGAAGCAAGCCCCGGTCCATGATGGTCTCTCCTCTCACTCCCTCTCTTTCCGTTACCCCCTGGACCTTGATCTCCTTTCCCGATCCCCCACCCCACCTCACCCTTGATACTTCTCTCCATCTCCCTCACTCCCCACAGGTAGGGGCCCTGCAGCCCCCCCTTAGAGCAGTTGGCACACTGACCATCGTCCTTCACTGGTGGTATTTCCCTCTAGACTGTGCCTTCCTTAGACGCGAAGGGAGAGGGGTTGGCACCTCATTCTAAAGAGCATGGGAAGCCAACAGAGGGACACAGTGGTGGAGCAAGTCTGGCTGCTGCTGGCTGCTGTGCGGAGAGGGCTGGGTGGGGAGCGAGAGGACTATGGGGAGGCTTCTAGAAGACAGGTTGCTGCCCGGATAAGGGTGGGGATGGCGCAGACCCAGGGAAGTGAACAGATCAGGACATGGTTTGAGGTGGCATTTCCAGAGTCTGCTGATAAGTGAAGGTGAAGTGGAGGACAGAGGAAATTCAGAGTCAAGGGTAACTTCAGGTTTTGACTAGGCGAAGCAGGCTGATGGGAGTGCTGTTAGTGGGGATACTAAAAGCCAGAGGAGAGAGGCAGGAGGGTGAAAGCAGAGTTCTCTTTTCCTCATTTTACACAGGGTTGCCAGTAGAGGGTGTAAGTAGTCAGTTGCATACTTGGCTCTGGAGTCTGGGAGAATTTAGGAGCAGTGACATGAAATCGGGATCCCTTACTGCTCAAAAATCATTTAAAGCACTGGCACTAGTTGTGATCCCATGGGGAGAGGATGTCACACAATAAAGAAAACGTGGCCCTGGCCCAGCCCTGAGGCACAGCAAAGGGCCCAATATGAAAACCTGAGAAGGGGAACTAGAGCCAGAGAAGGAGCCTCTGATGAGTCAGAGCAAAACCCTAGAACGTGGAGCCTCAAAACACAGGCAAAAAAGGCCTTCAGTGAAGAGGCAAACTCAGTCCAGCAAACAGCGCTGAGTCGCCAGGATGACGAGCACACCAGCGAGGCCACCAGTGGTCGCCCAGTCCTTGCTCTGTAAGCTCCCCAGGCAGGTCATGGCACCCCCACAGAGGAGATTCAGAGGCAAGGGTTACTTCAGGTGTTGACTAGGCTAAGCAGGCNCTAGAACGTGGAGCCTCAAAACACAGGCAAAAAAGGCCTTCAGTGAAGAGGCAAACTCAGTCCAGCAAACAGTGCTGAGTTGCCAGGATGACGAGCACACCAGCGAGGCCACCAGTGGTCGCCCAGTCCTTGCTCTGTAAGCTCCCCAGGCAGGTCATGGCACCCCCACAGAGGAGATTCAGAGGCAAGGGTTACTTCAGGTGTTGACTAGGCTAAGCAGGCTGATGGGAGCAGGCTAAGCAGGCTAAGCACACCTTGCCACAGATGCTGCCACAGAATTGCTCTCTAACCCTGAACCCGATGCCACCACTCACCGATTGAAGATGACGTGTAAACAAAATCCGTTTGCCTTTCCTGTTATCACCTGTCTCTTCATTGTGTGGATGACGAAACTGAGTCCCAGAGAGGCACGGTCACAACCTTTCACCAGCAGCCATCCAGTATTCCACCTTCCAGTCCTGCAGGGCACCCCAGGGTGGGAGGGAAGCATATTATGTGGGCTCTAGACTGTTGTGGGTCATGTGTATTAGTCAGAGTTCTCTAGAGAGCCAGCTGGGTATGTGTGTATGTGTGTGGTGTGTCTGTGGGAGTGTTTTGAGAAAAGGATTTATTTAAGGAATTGGCTTGTGGGATGTGGAAGCTGGCGAGTTCAAGGCTGCAGGGTAAGCCAGCAGGCTGGAGACACACAGAGCCATGGCTGTGTGTGTCTGAGTCCCGATGACCACGTGCCGGCCAAATGCCCCCTTTCTCTGGGACACCAGTCTTTCATCCCTGCAGGCCTTCACTGCTTGGGGCAGGCCCAGCCACGTTATTGAGTGCCATCTGCTTTGCTCAAAGTCTACTGATTGAAATGTTCATTTTATCTAAATTATGTCTTCACAGAAACATCTAGAATAGTGTTTGACTAAATATCTGGGCTCCCTGGGCTAGGTAAGTTTTCACAGAAAATGAACCATCACCCATTGGTTTAAATGGGCTCATTTTAGGCAACACTGTTCAAAACAGTCTTGTCTGATATTAGGAGGGAAGGTAGCAAGGAGGTAGGAGACCTGTGCTGGCTGTCCCTTGCTGAGGAAGCATCCACAGGGAACTTGGCTTTGGTGATTCCAAAGGCATCTGAAACCCTAATGAAAGCAGTAACAGCTGCAATTTATTGAGCACTTGCTATGTACCGGGCACCCTGCTAAGTGCTTTTCCAGGAGCATCTCATTTGGGATGACTGTGGCCCCATCTGGCCATGGCCTACAAGCAGCCAGCCCTGTCTGGGGTCTGTGCCTCCTCAGGGCTCTGACCCAGAAAGTCAGCTACAGAACCTCTTTCTTGAGATCCCCAAGTAATTCTGCCCTCTGGTCTGCAGATTGGGGGATATTCTCAAGGGGGTTGGTGGGGCAGGAGTCCCTCTGCTTCAGGAGCTGAAACCACAGCCCGGAGGCTTCCCTGTTCTCTGCTCTCTAGTCTGCCTGATTCCTCCCATAAGCGGGCCTAGCTTATGGATGGGGGTGTGCAAAGGTGGTAATCCCTGGGAGGAAAAGTCAGTTAGGAGTTTAAAGACGTTATCCCAGATGTCACATGTCTTGGTTATATACTCTACTTTCTCCTCCCCTCCCCCACCCTCCCCCTTCATATGGCGGGGGGGGGGGGGGGGGTGTATCCAGAGGACTGCAAATACCTATCATTGACTTAAGTCAACAGTACAAGCTCCTGTTTTATAAGAGAAAAAAAAAACTCATAGAAGATCTTGCATGCTGCTTTATGTGCATATTTATTTTCATTTCTCCCTCTCCCGCTCTCTCCCGGGTCCTTCTCTCTTTGCCTAAAGGACAGCTGGTGACAACCACCCTGCTCCACAGCTCATCTGGTAAAGTGCCTGGACAGCAGCCAGTGGCCTGGGCTCCATCTACTGATGAATCATCAATTTCTTTCTCACCCAAAACATCTGGTTTAGGATCCTGAGTTATGAGCTAGTATTAAATATAAAAGTTTATGGCATCACATATATAATACTGTTGATTAGAAACATCAAGAAAAGTAACTGACTGGAGGGGACCTGTGTGACCAGCTGGTTGAACATCTGGATAGGATCCAAGGGACCTGACTTGAATTCCCAGTTCATCTATTTTTGTCTTGGTCTGGGATCTTTAAAGATTTTGACTCTCTTTCGATGCTATTTTCCCCAGTGTTTTACATACAAAAAATGGGAATGTGTGTTTCAGTTCCCTGTAAAAGACTAAAATAAAATAAGTATAGTTTTTATCCTCTCAGCCATCCATTCTGTAGACCTTTTCCGGTCCTTTCCCTAGCCACTGGGTGTTGCCAGCCATGACCACGTGGTGGCACTGTGCGCCCACTTTTCCAGGGGGCTGAGGTTTGGGTAGAAGAAAGTGGCTCCGTTTCTGCATCTGTTTTGCAGCTGAGCAGCTGAGCAAGGAAGAGTTCCTACCCAGACGGGGCTTTGTTCTCTGGGGAAGAGGGGGGCTTCACTTGACATACATGACCTAGTTGTCCACAAAATTCCTTTGCCAACTGCTTCCCTGTGACTGATAACCTGGAGTTCACCCAGCCTTTTTGGTGACACTATGCTCTGTCCCCTGACACTGCAGATTTCTCCTTGTCCCTCAAACACTGGGGTCCAGGACTTGAGAAGCATGGGGGTTTCCTTTCTGGAATCTCTTCCCCAACAGCTTCTTTGCAGGATACCAGGCAGAGAGAGCACAATCCCATCTGTGTGCCAGCTCAGACGGGTGAGAGTGGCCCCTCATGGTGCTGTGGTGACTGGCCCGAGGTCCAGGCCCTAGGACAAGGGCGTCACAGTGGGTGACTGGCATGCCTGCTGCTCCACGTCTGCCACCTTGTCCTTCACCACCTGATTTGGGGAGAGCAGCAAGGGGTGCTTGGTACGTGGCATCACCCCGAAGTGATCTGCACCGTTGAAGAACATTTTATATTCCTTCCCTCCCTCGTTTCTCAAACGCTCTGTGTCCAGCAAGTTCTTGCGTGGGGAGGAAGGGCAGGGAACCTTCCTTCCCATGCACAGGTACACTTGTCTGCAGCTGGGCCGCAGCCACAGGCGCAGGCGCAGGCCTCCGCAGCCGCCCTCTTCCTCCAGAGAGCAGCAGGCTGGATCCCAGAAGCTGTTGCTCTGTCGCTTTACCACTATGTATTGAGCACCCAATAAATTCTAAAATAAAAAGACAGAGGTGATAGAATTATTAAAAGTCTGTAAACTATTTATAGAAGCTTAGTATTTTGAAAAATATTCATCAAGAGCAGAGGTTTTCAAAATGAGAGTCCAGGCCCACCAGCATCAGCCAAGAACTTGTTCCTGGGCTCCCTCCCAGGCCACACCATAGGCCTGAGTCAGGAACCCTGGGAGGGGCACCCTGGCTGCGCTGCTCTGACTAGGCCTCCGGGATGTTCAGATGCCACCTTCCCCTCTCCCCTCCCTCTCTCCCTTCCTCAATTAATGAATTCCTTTGAAGATCTGCGCAGGGGTGGGGGGGTGGTCATCTTTGTTCCTGCCAGCACAGTATTTACAAACTAACGGGAGGCAGAGTGTAAACCTGGGCCCCGGGGAAGTTGGAGATGCTCTGGGGGGGAAACCTGTAGCGTGCTGTGTGGGCACTGTAAGAGCTGCCAGACTGCCCTAATAACCTAAGGCGCCAAGGAAGGTTAGAGGTGCCAGACTGCCCTAATAACCTAAGGCGCCAAGGAAGGTTAGAGGAACTGGGGAATGGAGATAAAGAGCCTGCTTAATCTTAAGGCGTTAATGACAGTTGCTCACCACTCAGGTTTGCCCGCCAACAAGAGCCCCCACCAATCAAAACCTCTGCCTTTGTTCAATCGAGCCAATAGCTAACCGCTACATCTGCTTCTGTATCCCCAGCTTGCTTGCCTGCTCTTATAAAAACCCAACAGTCTGTAAGCCAGGCGCGACTTCCATTTTGGCGGCTCTGCGTAGCCGCGGGACTGCGGTCTCAGTTGGGAAGTTCGCCCCTGCGCAGGTTAAAACTTGGCCAATAAATATACCATCAAGTTGCTCTCAGTTTCTGTGGACTCCTTTCACTCGCAATTTGCATATAACAGGCACATGTTAGAGGCGCCTTGCCCAGCTTTGGGTATGAGAAGCAAAATGGGGTTGTAGACAGGAAAAACCAAAGTGAGGAGTAAAATGTTAGAACAGAAAAACATATGCAGGCCTTTCTCAACTTTCATTTTGCTGCTCTGAATCAGTAACTGCCTGAAACCACCTGTAGGCCTTACCCAACACCCTCTGCAGTGGTTTTGGGCTCTTGGGACGGGGCAGTGTGCAGAGGCCAGGCTGGGAAACCCGGTGAGTGACCAGAAGGGGTGGGGACGGTCAGGGTCCCAGTGCCCCAGTCAAAGGGGCAGTTCTGCTCAGAGATGCAGGCCCACACAGTGCCGGATCTTGAGGTTGTTTTATGAATGAGTCTTGGAATCTAGATTTTTATGTGAAATTTTCTGGAAATACTTAAAAACACTTTATGGACCAAGAAGAAGATGCCTGGAAGCCAATTTGGGGCCCCTAGAACATTGGGCTGTTTGAGCATTTGTCTCCATGACCGCCATCTAGCGGTGAAAACGGTTGCTGCGCCCTTCCCTCTTTCTTCTCCCTTCTTAAATTGGGGTTTTGATTTTCAAAAACATATTGTTACCTAGAGGGTTGAAGCGCCACATAATGGCTATTCTCCTCCTACTTCTTCTGGAAATCAGTTAAACTGAGGGCAGCACAGTGCTAAGACAATGTTGTGGAAGTCCTGGGTTGGGGGTGGGGCCGAATTCATGCAAACAGGTAGGCTTGAGGGCCTGTTTTGCAGCTGGGAACTTGGCAGGGTGATTCCAGGCCCCGGAATGACACAGATGAGGAACACATTGACTTCTCTGGAGTCTGAATCCAAAGGCCTTGAATGAGCGTAGAGTTCCATAGGCAGAGCAGTCATTCTCCGCCGCCTTTACTGCAATGTTAAGACTTAAGACTTTTCTTTTTTTAAAACCACTTATTTATTGAGATGACCCCCAACTCTTCTTTTTTTTTTAAAGATTTTATTTATTTACTTTAGAAAGAATGGAAGGAAGGGAGAAAGAGAGGGAGAGAAACCTTGATGTACATGAGATTCAACACACGCCCAACTGGGGACCTGGCCCGCAATCCAGGCACGTGCCCTGACTGGGAATCCAACTGGCAACCTCTCCATTCACAGGCTGTCACTCAATCTACTGAGCCACACCAGTCAGGGCAAGATTTTTCTTAAGTGAACTTCATGGAGGCCTTTGAACATCTTCCCCCTCAATTGTATGCAAAAGTCTTTGCTTATGTATTCTTCTTGGGGAGAGCTGCTGGCCTGAGTCTGATTCTGGAAGGGATCTGTAACCCAGAAAGGGATAAGATAAACCTGTCCCACAATCTCTCAAGCCTGGGTTGCTAGGATTGCTCTGGAGCAATTGCTAGAATGCAGACAGCCAACCCTTCTGCCAGAGTTTCTGATTCCAGAGAAACTCTCTATCAAGTTTCAGGTGATGCTGAAGATGCTGGTCTGGGACCACACAGGTTGTTTGAGAACAGGAGGAACCCTGGGCAGGAAATAAAATACTTAACTTTTGTCCCTACTCAGGCAGAGCCAAGGTGTGACTTGGGTAGCCTCCTCACCTCTCAGCTTCATTGCCGCACCTGTGAATTGAGGTCCTTGGACTCAGTCCTCATGAAAAATCAGAAGCCAGTGCTCTTGCCTTGTCCTCAGGAGAATTAGAGACTTTGAGAAGCTGAAGGGACTTTTCTTTTTGAAAACACTCGCTTTCAAGTTCATTGAGGTATTGTTTTCATACAGAAAGTCACCCATTTTAACCCCTTTATATGCAGGTTAGTGAGGTTTTGCACGGGTACACCCCTGAGTACGCACTGCAGTCAGAACGTGGAGCATGCTCACCTCATCTAAGTGGGTGTCTGTGCCTGTTCACGGGACACATGCCCTTGGTCCCTGGTGATCCTTGGTGCTGGTGCCCCAAATCTCAGTTCTCAGTTTGCTGACCATATCAGTTCCTGTTGCTGTTGTGACAAACTGCCCCATACTTATTGGCTTAAAATAACACGTCTACTCTCTTACCGTTCCAGAGGTCAGTGTCTAAAATGGGTTGGCAGAGCTGTGCTCTGTGAAGGCTCCGGGGGCATCCCCTCCCTGGCCTCTGCCAGCCTCCAAGTGCTGCCCGCTGGCCTAAGCTAATCTGCTGGCATCACCCTTCACCTCTGCTTCAGCCCTCAGATCTGTGGCTCTGACTCTCATAACTTGCTCTCTCCTGCCTCCCTCTTGTTAGGACCTGGGGATTCCACAGGACCACCCCGATAATGCAGGCTAATCTTATCTCTTTGGTCTTTAATATAATAGCTTCTGCAAAGTTCCTTTTGCCACACAAGGCAACACATTCACAGGTTCGGAGCAGTAGGACATGGACATCTTTGGGGGCTGCTCTCCAGCCCACCATCCTCACACAGCATGGAAGGAACTTCCAAGCCCCAAGCCCAGCTTTCCAGGCTGGGCCCTTCATCACTAGGCCCATGACCCCCTGCTCAGACACGTGTGCCTTTCCACTCCTCCTACACAAGCCAAAGAGGTTTTCTCACTGTTCAAAGAAAAATTACACCAGCTAATATGAATTTTGCATTTGTTACGTGCCAGGCATGTTCTAAGCACTTTATACACCCTTACCTCCCTTAACCCTCATAACAGTTGTATGAGGTGAGTGTCATTTATTTTCTGCTCTTACAGTTGAGAAAATGGACACACAAAATGTGTGAGGAAGTGTCCCAGGTCACACAGCTAAGGCGGTGCAGGGATTACCTCAGGGAAGTAGACACTGGGGCGCCCCTGGCCACATGGCCTCTCCAGAACACTCCTTGGGGTTCACTTAGCACTGCCCTGGGCACGTTTCCCCACTGCTCCTGGAGGGGCTCAGACCATGCACCACAAAGATGTGCTGTGCTGGCACATAGAGCACTTTGACCTGAAGGCGACTGAGAATCAGTAGGTGCAGGAAGGGCTTGCTGACCTCCCCCTTTCTACCTGAAGGCAGACCATACATTTCCCATGGGAAAGTATGATTTTGACACCAATTCTGATATGTTTCATTTTTCCACACCACCAAGCAATTCTTTGACACCAGCTGGGTATCCTACAATTAAACTCAATTCTGACATTATGTACCCGAAGATAGCCTAATTTTAAAGGACTGCCCCCTCTTCCCCCACCATATCAGAGGCCAATCAGAAGTTCAGGTTGTCACCAGTGTTTCTGACCAACAGGTTGTAGTCACAGGTTCCAACAACCTCCTTCTTGGCTTCTATTAATTTGCTAGAGCAGCTCACAGAACTCAGAAAACCAGTTTAAATAGAGTACTGGTTTATTACAAAAGATGTTTAAAAGTGTAAATGAAGAGCTGGATGAAGAGATACAGTGGGGCGGTCTAACATGGAACTAAGGAGCTTCTGTCCCTATGGAGTCGGAGGCCCAGCACATGGTTGTATTCCGGCCCACAAACCTGGAGGCTCCCCTGAACTCTCCCTTTGGGGCTTTTAGGGAGACTTCGTTACACAGGCACGACTGACTCAACTATTGGCCGCTGGTGATTGGCTCTCAAGAAGACAGGGATTGGGATTGAATACTATCCTCTTGAATAATGATTGGTTCCTCAGGGAAACAGGCTCTGAACTTTAGGAAACTCCCAAAAGTCGCCTCATTAACATAGACTTAGTTGTAGGTGAAAGGGGCTTTTTACGAAATAATTTGACCTTTATGGCTCTGAAGTGATTTCAGTACAAGAGACCAAATATGACAAAAGATGCTCCCATTGCTCTTATTGCTTAGAAAATTCATCAAGCTTTGGGAGCCGTGAGCCTAGTATAAAGGCCAAACTATGAGGTCTGTCTGGGAAAAGTCCAGCCATTGTTAATATAATGAGAATGGTTTGCACGGTGTTGATGCAACCTGGCAGCCAAGGAGAGCGGACTGGAATGCGCATGTGTGAACAATGACGGCTTCACTGTACTAGTCAGTGGGGGTGGTAGACAACATTGAGTGACCATGTGTGCTATCTGGCGGTAGCATTCAAAATGACTGAGTGAATAGAGCAATTGAGTCTGCATCAAATTTTGCGTTAAGCTTGAACATTCCTCCACGGAAACTATTCAGATCATTTAGAAGGCTTTTGGGGATGATGCAATGAATGCACTGCAAGTGAAAGTGTGGCACAAACATTTCAATGATGGTTGAGAATCTGCGGATAGTGATCCATGTACTGGCAGGCCTGCAACAAACAGAGAATGCTGAACGTGTACCAGCTGCAAGCAACAAAGATCGGGGACTGACACTGTGAGAACTGGAAACTCATCTGGGGCTTCCCAAAACTACTATGTCTACGATTTTGACACAGGATCTTGGCATGAAACATGATGTGGCAGAATTCATTCCATGTGCTGCAGTTGAGAGAATTATGTGAGGTCCCAAGGTGCCTACTTTGAAGGGAACTGAGGCGTCGTTGTCCTGTGTACAATGTTTCTTGTATCTTGTATCTTCATCAGCCTGTGAACCTATAAATGTACAGCCAAATGTTCATGCGTGTCTCCACAATCTATCACTCTGAATAAAATGGTATATTTTATATCATTTCACCATATTATTGTGGTATACCATTTATACTGTAATCAAATGGTTGAAATGGTATATGAGCTCTCAAGCCTGCCTGCTTCTTGGAGTTCTCATTTCTCATAGAATATGAAGGCCTTTGTGTACAAGTAAAAATATTAACATCAAATAAAATGTTTATGCTTTCCTCCTGTTAATCTGTCATTTGTCAATTTAATTATCAGGCCTGGACACAGAATCTGAGAGACTAGAGGAAAAGTCCTTCTCCACAGTTTTCACACGTTCTGTTCCTCACCACCTCCCTGTTTACCCAGGCTATTTTAAAGACCACATTCAGATCTACACTCCTCCTTAACAATTCTTGAGCACGCTGTAGGCTCCGCTCCCATCTGCACTTGCTCTGACGGGTAGGAGGATGATTCAAACAAAGGGTGGAAAGCTAGGATGGGTGAGGCAGGAGAGGTTAATGGGGGAGTTGGCAAGAGCACCAGCTCTCTTTCAGGGATTAGTTTATAAATCACAGTTACTAGTTCAATCATCAGCAAAGTCCTGTGTTAGATCTGGTAAGAAATCTTGAGCTAGGGTTGGGGTTAGTGGATTTATTTACTTTTGGAGAGAGGGGAATGGAGAGAGAGAAACATACATGCGTGAGAGAAACAGCGATAGGTTGCCTCTTGCATGCCCCCCACTGGGATCTGGCCCACAACCCAGGCATGTGCCCTGACTGGGAGTTGAACCAGTGACCTTTAGTTCACAGAACTAAAAGGTGTGGCTCAATCCACTGAGACACACCAGCCACGGCAAGCTGCCATTTCTATAAGGAGAAGAAAGGGTAGGTAAGAGGTTTGGGGGAAAAAAGGTTAATTAAATAAGAGTTGCAGCCCCAGCAAGGATTTTCCTAGTACTTCTTTATCTGTTGATCAAGAGTTCTTTATCTGAATCCCTCCCTAGAACACGATGGCTCAGACACCATCTCAGTCGATGGCTTGCAGACGCCCTGGGGCACAAGGTTAAATTGCTTGTTGACCTCCTGGAGTCCTGTAGGTCCTGCTTTCCAATAACTGCTTTCCCCGTGCATTAATCACTTAAGCTTATCAACTGTAACTACAGATAAAACCTTTAACTCTTGAGTTTCCCTATCATTTCCTTAATCTGTTGATGTTTTGCTTCCTGGCAGTTGTTGTCAGTCCGGCCCAAATAAACTCACAAAAATCCTCAGGAGGTCTGAATGTTTCTTACACTGACATATTTGGAGTTGAGTCCCATGTCTTTCCCCACAGCAGAACCCCCTTGCAGTAGTGCCCATGCCTAACACGATGGTCCCTTCGATAAAGTCATCCTCATACATCTAATAAGGGTCGTAGTTTTTTCCTTAACATGGCAGGGGGCTGCTCATCATTTAAGATCTAGCTCAGTGTTATTTCTTAGAAGCTTTTCCTGTCTTTTAAGGCTACTTCTTGACTGGGCTTTCTTCATATGTTTTACATGTTTTAGTAAAACCCCTAGTCCTGGACACAAATCATTATAAATGAAATACAGAATTCATTATAGGACTCAGACCCTGCATATTGTAGGGGGAACCAGAGGAGTGAAGGTCTGCAGAGGGACGTTGAAGGGTCAGAGAACCATCAACCTTCCTGAAGCCCTGGCACAGCCCATGACACAGAATTTACAGGGCAATCTGGGAGGCAGCCATGTCTGAATGCTAGAATCTTTCAATAATTTTTTAAAGATTTTATTTATTTATTTATTTTTAGAGATAGGGGAAAGGAAGGAGAAAGAGAGGGAGAGAAACATCAATGTGCAAGAATACATCAATATACGAGAATACATCAATTGGTTGCCTCTCACACACCCCAACTGGGGATCTGACCCGAAATTGAGGCATGAGCCCTGGCTGGGAGTCGAACTGGCAGCCTTTCAGTTAACCTAGTGCTTAAACTGTTGAGCCACACCAACTATGGCAGGAGTAGCTTTTATTATTCCTCATGAACCCCTTCCAATCACACCTAAGTTTATGCTGATACCATGAACTTGGCACCTCTACACAGCTTCAGGATGGGGATTTGTTACCATAGGAACCAAATGAAAGTTAGAACTTTCACTTCCAACCTCTGACCTCCAGGGATCTGGGAAAGCAAAGAGGCTAGAAATGAAATCAATCACCAATAGCCCATGACTTAATCAAACATGCCTACCTAATGGAACCTTGATACAAAATTCAGAATGACCGTTTGGAGGAGCTTCTGGTTTGGTGATCACATCCATGGATCAGGAGCAAGGTGCGTACCAGCTCCATAAGGATGGAGGCTCCTGTACTTGGAGTACCCCCAGACCTCAGCCTATGAACTTCTTTATCTGGCTATTTATTTATAGCCTTCATAATTCACTGTAATAGTGTGTGTTGATAGAAGAAGCACTGAAACCTGTAAAGGATTTTTATAAAAGTTTATTTGAGCCAAACCAAAGACAATTACTAGGAAACAAGATCTTAAATGCTCTGGGGAATAACAGTTTTACAGTTTTTTTAATGCATTTGGAATTAAGGAGGGAGCATAAGGAAGATTACATGGAGGTGGTAGAAAGCAAGGTGGGGATAGGATTACAGCAGTGGTCCCCAACGTTTTTGGCAGGAGGGACTGGTGGAGCTCAGGTGGTAATGCGAGTGGCTATAAACACAGGCGAAGCTTCACTTGCTCACTGCTCACCTCCTGCTGGGTGGCCCAGCTCCTAACAGGCCATGTGTCACTCCTGCTCTGTGGCCCGGAGGTTGGGGACCCCTGGATTACAGGATTGTTAATAAGATTATGTGGTCCCCTGAGGGTGGTCACACTTTAGAACAAAGGTCTGAGAAGATGAATTTCTGGATGTGAGGGCAATCTGGCTGCAGCACCTGTTACCCCCTTGATTGCCAGTGTTGACTTGGCTGGTCTGGCTGGCTAGTTGGGTGTCCCCTTCTTCCGGCACCCATCCATGTGTGTCCACCCCGAAGCTGTGTGCTCAGTTGAAGAGAATGACCTTCCCAGCTAGAGGAGAGGACTGGTCTTTAGTCAAGGGTATACCTGCTAGAACCTCCAAACAAGCTCTCCGGGTCCGTCTGTAGGAGAACATAGAGTAGTCAAGTAGTCCAGACACAGCCAAAAGAGGTGCTGCACATGGCAGTCTGCCTTTTTTTAAAAAAGAAACCAAAAAAATCTCGTTTCTAAGGTATATTAACATAGATGCACAAAAACAAGGGAAATATAAGCCTTTCAAGAAGTAAATGCCTGGGTGTAACTGCCCCTGCCCCCCACCAGATCTTCCCAGTTAGGAACTTATGATCGATCGTATCACCCTGTGAAGTTACTTTCCACAGGACCCCTTTTTCGTCCACATAAGGTTTTTTTTTTTTTTAAATCAGTTCTGTGAGTCATTCTGGCAAATGATCGAACTTGAAGGACATCATGGGAAAGCCCAAATTTGTGGTTGGCTATTTGAAGTGCAGGCATCTGCAGCGGGGGGCAGCTTTGTGGACCTGAGCCCTTCGCCTGTGGAATCTGTGTAACTCCAGGTATTTAGTGTGAGAATTGAGCAGAATCATTGGACACCAGTTGATGGTCAGAGAGAGGAGAATTGAGTATTGTTGCTGGTGTAAAATTGAAAACAGCAACAAACACTAACAGTTTTTATATTATTATATTCTTTTCTAAATTTTTGTTCCATTCTTTTTTGTATTATATTCAATTTTTTAAAGTGCTATTTGTAACCAACTAAACTGATTCCATAACACTCTACTTGATCAGAACTCATAGTTTTAAATACACTCTTCAATATACTGGAAACTTCTTGAAAGCAGGACCATTGACATTTACTTTGGCATTCCTTGTGTCTAATACAATATCCACCACAGGGATGGCACTATGAGATGCCGTGGAATTTGTGAGTGAATGAATGAAGTCGTCTGATTTGGGGTATGGTCCTCCCTGACTCAGGTTTCAGTTTCATGATTCTATCCAGGGACAGTCAGACTTAATTAGTGTAAATGTGTTCCTTACAGGCAGGCAAGTCACATCTACTGGAACGGTAATGTATGAGTTCGTCACGGGACTGTTTGCGGGGTATCAGTCAGTGGGGGTAGTTTGCTTGCTGAGTATAGAATTAATCAAATGGCATCGGTTGTTCTTTGGTGCTATTCCCCTTAAGGTGGGGTAACTAAATAAATTGCCCCTCTAATTTGTGATATTTCTCTGGGGACACCATTTGCCCTAGCTGGGGCAACACCTCCCCTCTGTTCTGAGAGGCTCACAGTAACAGCTGCCTTAGATTCCTTTAGTCCACTCTTCTTGCCCGGCTACAAAGGCCTATGGGTCTCTATCCTCTCTGGAGATTTAGGGTACACCCCAGTCTCATCTGCAGTACACGGCCAAAAGGCGTTTACCCTGCAGATGGCTAATTGTTTCAATTGCATGTTACTTCTTATTAGCTTCAGTCTGAGAGGGTGGCATTTCCTGACCCTGTCCTCAAATTCTGGGGCTGAACCCTGTCTGAAGCCAGTTGACCCTTCCGCACTGAATACACACAATAAATAGTTGCTGAGTGATTAAACTGATATCATCAACCAAAGTTTTGATTTGTAGCCGACCCAGTCTGACCTGCAACATCCTGGCCTCCAAGGCTGTTAGGATGGTCGAGGGGGTCAGCATTAGCCCAGGCTGGTAGACATGTGCCCTCTCGCACCAAGTCTGAACCTTCAGCCAGTTCCAACTTCTCATAATACTCAGTGCAGACTTCCTGAAACACACGACTAGTGCATGAAACGCACCCTACTCGTTTTCCATGTGGAGCCTATAAAAACACACATTCCCCTCCCTCGCAAAGACTCTCACCCATCTGGTTTACATTTGTGGGGATTGCTGCCTGCCGAGAAAAGGGTTAATGACAAAGAGGGAGGGAGAGCTCTGTTTACTTGGTTGGGCTTTGCAGGAGTCCAGTTTCTCCCAGAGGTTGAGCCCAATCAAAAACAATCCAGGGGGCCAAGGAGGGCTTCCTGTTAACCCCGACAGAACTCCCTGTTAGCAGGACATGTGTGGCACTGAGACCGGGAGATTTTGATTGGTGCAGCGGCGGCGGCAGCAACAGCCATCTGCGAACATCTGCAGAGAATACGGCCGGCAAACAACTAGCACTTTAATAACATAATGAAAATCACATTTCTGTGATTGTATAATATACAGGCCCGGGACTGTAACATCACTTGTCCAAATGTGATACAAATTGGATGCAGGATCTTGGGCCCTTTGGCAAATGCTCATTCAGGGAGTATTATTATTTTATTGTCATAGAGAACTAATTTTTCTTTTTTTAAAGACTTTATTTAATTAATTGTTAGAGAGAGGAGAAGGGAAGGAGACAGAGATGGAGAGAAATATCATTCTGCGAGAGAGAAACAGTTGCCTCTCGCATGCCCCCAAGTGGGGACCCGGCCTGCAACCCAGGCATGTGGCCTGACTGGGAATTGAACCAGCGACCCTTTGGTTTGCAGGCCAGCACCCAATCCACTGAGCCACACCAGCCAGGGCAGGAGGCCTAATTCAATGTCATGGAGCCAGGCTTCTTTTTAAGCTGGCCAGTTCCAAAAATGAATCCCCTCACATTCTCTCAAAGGTCCTCTCAAAGGTTTCCAGGAATGTGACATCCTTCCACAAGCGGAGATGGACACTGGGACATGCTGGCTGGTGTTATCTCCGTAACTATTCCCTTAAGGGCTGACGTTAGAAAGGAAGTCACATGAGGTGAAAGTGAGCCATTTCCCAAAAGGGCCTTTTTCCAGAGGTGTTTCTGCTGGAAACACAGCCAAGCTTGAATTAAGCAGACTTCTAGTGATTTCACTGTTAAGGTATTAAGAAAATGATCCCAATTCTTTGATCACTTTATGTTTTACGTGAATGTTGTTATGATAATACAAAGTCCTTTTTAGCTGTAAGAGCCACTATTATCCTGTAAGAAGGGTAATAAAATGGGGGTAGTGTATTAAAATACAATTTAAGGCTGAGTAGCACTATGTGCAATAGTGGAGACATGTGTGGCCTTCTTTATGAAGGGTCAGTGTGACTCCCATATTTGCTAAATCTGCACTGAGCCCAGTTGTCAAGACTTTATCATTTGAGATTGCATTGAAATGTCCCATATTTTATCTAGTTTGATCTTCAAAGCAGCCCAGTGAGGTGAAGTAGGGCAGTTTCTAGTTCTTCCCATTTTTCAAATGATTAAGCAGCATGCTCAGCGCCCACTAGTGATGGCAAAAGGTTGATATTCTGATATTCACACCATGTCTTCTATATCCAAGGCCAGCGCAGGTCCCTGCCCTGCCACACCCGTGTCATTTTGCATAATTTCCTTTTGTTGTCTGTAGGGGTGACTTTCCTCAAAAGTCCACCTGGCCGCCACAGATGAGAGTAAATATGACTGAGACATGATGTGATCTGCATAGGGCGAAGTGGCCATTTTTACAGAGAAAAAAGGGCCGTGAGCAGTGGCCAGTTTCTCAGGGGGAAAAGGCCAGCAGTGGCCAGCTTCTCCGAGGAGAAAAAGGCCTCGAGCCCCCTCCTCGAGGGCCTTTTATTGGGTTCTAATACACAGGAATACAGGTGGCAAGTATCAAACAGTAGATAACAATTCAAAGAAATCTGAGGGTTTGGTATGAGTCAGAGTCTGTCAGGAACAGAGTTTTAGGGTTTCCTGCTTGAATCCTTAAGATATGAATGAAAGCACTCTTAGAAGAGCAGATTTCACAGGCTTTTCAGGAAGTCTTTGTGATGCCATATTTTTCCCCAGGACACGCTCTAGCAAGGCAAGGAGCTGCACCTCTCCCCGACAGCTATTCAGGCTTAAAGGGATTAGAGCCAGGAAGTGCTTCTCCCAGAGGACATGGGGACTCGGGCTATGTCAAAGTCGGGTGGCAAGAGTCCATTGCTCCCTCTTTGTTGCAGACCCCCAAGTCCTTCCATGAAGGCCTCCCAAGTGATGGAGTCTGGCTTAGGTTGCCCCCCCCACCTCTGTTGTGAGGGGTCTTACCTGTCATTGAGTTCCGACCAAGCTTTGGTGGCAGGGAGAGGAAACTGAGTCAGCATTTGCTACCAGAGACAAGCTTTGTCTCCTGCGGCTCGAATTCCAGAGGTCGTCCCTTGCCCTTAGCCACAAGGGGTAGAGTTATAATTCCTAGAACCAGGCAGAGTGGTCTACAACAGTTGTCAGTATAATTGAGAGTCTAGTCCATACACCCTAAATTTAACATGATAACTGGCAGCTACTGCACAAGTGAGATTCACTCATTGCTAAGATGAGATTCACACACTTGCCTCTTCCCAGCCCAGCCCACACGCTGTGTCCTCGTGGATGAACAACAGCACACTCCCGATGTGGTGTCAGTGCAGGTCCTGGGGTCCTCTATCACGTGCTGCAACTCAAGCATGCCCGCAGAGCATCTCCTGAGAGAGAGCGTGTCCAAGCAGCAGAGGCTCAGGCCCGTGCCAGAGCACAGAACCAGAGTCTGGGCTATAGCGGGAGCCCCGTGTGATTCACATGCATGCCAGGAGCTGGGAGGGCTGCGTCTCTAACCCCTGCTTGTGCTCAGCCCTGCCTGTTACATGTAGAGAGCTGTGTGGTTCATGAGTGAGGAGAGGAGAAGAGGAAACCAAGCAGACCACACCTACTCACATGCTCACTTCTCTTCCAGACTGAAGAAGGAAGACTGAAAACAGGTAACAACTGCAGAGGGAAGAGTTTTGCAAACGTAAAGGAACTTGCTCGTAAAGCCTGTAGACATCTGGTTTGCGGTCTCAGGAAAATGGATATTGATATTGATTTCTTAAAATGACAGGCACTCCAAGTACTTCTTGCACATGAGCACTTTGGGAAATTCCATTTCAGAAAGCCTGGTTTGCTCCTGGAGGGGGACACAGGCTGACCGTTCCTACAGGCAGTGACTTGCCAAAGGGGATGTGGGCTGGAGACAGACAACCTTATCTTTTCCACTCCTGTCTGGGCTCCTTCCCTCTCTGCGTCTGCCACCCAGTCCCAGGTGTGAGACCCTGGCTCCTGTCCAGGGTCAGGACCTCCCTCTGGGCTGTGCTCTCTGGGCTGTCTGGAAGCTCACAATGTATGCAGCTAGAGACTGCCCCCCAACCCCCGCCCCCGTTCCTTGTCTTTGGGTCTGAAAGCCTGCTCCTCCTCCATCCTGCTCTTTCCTCCCGAATCTTTGCTTTCCGCAGGAGCTGCCAGATGTCAAATTGCTTCTTATTCTGTGGCTTCAGGATCCAGGCAAATGTCCACGAAGGAGAGGGTTGCAGCCACTGAAATGCAGTATGAACCTGGGGCCCTGGATTCTGTGGTGGGCAGGGACATTGAGCGATTTGAAATGACTCTCCTGGGAGGCGGTTGTCAAATTTTTGGTGTGTTCAGGAAATGTCTGCCACATTTTACATCAACATTTTCAAACTGCCAGTGAGTGAAGTGTTGAATTATAACAATGAGTGAGTGAAACGGACTGCAGTGCCAATGCTGAGCTAGCTTAGGTAAGAGAAGTAAGTTTTTTTAATTTAAAAAAGTTACTTGGTGTGGTACAACTATTCCTTGTGCTTTTCCGCATGCAGTATAAATCCCGTCTAATGTCACATGAAGTCACAGTATATGGAAGACTTTACATGTGGATCATGGGTGGAAAAAATTGGGTGCCTCTTGGCTATCTGCCATCATTCATATTTCAAGGTTCAGAAGGGCTGAAGTCAATCAAAATACAGTTAAATATGCCTCTAATTGCTGTCCTACTCAATAGCCCAGGGTTTGTTGCTCAAGGATTCAAAATGTTCACATTACTTCACTGTGACTCCCAGCTGCTTAGGATCCTACTCAAATTTAACTTCCTCCCCAGGCCCCCTCCTAGCAGGGGTTAATGTCTCCTGCCTCCTGTGTGTCTTGCAGGCTGATGGGACACAAGTGTGGGCCAACAGCGAGGTCCCTCTTTCCTGTAGGCTGACTACTCAGTCCCATACATTCTCCCCATTAATCCTTCGGGCGTGTTTACAAAAGAAAAAATGAACGCTAAGCTGCATCTCATGGGGACATGCCCAAGGTCATGGAGCTGCGAAGGGCAGACCAGGATTTGGGGCTCCCAGAGCCTGTTCTTTTCTCGACACCAATGGTTCCCAAATTGCGGTCCCTGGAGCCCCAGCAGCATCATCACCTGGGAATTTTCTGGAAATAGAAGTTCTTAGACCTCACCCCAGACTTATTGAGTCAGAAATGCTGGGGTTGGGCCCAACATACACATCAAAACCAAAATGCAGGAGGGCCTGTGTTTTAACACCACACCCCTGCCCCCCACCCCGCCCAGGGCCTTCTGGTGTGGTCTTCCTGACCAGCCTAGTGCCCCGCTTTGTGCTGTTTCAGCCCGGACTGTGAGCTCCCTGCAGGCAGGACTTCTGGCTTGTCCATCCATGTGAGTGGCACACTGCACGAAGTGCTGCTGTGGGAATCTGACAGCAAAAGCTAACATGATGGCTCTCCTACTGCAGCTAGACGGTGCCCTGGGATTCATCGCCTTTATTCTCAGAATAACCCTCAGGGACAGGGACCAATATTCCCTGCCTCTCACAGATGAGGACACTGAGGAACAGAGAGAGGAGCCAATGTACTGCCTGGGGAGGCCGGCTGTGAACCTGGGGGCCTGACCCAGAGCCCAGGCTCTTCCTTAGCGGGACTGCTGCTGGGCACGCGCTGACCGCATTGACTGCCGATCTGGACCCTTCCGTGCACCATGTGAGGACAGGTATAAAATGTGAAGGAGGGGAAACATCTGCCTAGAGAGCTGCTTAGAGGAGTAGGGAGGGCTTGGATTTCCTGCAGAAAGGAAAACGTAATTTTCTTAGGGAAGCAAAAAATGGATTTTCCAGCACCCTAATAGATCTAGGTATCTTGACCTCTGATACAGGGACCGTACCAAATCTACTCCTCTCTGCTGGTTCCTAAGGCCTCTGAGGGTCTCGAGTCCCTGCATTGGATGGAGCAGACTTCTGGGCACTGAGGGTAGAGGAGCATCCACAGGCTGGGGCTCCTGGCGAGGTGCTCGAATTCGAGCCATTAGTCCAGGTCAGGACTGTGCACCTAGAACCTGTGTAACATTGGCCGTATGCCACTTACCCTTTCTAGGCCTCAGTTTCTTCATCTGTAACATGGGGATAATGATGCTAGCTGCTGTAGTTGTGTGCCGCCCAGGTGAGCTGGCAGCTATGAGTGCCTCACACACAAAACGTGATGTCTGAAAAGTCCAGTGTTCTTGGCTGTGACTACTGTGAGCTGTGAGAGTGGGAGGCCATGAGAAGATGCCTACCCTTCCTGAGTCCCAGCGTGGATTTGTTTTCACTGCGCTTCCTTCCTCAGGACGCATGTGCAGGCAGACATCTCACATAGACCACAGGATGAAAGTTCACTGTCCTCATGTAATAGGACTTTCTAAAGAACAAGGGCCGGGAGGCCCTGGGAGATTAGGAGCAGAGAGCTCCTGAAGGTTGCCAGGCTGCTCCGCATTCCAGCCCTCAAAACGATGGCATTTCTCAGCCTGGGTTTAAATAGAATCCCCTTCATACAGCTGGGTGGCCCTGCTGCTGAGCCTTCCCTGACCTCCTTAGCCTTAGCCATCCCTCTTCAGGCCCCAGAGCCCTTTCTAGGATGTCTTCGCCTTTCACAGAACACCAGCACTCAAACCCCCCATTCCAAACAAATGAGAAAGAAACCCCTTCCCTCCAGGTTTTGCTTGTGCCCTGGCCACTGAAGCCAGGATAAAATTTCCAGGCAGCCCATGTGTGTGTAATTGCTTCCTGAGAGGAAGATCCAGAGAGCCTGTTGCAAATGAGGTGTTAATGATGAGCGCCCCAGGATTTGTTACTACAGCAGAGTCCCATCTGGATTGACTACATTAAGTGGCTTTTTATGGGGATGTGGCCCTTAGTGGAGTCCCTTCCCGCTTTGTGGGGGAGCATCCCACCCTAGGAAAGGAAACAAAGCAAACCAAAGGAAGCAAACTCCACCCTTTGCTCTGCTGCAGGAGTGCAGTCAGCTGCCTGGGTTACCAGGGCATCTTGGTGACAGTGTCTAGGGTGGGGCTCTGCGGACAGAAAGAACTTGGAAACTTTGTGAGTGGATGCACTCTTTAAGCACCAACAATGGGCCCTTGGTGAGGAACTGGAATATCGGGGGCTTAGTCTGATTCTGAGGTTTAGAGGAGACTAGGAATCTTGAACAAAGTTAAGTAGTAGGTTTTTCATCTGTAAATTAGGTTTAATAATACCAGCCTCTCTCATTTCAACCTTAAAAAGCTCTCTAAGGTGATATCTTAGATCCAAAGAATAAGAGCATTAGGATACATGGACAACATCTAAGAAGGGTGGAAATGGGAGGGAGGGGAGAAGCAGGGAGGGGTGGGATGGGATGGGAGTAATAGAAAACGGTACTTAAAAATAATTAAATAAATTAAATTAAAAGACACACACAAAAAAACCCAAACAAAGAATAAGAGCATTAAAAGAAACTGTAGTTAGAGTTTAGGTCCTACCACCTTATGTTACCGACTAGAACGCGGCAGCTCAAAGATGCTGTGTCCTGAGGACAGAAACTTGAATGAGGATGAGAACGCTGCTCTTCCACTGTGAGAGACACTGGCTGCTGGTTATCATTTTTGCTGAAATAGACCTTTACTAATCCCCGACCCATCCCTTGGCCAACGACCCCAGGCTCACCTCCCCAAGGAGCACGTGACTTGACTGGTGTGAGAGTGTGGCTGGGGCCCTGGAATTCTCCTCTCAGACGCTGGCCGCGCCTCTGTGTGCCTGTCCCATGTGCCCAGCAAACAGGCCACTCTTCGGGCTGGAAACGTGGCCTCGGACATCGCGGCCAGTCAGGGAGGGGAGGCATCTGTACGAGGGACAGAGTCTGGAATGCAGGATTCGTAAGTTGAACTAGCTGAATCAAAGTACAGTTCTGAATTTTCTCAACCAGGACAGTTAGTGTAATCTTTCCTTTATGAAGACAGGGCGATTAGTTGGATGCAGAGGGGAATAGGAAGAGCTTTCCTGCCCAGTCGAGACCAGCTGGGGTGTCTTTGGTACCAGCAGAGGGGGTGGTCTAGGTGGTGTAGCCTCCCAAAAGGGCACATTCCTTGTCCACATTTGGATTTGTTGTAGCCAATCGACTTTGCCAAAAAAAAAAAAAAAGTTTCTTTTATCTCATTAAAAGGCAAAGGGAAATTTCCAGAATGTTTGCTGGATGGTGCAGATGGGGATGTTAGTGTTTTCTAAATGCTCTCTGGAAAGCCCTGGTGCTCAGGACACTCATCTACATTCTGAGGGGTTTGGCTGTAGAGCTTTGTGGAGAGCACAATTGGACATGTTTCATTAAGGCTGCAGCTCCGTCTTTTAATTAACTTCTTGTTCCTGTCTTTGGTGAAATATTAATTATTTTTTAATCATCACTGCGATGCACTTTAAGGAGAAGCAGCTGGAACCATCCAACCTTAGTTTCATTATACAGATAGGTGTTATAATAATTAACTTAATTAGCTTGTCAGTGCTTGCATAAAATATGACTGTATTTGGGGAACAGATATTACTTTCCCAGTCCAAGGTTAATTAAGAAATAGAATGTGCAAGAGGTCAGGTTAAGTAAAGTTGGCGGCATCCCGATGTCTGGCCTGTGTTACAGAGCACGTTTCTGGGGTGGCTGTGACCGGAAACCAGGCAAGGCCGAGCTCTGGCGCCACCCCCAGGGCATCAGCATCATCAGATCTAGACACAGTGGGCTTCTGCCCTTCTGGGGGGTTCTCTCCTCTGTCTGCATCAGCGGTTCTTACTCTGGGCTCCAGAGGCCTGCACAGGCTAGAGGGAAAAGCCACTGAGACAGGTTCTTTAAGTGGCAGATGCTTCTTTGTGGCCTCTTGAGACCTGGACATGTCTAAGTGCAGGTGGTGAAACCAGGAGAGGGTGTTCTGTGTGCTGTGTAACCAACACCTTTCCAACGTGCTTCCGGTGTTGCACGTGCTTAGCTAAGTGATTTAGGTCAATAGCTTACTTCATCCTCAGCCCAGTCCTATGAGTGTTACCCCTACCTTAGAGTTGAGGGAAGTGGGTTTCAGGGGGGTTCAATGGTTTGTCCAAGGTCACACAGCTAGTTCGAACCCAGATCATTTTGCTCCAGAGGCTAATTCTCAATCGCTAATCCTCAACGATTGCTTTTGAGTAGAACGCTCTTCCACTCTGCTGCCTGGTCTTAATATCGGTGAGAATAAGCAGTGCTTCGTGAGGAGAGGAGACTTTATAAAACACAGACTCCCTCCTCCAGAAGAGGGATCCCTTGCAATGAGAAAAGTGATGCTAAACCAGAGTGTTTAATCCTAATTAAAATGCTGAGGAGCTGGCATGGGTTTGGAAGAATGATTTCGCCTCTCCCTTGTTGATCTGTGAGTGTGTATAAAGGGTACAGCAGTTTGCGTTCTGTTTTGTGATGCTGCAGCAGTCCATCAAATGTCGGCTTGGTTCCACAATCAGTCAAGCCCACTGGCCACTCCTTTGGAGGAGGAAGTGTGCTTCACAGACACATTGACAGACTTGGAGACACGGTAACACAGAAAAGCACATGGCATCCCTTGACAGTGGCTCATCAAAGGGGGCCAGGGCATCTGGAGAATGATGGCAATCTCAAGCTGAGGTGGTTACAGCATAATGGGAGATGCTGGCACCAGCCCAGAAATGTTATGCGAATGGTGCTCTGTGGTGGCTGGCAGGGAACTTCATGTCCACCAGGTGTGGCCTGCACCATGAACCAGGAAGAACTATGATCGACCTGGAAGTTTTGTCCACATTTCTGAGAAAGTGGTCGCAAAACCCTTCACTCTGATTGATTTCTCACAGCCTTCTGGGCTTGATTTCACATGATGGTTTGCTGACTTCTCGATTGGATGATTTAACATTATTTTAAACTTAACTATGTGCTCAACACTGCTATTATTTTACTTTAGTCTGTTCTTAATTTGCCCTCAAGGGATGTGTGGCTTGGACCAAACTGTGCTGATGTGGTTTGTCATACCTGACACTGCATGTAGGACAGAAGTTTACAAGGGACGAAAATGAGACAGTGAAAAAGAATGTGGGTCACTTCTATTGCAGCCATGAATAATGTGCCACATGCTGCTACTCTTTGAATCAATATTGTCCTTTTTTAAAAAAATCCTCATCCAAGGATATGTTTATTGATTTTAGAGCAAGAAGGAGGGGCAGAGAGAGAGAGAGAAAGAGAAACACTGATGAGAGGAGGGAAACCTCAATTGCTTGCCTCCCATATGCACCCCAAGCTGGGATTGAACCTGCAACCTTTGGTGTGTGGGACTACATTACAACAACCTGGGCCACGTAGCCAGGGCTGTTGTTCTTTTGTTTTAAATTGCATGATCCAAAAGGTGGGAAGTAATACAGAAACAAGAGGAGCCACTACAGGGTTCACATTTACAGGAACAAACAGAATCCAGCAGACAAAGAGCTCAGCTCAGCGGCATGTGCAGCCTACTGCCCTCTCTGTGGGTAGAGTGCTGTCCAAGGAGAAGCAAGCTCCAGGGGCCCGGGCAGCGCCTCTCAGAGACTCAGACACCCTGAGGCTTCCTGCTTTAGTTCTCCCTTTGCTTGAGTGGATAGGAGGGGGAAGATGGCAGAAAACATCACCACCATGTCAGAGGGCAGCTGGAAGGAAGCCCTTGAAGGCAATTGGGTTGACAACCACTGGTACAGCCTCACAATGGAACACTGCTTATCGATGGAAGGGAATGAGTGGACAACACATGCAACGGCATGGGCAGACTTAGAAGGCCTTATGCTGAGTGAAGGAAGCCTGTCACACACAGTGATGCGCATGTTATGTAATTCCACTTCCATGACATTCTGAAGAGACAAAACTGCAGGACAATAGATGAGTGGTCACCAACAGATGAGGTACAGATGTGACTGACTGAGCAGCAGCCCGAGGGGGTTTTTGAGAGGATATAATCATTTTGTATCATTATTGTAGAGTTGTTTATATAAATTTTTACATAAATTCATAATCATACACATGTACACAAAAACTACATATTCTTTGAAAAACATGTATTGAGAGATAGCATTATAACTTTAAATAATTTTCATCTTTCTATTCTAAAACGTGGATAAAACAATCCCACAAAAATATGCTGTTAAATTTGTGCCATATTGTTTTGTGTCTGAGGTTTGGTGTCCAGGGTTCACCATGAAATAATAAAGGCGTTTAGAAGGTCTCAGGGTTTGTTGGTTCCTTTGGGGACCATGTTGATGGATCCCTGAAACAGGCACATAAGTAAGTTTCAGCTGGGAGGTGGGACCCGGCTCTGGGACAGCACTCTCAGCAACCAAGGCATTTTGTTAGCTCAGCCCAGCTCTCCTCAAACCATGCCTCCATTCTAGGAAAAACCATGCAAAGGAATGGTAAGGGGATGGATGTGTGTTTGTTTCACTGGGGGCTTCAGTTACATCAAGTAATGGCAGTTTATTAAAAGGTACATAAGGCCCTGTGGTGTGGCTCAGTTGGTTGGAGCATCATCCTGTAACCAAAAGGTTGCAGGTTCGACTTCCAGTCAGGGCACAAGCCTAGGTTGCAGGCTCAGTCCCTGGTCCAGGCGTGTGCAATCCCCAGTCCAAGTGCATACAGAAGGAAACCAATTAGTGCTGCTCTCTCACATTGATGTTTCTCATTCTCCCTTTCTCTCTCCCTTCCCCTCTCCCTAAAAGCAATGAAAAACAATGTGAGGATTAAAAAAAAAAAGTGTACCCAAGCATAGAACTCCAGCAAAAGCCAAACAAAATGTCCCCAAGAACAGGAAGCTGTGGGTAGTTCTGACCCCAACATGGCTCAGTGGACTCCATGGCTGGAACTGGTGAAACTTTGCTTGGTTTCCCACCACTAATCCTAAAAAAGCTAATTTTCTCATATCTGGTATCTTCTGTTTAACTTTAACCCTCAATTCTTCATATCTTTCCACTATCTTGTGGCTTCTGTTCACTCGTAGTGTCTGCTTCCTTATAGCTTCAGCTGGTGGCTACAATTCTACCTCAGCTCAGCTGCCACCACTGACTGCATGTTTCTGGAAGCCCTGGACGTGCCCAGCCCATGCTTTTGTGCCTGTCTGCAGCACACAGTGCTGACAGCTCAGGAATGGGATGGTCCTTTGTGCCAGCGTCCACTTCAGGTCCAGTTAGCTGTCACCACTGGGGGGCACAGCCACCTGGCCTGTATCATGGTGCATGTTCACTGGACAATCTGATTTAGGAGAGGCTGTGGGTTAGAGGCACCATGGTAATCCTGTCCAGGACAGTATTCCACAAAGAGAAAGCCATTTTGTTTGAGACAGTATATATGTACTGAGAACTATAGAGTGCCTGCAAGTTTATTCTCTTTGTAGGCTAGTAAGCTAACCTGTTAGTAGTTCATGGGTATTGGCAGAAGCCTCCTGGGTCAGAGACAAAGGCCTCGTGTTATGTCAGTTCCCAATGACCCCTCAAGTACCCTGGGCCTGATGCAGGGGACTTCACATGCAGTGGGACGAATTAAAGGGGAGGAACACAGAGCTTGGGGGAGTCACTGTTTCCCTTGTGAGTGGTAAGCACACCAGCTCTCTGGGCAGGAGGATGCAGCACATCCTTCCTCTCTCAAGGCTGCTTTCTGACATGTGGACCAGGCACAGAGTGCTCAGGCCCCCACACTGTTGGCATCCCCAGTGAGAATGTGCAGGGACACCTGGGGCCCCTGGGGGGGGTGCATTGCCTCTCACAGGAATACATTTCTCAGTTGATGTAAACATAAGAGAATACAATGAGACAATAACTAGGGTATAAATAACCTCTACTTGCTACCACAAAGTTTTCCTGGAAATGTCATCATTACAAGATTAAAAAGTTAAAGAGGGCCCATTTTGTCTTGCTTTCCTGCCTGCCTGCCTCCTTCTGGAATGGAAATGCTTTGGCTAACTGTGAGACTGCAATTACCAGTGGTGACCATGGGGTGGCACACTGTCAAAAATCCCAGTTTCCTGGGAGAAAGCTGCAGCTTCCTGATGCAATGCAGAGACCTATGCAGCAGGCAAGGGCTCCCGGCAGTAATCCAGTGAGAGGGAAGGTGAGTCCAGAGTAGCTTTCCTGACTCAGCCATTGTGCATCACACACACCTCAGAGCATGCTAGGGTCTGAGCCCTGATCTAAAGGTAACAGGTACGTCCAATCCCCCTCAGCAGGAACCTAGACTTCAGTTTAGGAAGCTGCGTCCTTCTTTGTCTGTGATCAAATGCCCAGTCCTCCTCCTGTAGGTGGTTATCAGCCTCTTCTGGAATCCACCTGGGGAGTCACGGAGCAAAGATCCTCTTCCTTTTCCATAAGACAGGTCTCTTTCCAGGGGCTCTTCTCACAGTAACTGGGCTGATGGTAGGAGCTTCCCTTCACCACGTGCTTATCATGCACCGGCCATGTGCTCAATGTTATTTTACTTTCACAACAACTCTGGGAGGGAAATAATTTTTTTATCCATATGTTATAGCTGGGGCAGCTGGTACTTATAAAGTCTGAGCAATTTCTAAGGTCACACAACTAATAAGTGGTAAAGCCAAAATTCGAGCCCAGGGCTAGAAAGCGACCAGCTAACCACCATTCCCTTACTGTGTTCCTGGACACGGCAGCCTGAGGTACTGTGCGGCTGTTGGCTGTGAGATGGGGCCAGTGCCTTTGTGGGAAAAGAGCAGTGTTTTTATTTTTATTTTTATTTTTTCATTTTTTTCTGATATAATATTATTTTTATTGTATTTTTTCCATTACTATTTAGTCTTCTTCTGTCCACCCCCACCACAATTACCACACTGTTGTCCATGTTCATGAGACAGTCCTCTTTCCATTTTGCTCAATCCCTTGACCTCCTGCCCTTCCCCCTTAGCTGTCAGCCTGCTCTTCATCTATGAGTCTGTCTCTGTTTCGCTTGTTCAGTTTGTTCATTAGATTCCACATATGAGTGAAATCTATGGTATTTGTATTTCTCTGACTGGCCTATTTCACTTAGCATAATGTTCTCCAGGTCCATCCAAACTGTTGGAAAGGGTAAATTTTTTTTCCTTTTTGTAGCCTAGTAGTATTCCATTGTATAAATGTCCCAGAGTTGTTTTATCCACTCATCTTCTGATGGACAGTTGGGCTGCTTCCATATCTGGGTGATTGTAAATAACACTGCAATGAACACAGGGGTGCATTTGTTCTTTCATTTAGTGTTTTGGGTTCCTTCGAATACATTCCCAGTGGAGGGATTGCTAGGTCAAAAGGCAGATCCAGTTGTAATTTTTGAGGAAATTCCACACTTCTTTCCACAGTGGCTGAGAACAGTTTTCAGTCAGGTAACCTAAGATGAAGGGCCCTAATTAGAGTATGCCAACCTACATTTCTGTATTAGCCAGTGAACAAGAGCCTGCCCCTTGTCAGGAAACTGAGATTGGCCCTTCCTACTTCACAGGGTGACTGAGATACTCAGATGTCACCTAGAGTACGTCACCCACTATGGAGCAGTTCACAGATATAAGACTTTATCAGCAAACTGCTATTTGGTCTCAAATCCAAAAGTACAGACTCTCTTCAGCAGGGGCTCTGCTGTGAGACGAGACAACTTTAATTTCTGGGAGCCCCATGGCTTCCTCTCGGTGCATCAGTTCAGACTGATGGCTGTTGGCTGTCCTGTGTCGAGAAGGATGCTGAGGGCTCCCTGGACCTGTTGGACTGATTGGTGTGACAGTTAAGGGGGAAGAGAGGGATTATGTCATGCCTAATAATTCTGTGCTGGTCTCGGGGTGAAGCAGAGACAAACAAAGACCAAAGGAGTATTATATGAGCCATCCCCCCCATCCCCCCTGCAAGGGTTCTGGAGGAGCTCAAGGTAGGAGCATCGAGCAGAACCCCTCTTGTGGTAGTCCCTTCAGGGTCAGTGCTCATCTTAAGTGCATTGACTACCCACAGGGAGGGCATTAGCTCTTGGCTGTCCCAGCAGCTTAGGAGACTTGCCATCCTGGAGGCGTGCCTAGGCCTGGCCCCTGGGACAGGGAGCTGGGCTGGAGCCATAATAGAAGCCAAGCTGCCCGACTGGGGTGCAGGAAGTGCTGAAAGGCCCTGACAGAGGATGAGATAAGGAGTGCTGAGTGGGAGTGAGCAGGGCTGGTCCACACACTGGCGGCACGGCGTGGCTTCAATTAAAACCAGGCCTCCCGCCCCAGTCCTCACATGAGGTTTTCTTCATCTCTGCCCATCAGTTAAGGGAACAGTTAGGAAAGTAACAGTGACCAAATCCAGGGCTGTGACTCAGGGGAAGTGACCCTTGGTGTGCTGGGGTATGGAGCAGTGATATCTGAAATGGTCCTGGGAAATATAATGGGGGCTCTCATGAAATATGACTCCCATGAAATGGGGATGTGCACATGCACCAGGGACCCATGGAAGAAGCCCAGAGTTCCACCACTCCGCCCACACAAAAGTGTTTTCAGAACAGTTCATGGCATGTTATACTCCTATTTGTAAAACAGCACCCCCCGCCCATTATCAGATGAATTTCAACCCTCCTGAACAAAACACCCACGCGCCCACTCCTCAACGACAGCCACTGCCCAATGCTGTGGTGTGCGTTACTGCCTCGTGGACAAGCACAGGGTCAAACCATACATCTGTTCACTGTGACTGCCCCCAGCCACATGTGGCTGTTAAAATTAGAATTAACTGAAATAAGAGGAAAAAGCAGTTTCTCAGTTGCATGAGTCACATTTGAAATATCACATGCTGTACTGGTCAGTGCAGATGTGCAACACTTCCATCAACACAGGAAGCTCTGTGGACAGCCCCGCTGGTAGCTACAGCCTGCAATCTCTTCTTGCCGGTTGTGAGCGTCTTTCCTGTGACACACTCTGTCTGCATTGTCTCCCTTCTAACGACAGCATGGTGTTCCATCATGCCAGGCACAGTCGCTTTCTACAACCATTCCTCTAAAGCTCAAAATTCCCACTCCTTCCAGGGGCTCTCGATGGTAACAATGACTCAGTAAACTGTCTAAAAGCTGAACGTTTATCTGAAAGTACAGGTACTTTTTTACTATGATTTCTAGAGCAGTCTTTTAGGCTTTTTTCATACTTGCTAAATTATCTTCCAGAAAGAGGGCATAAATTTATACTTCTCACAAGTAAGGCATGAAAGGGCCTCTTACTCTAAGCAACAATTTAGAAAATTATTGTCACTTTGATTGATAATCAAAGCAGTATTTCCCCAAAGATGTTTTGCTTTGCTATTCTTGAATTTTTAGTAGGGTTTATACCCACTTGTATTTCTTTTGGAACTTGCTTTGACTGAGATTTTAAAGGAAATGTTTATTTTAAATTGATTCATAGAAGATCTTTATATGTGGAGGATCAGGCTTTTACCTCATAACTTACAAAAGCTGTTTTTTTTTTAAATTTGTCATTTGCTTTAAATTTTTAAAATTTACAAATGAATTATTATATTTAGTCAATTCTCTCAGTGTTTTTCTTTCAGATTTCTGCCTTTCCTAAGACAGGCTATCTTTACCCTGCTAAAAATTATATATAAGTGTTTATATTTTACTTTTTAAAAACACAAACCTTTAGTATACCTGGAGTTTATTTAGGGTGTTGTATGAGCTTAATATTTACACATACCTTTTTAAAAAATTATTTATTTATTTTTAGAGAGATGGGATGGGAAGGAGAAAAAGGAGAGAAACATTAATGTGTGGTTGCTTCTTATGCACCTCCTACTGGGGGCACAACTTGGGTCACAACCCAGGAATGTGCCCTGACTGGGAATCGAACCAATGACCCTTTGGTTCGCAGGCTGGTGCTCAGTCCACTGAGCCACACCAGCCAGGGCTTATGTGTGCTTTCTAAATGGTTAACCATATCCCCCCAAACTATTTGGTGTATTATTTATTCTTTTTCTACTAACTTTAAGTTTCACCCTTATCAAAATTACATTAATATACATATTAATGTAATATGCATACACATATATATTTGGGCTTCTTATTACACTTCATATTCTCTTTTACTACTCTGTCTTTACAATTTGGTACAAAAACATATTGCTTTAATTATTGTAGTATATATCACATGTTAATATTTGTGTGGTGAGTCTTTTGTGTAACTTTTTCCTTTCTAAAATATTTTTGACTTTTCTAGTGTGCCTATTTCTTCCATATGAATGTTAAAACCACTTTATGGAACTTCAGAAATAATTCTGGCAGAGTTTTTATTGGCACTCTTAATGTAAAACTAAATTTGTGAAAAAATACTGTATCAGTATTAAATCTTATCCAGAAATATTGACTATATTTTTAATTTATTCTCATTGTCGTGTGTGCCACAGTCAAGTTTTTTAGTTGTTTTCTTCATAGAGGCCTTGAATATCACATATGAATTTCAGCTGACTTTGCCAAGAACTTGGCTGAGTTTTCATCAGGAAGGTGAACCAGGCCTTGGCTTCTGGGGCGGGGTGGAGGGGTGAACTTACTGGGAGCCACACTAGAAACCAGATCCCCTGGACTGAAATGTGTGATGAAATACTTTAATTAAAAATTGTTGTGAATGAGTTCCTCAAATACCATAATACTTTGAACATACTAGTGGGGATACATATAGTATAAATTTTAAATACTTATTTTGTAAATAGCATTAATAGTTTTTATGTTTTTCATTTGCTATAATAGTTTTTAGGTTGGATATCTTAGGCTTTGCCAAGAAATACTCATATTATTCTCAAGAAATGTTTGTCAATATGTAGAATTTTTATCTTTTTTCTTATTATAGATCAATATTATATAGTACAATACTAGAGAAGCGTAACTGTTTCAGACAGACAGACTTGGAGTAAAGTCCAACTGTACTGTGTATTAACTCAAACTTTCCTGTGATTCACCCAGTTTTCGCGGCCCAGTGTCCTTAGTTGGAAAAAGGGGTAAGGATCTGTACTTTAGAGGGATCCTCTGCGGATTAAGTGAAATGCATCCTGTGGGGCACGGACAGCTGCTGTCATTGCTGTGTGGCTGTGTTTGCTGAAACTCCCAGCACCTGAAACATGAACTGTTACATGGACACCAGACTCTGATGGTAACAAACAGAGTCATTGCTAAACAGAAATACTAGACTGTTGATGACAATGTTGATGGTGGTGATGATGACCATGACTAACATTTATTAAGCATTTGTGCCCCTCGAAACACATTTATCATCCCAACAATTGCAGAAAATTTCTCCAACATCTTGCAAACTTGCTCCTAATCATATTAATTTTATTCATTCATGCCATCATTCAATTAATTCACTCAAAATCATTTCTTGAGAATGAATTGAATCTCTCACTTAATATGCCTCAATTCTTACTCTGCCAGCATTTGTAATGGGTAAAGGATGGAGCTGGCCTTTTGATGAAAGATCATTCCTTCAGCCATCACTTACTGATGCTAGTACTGAAGAGATGAGTAAGATGAGGAACCTACCCTTGAGTCAGTTATAGTTGAGAAAACCAGAAGCATAAGGAGCATTACCCCAGAAGAACATATGAAGGTCATGAGACCATGGTGAGGGGAGTACTTGTGCAGGGAGGCAGGGTGCTTGCTGTCCTGGGCTGTTATGGGGTGAGAAGGAGACAGGCCCACAGAGCTGGTTGGAATTAGGACTGGCTGAGTCGAGGCATGAGGTGGGTAGAAAAGAAAAGGCATGCCAGTCCAGGGGACACTCACACAGGGGCACACACCAGAGGCCCAGACCTAACTTGCCAAATAACCTGTTCTTCTATGCTGACATTTAACTGAAAGTAGGTGGACTTTGTAATTAAAGTCAATTTGAAGTAGTCTGTCTATAAGTTGGAGCTTATCTTTGGTAGTTGAATGAGGCCAGCAGAGTAAAGAAGGAAAATAATCTTGTCTTGTTAATGTTCATAGTCATCATATTTACTGGGGCTAAACAAACATAAAGAAAGTAAATATAGCTTTCACTGGGAAAAAACTGGGGACAAAATGTGGGCCTGAAAGAATCTATCACTTTTTGGTGAAAACAATGGTGATATTAATTTTCTTGGATTAGCTTGGTCTCTATTTTTCTCCTTCCATCTTTGTCTTCCTCTCCTAAACCCTCACTGAACAGCAGGCTTCTAGGCTGGGTAGATTTTCTTTCTTTCTTTCTTTCTTTCTTTCTTTCTTTCTTTCTTTCTTTCTTTCTTTCTTTCTTTTCTTCCTTCCTTCCTTCCTTCCTTCCTTCCTTCCTTCCTTCCTTCCTCCTCCCTTCCTTCCTTCCTTCTTTTTTCTTTCTCTCTCTCTCTCTTTCTTTTTCTTTCTCCCTCTCTTTCTTTTCTTTTTTAATTTCTATTTATTTATTTCATAGAGAAAAGGGAAAGGAGGGAGAAAGGGAAGGAGAGAAACATCGATGTGAGAGAGAAACATCAATCAGTTGCCTCTCACATGCACCCAACCAAGGACTGAACCTGCAACCCAGGCATGTGCTCTCTAATTGGGAATCAAACCTGCAAACTTTCACTTTGTGGGGGAATAACACCCAACAAACTGAGCCACATGGGTCAGGGATAGGCTGGGTGAGTTTCTTATAATACTGATGAGGAATATTAGCTTGGGGTCACAGAAGATCATTTAACATTCCCCCTAGAATCATACCCAAATGGTATACATTGGAAGGATGTATTGCCTTGGCTTCCTTTATCTGCTGAAGAATCCAGAATTTGGAGATGGATTCATTTGTCCTCCAGGGTGAGTTTTTCCTTCTTTCTCTCTCCAGCCTGCTTCCTCTTCAGGTATTTGGGCTTGGCAGGTTATTAATGGGTGGAACCCACAGACACAAGGAAATGATTTTATGGGCTTTCTTCTGGGCTCATGTACAATTTTTAAAAATTCCTTTTGATCCTCTAAGATCCCAGCAGCCAACTCTGGTTAACATCACCCAGAAGCCAGCTGCACCCAGAGCTGTCCTGGGAGCCAGCTCCATGTGTGCCAAGCTGCAGGCAATTCTGTCTCCTTCCAGGGGCTGGCAGCACCTCGAGAAGATTCAAGCAAACAGAAATGGCAAGTCAAATCCTTCACATGTGAATTTGATCAATATTTACATCTGTGAAAAGCATTTGGTACCAAATAAATCTCTTAGAAATTTCATTGCCATCTCTCCACCTCTACATTGAATAGCTTAATCCTCAGTCCTTATACACCAAATTCCTGACTCAAGGCCTAGTAAGCATTTAAGAATAATCCTGTTCTGAAACTTCAGCCTATTCTCCTGAACTTCACAGAGGTGTGTGGAACAAAGCTACTCCCAGTGCACATTGATGGATTGTGGAAAATGGGTGGAAAGGAGAAAATGGGAGAGAGACAAGTGCCTGATTTTCAAGAGGGCTTGCTTCAAACAGTTTCTAGCCCTGTGACCTCAAATGCATCTGGCCGGGCTGCCAATTCAGACCCAGTCTGGCTTTGGATCAGGCCCGCTAGTCTGCTGGGCGGTATTGAGAACACTTACAGGCACAGACGACATGCATACAGGTAAAATATGTATCATCAGTGTGAGCCTGGACTGCACATGACATACATACCAATAAAGTACTATTAAGACTGTGACTCCAGACTGGACCTTCTCTTTGCTTGTGGTGGGGCTACTAGGCTACTTTTATGAATGACGTACTGCAACTCAAATGTATGTTCAGTTAACATTGTTTGACTCCCGCCAGTTTTTTGAGATAGAATTGACACATAACATTATGTAAATTTAAGGTAAATAACATAATCATTTGATATATGAATATATTGCAATATGATCACCACAATAACTTTTGTTGACATGTATCACCACACATAGTCACCAAATTTTTTCTTACAATGAGAACTTTTAAAATTTACTTTCTTAGGATAGAAATATAGGATAGAATTTTGTTAACTATAGTCATTATTGTTATCTATTACATTCCCAGAACTTACATTGTAACTGGAAGTTTGTACATCTTTGACCACCTTCAACCAATCCCACCTCCCACCTCTCACAATTTCTAGTGTATCTTAACTGGCTTCTTGGTTCACTAATTCATTGAATTTGAGTAAAGTATTTGAGCCATGTATCCTGTTTCTCTATCTAGTTTGGTAAAAAATTATAGATTGAATGACATTACAACTAGGAAGAATTATACCTTCTTGAGTACCTGGGTCCAAAGATGGAGAACAAAGATTATCTTCAATTTGGGAGATTGTCTGCAGTGGTGAACCACAGGGCTCTGGTCTCTAGGGTGTTTACACTTATGCCCAGTTTGAGGGAAGGTGTTAGGTTCTTTACCTTGTAGATAACACAGTGGGCACACTAAATAATGGGACTGAGCCCATCAGATGGTGGGTCAGGTGTTTGTGGCTAAGAACAGTGGAAGCTGGCTTTCCATTTTTTCTTTCTCTTCTCCCCCCACTTCCTCCTCTGTCTCTTTCATCTTTATGGTAAAAATTTATAAATCCCATATAGGGCTTGAGAGATTGAATTAGATGAAGGGAAGTGGGTCCAGAGTTGAGGGAGGTCCCAGATCCCAGATGTCCTAAGGAGTCCTAGTGGGGATGGAGCTCAGCCCCTAGTCCCTTCTTTGCTGACATTCTCTAGAAATAGTCTTTGGGAGTGGCCATGTCTGCCTTTCTGAACACAAGCATTCAGTGCGATGGAACAGTGGTTACGGAGATCTGTACATGCTAGATGAAGTCTTCTGATCTGGTAACCAGGCCTGGGGATAAAGCAGCTACTGCTGTCCTGTGCTTCTGCTGAGCACACACATCAGAACGACCATCAGAACTAAAAATAGGTGGAGCACCAAGTGTATTCAGACCACAAGACAGAGAACCAGCACTTTAGGTGGGTGACCACACATGCTGAAAATTACTCAATGCTGAAGACTAACAGAGAGTACAAGAAGTCATGTGGTCTAGCTTCCCTCTTGGATACAGAAGATGTGATACAGAGAGAAATTAGTTGATTTGCCCAAGATCGCCCAGTTAGTTATTGACAGGGTTGGCTTTCTGATGCCTGGTCCAGAGTTCATTCTACTCCATCTCATTGTTCTGATTCTAATAATAATAACAACAACAATACCAGTGGGCTACATTTGTATGGTTCTTTAAGTTGAAAAACCTTGAATGGTTTAACGAGGCTAACAGAGTAAAGAAGGAAAACAACTGTGCCTTGTTAGTGTTCGTAGTCATGATATTTACTGGGGAGAAACAAAAGCCAAAATAAATGTAGATTTCACTGGGAAAAGATTGGGAACAAAATAGGAACTGAAAGATTCTACTACCTTTGGGTAAAAAACCACAGTGAGACTGATTCTCTCCATGTTCGCTCGGTCTCTTCACTTCTCCTTGCATCCTTGTCCTCTCCTGCTAGACCCCCTCCAGGAGCAGATTTCTTGCCTGTGTGGAAATCTTACAACACTGATGAGGATCTTGTATTTTACTTTAAGAGGAGATAAGGCCGACAGTATCCCCACATTATAGATGAGGCAGCTGAGGCACAGAGAGTCTACGAGATTTGCCAAAGGCACATAGTGCAGGAATGATAGACTGAAACCAAGGCTTCCTGGCTTTCGGCCAGTGCCCTTTCTCACTTGGCACACTGACCTTCCTGTTACTGAAACATACTGGGTGAGTCTCTGTGAGGGTTTGTTCTAATCATTTTTTTTAAGTTCTACAGATGGAGATTGTACTATTAAAAGAACACAATTTAAGGCCTTCAGTATGCAACAAATATCTTATTCTGGGAAGCAAAGCCTGGAGCTATAAGGAATTGAACTATCCTATTTAACACAGCCTTCTCATTTGAAATATGAGATGTATCTGTGTCTTAGGGCCTCACCTTCAGAAAAAAAAAAAGCAACCCCAGGTCTTATAAATAAAAGGGACAGAGCAAGAAGGAGAACCTTGATTTCCTGTCTCCTTGTGAAGTCTACTTTCTCCACACCACATCTGAGTCTCAGAGCTCTGGCATGAAAAGCATCCATCACTCTCCAGTTCTATGGAGTGCTCAAAGTGTCTTCCAAAATCATGGCTGGGCAGGGAAAAGCATTCATTTTTGCAGTCAGAGGGCTTACTGAACCCCAGAACTATCACTTAGTAACCGAGTAAGCTTAGGCAGTTTACTTAACCTCTCTAATCTGTGCCTTCATCTGTAAAATTGGCATGTTAGACTATCTGGCTCATGGGGCTGCTGAGGTGAAGAGAGGCCACGCATATTTGCCTGGCAACACAGTGTTTGTCAGCAAGTAGGCATTCCATGAAGCAGGTGTGCAGAGCCTTTGGCTTGACTGACCATGGTGCCTCTCAAGCCAGGAGCACTACTTCGATGCAAGCACTACACAGTAGTTTTCTAAACAAGACTCCCTCACCCTGGCTGGTGTGGCTCAGTTGATTGAGTGCTGGCTTATGAACTAAAAGGTCGCTGGTTGTATTCTCAGTCTGGGCACATGCCTGGGTTGTGGGCCAGGTTCTCAGTTGCGGGCATGTGAGAGGCAACTGATTGATGTATCTCTCACACATCGACTTTCTCCCTTGCTTCCAATCTTTCTAAAAATAAATGAATAACGTCTTAAAAAAAGATGTTGCCTTCACCACTTCATCTTTCTCACATTTTACAAGGTCTGTCCAGAAGGTATCCAGCCATGTATTATGAAAAATAGAGGCATTTCTTGAAGCAGATACAACATACAAGAAACATTGTACATAGGACAATGATGCCTCAGTCCCCTTTAAAGTAGGCAGCTTGGGACCTCACACAGTTCTCCCAACTGCTCAGCTGCCCTGTCATATTTTCCTGAATCTCCCTGATGGTCTGAAATCTCTTCCCTTTCAGAGGTGATTTTAGTTTTGGGAAAAGTCAGAAGTCACAGGATGCCAAATCTGGGCTGTAGGGGGCACTGAGTCACTGGGTGATTTGACATTTTGCCAGAAAATTCTGCATGAGACATGATGCATGAGAGTGCACATTGTCTGATGAATTTGCCAACCACCAGTTGCCCACAGCTGTGGCCTTCTGAATCATCCAAATAGTTTCCACAGAAGGACATTCAAGCTTAATGCCAAAATTGAAACAGATTCGTTGCTCTACTTGCTCAGTCATTTTGAATTTGATGGCCACACAGTACACATGCTAACTCAATGGTATCTACTGCCCCCACAGACTAATACAGTGAGGCTATCATTTTCCATGCATATGCATTCCAGTCCACTCTCCGTGGCTGCCAGTTTACATCAGTGTTGTGCAAATCATTCTCATTATATTAACGATGGCTATTTTTTTTTCAGACAGACCCTATATGTTGATCCCAGGAAGCAGAGGCTGAGAAGTAACCTATTTTTTTTATCCTCACCCGAGGATATGCCTATTGATCTTAGAGAGTGGGAAAGAAAGGGGGAGAGAGAGAAAGAGAAAAACACCAATGTGAGAGAGAAACATTGATCAGTTACCTGCTGCATGTGCCCTGACCAGGAATTGAACTGTGACCTTTTAGTTCATGACCCTCCAGCCAACTGAGCCACACTGGCCAGGGCAGTGTTACATCCTTAAGGGAATGTAACCCAACATGAAAACGCAAGTCCATCATGCTGCCTATGATGGTTACCTTCATTGACAACTTGACTGGAGAACAAATATCAGAGTGCCCAGATATTTGGCTAAACATTATTTCTGGGTGTGTCTGTGAGTGTTTCTGGAAGAGGTTAGCATTTGAGTTGGTAGACTGAGTGAAGGAGACTGCTCTCCCACTGTTGGTGGGCATCATCCCATCCACCGAGGGCCAGAACACAACAGGAAGGGGAGCAAGTGTGAATTCTCTCTCTCTGCTTGACTGTTGCAGCTGGAACAGAAGTCGTCTTGTCCTCAGACTGGAATTTACACCATCAGTTCCCCTGGTTCTTAGGACTTCAGGCTCTGACTGAGTCCTGCCACCCACTCTCCCGGATCTCTAGTTTGCAGGTGGCAGATCCTGGGACTTCTCAACCTCCATGATTACATGAGCCAATTCCTTGCAGCAGATTTCTATATATCTAACCTATTGATTCTGTTTCTTGGACTTTTTGTTATTGTTGACCTGCATTCTCCCAATCCCAATTTTGCTTTATTTTTGTAGAGATTAACCTAATAGGCAGAACACATGACTAACAAGTACATATATATATCTTAGTGTGGTAGGTAGAATAAAGTGGAAGATGGAAGCATTGCTGGAGAAATGCTACGCTGGTGACTTTGAAGATGGGAGATGAAGCTGAGAACCCAGGAATTCAGGCAGCCTGTAGAAACCGGGGAAGGCAAGGAAATGAATTCTCTCATACAGTCTCCAGAAAGGGAGGCAGACCAGCAAGCAGATGCCTTAATGTTAGCCCAGTGATGTCCTGTGCTGGACTTCTGACCTATGGAACTATATGATAATAAATTTGTGTGCTGAATCACTAAGTTTGGGGTAATTTATTATAGCATATTATAGGTACCCTTCAGAGATAGGGTAGCTCTCCCCCACTCCCAATTTGAAACTGGTATTGTCACACACACACGAAAAGGGTATGAAAAAGTTTGTTACCCACATAATGAGACTTTCAGGGTGGCTCCCAAGCTGTCCAAAAATGGCTTGAGAGATCAGGGAAGGAAACTGCCTTGGAGGATTTGTGGTGGTTAGGAGGTGGGAACTGGGTGAAAGTTCATGTGCATGGTTTGATCTTACCATTAATGCCCATGGAGAGGGCACCCAGACACTGTTATCAGCTTGCCCAGGTGTGGGGCAGACAAGGAATGGATGGCTGATGCTCAAATACTGTCATCAGTCACATGTCAAGAAATGGCATCACATCCTATTTCTCCAAAGTAGAAAATCAATATAGCAATCTTCCTCTACTTCCACATATGCAACAATCCATCCATCTACCCATCCATTCAGTGTTTTAAGGGGTGTGCATTCTGTGCTAACCACAGGTAGATGCTATGAGTGCAGTGTTATCCCTGAAATAAGTCTTCCTCCTGTTTTGCTCACCATCTAGCAGGAATGGACATTGAATGGCTTCATAATTATTTGATTATTTGCCAAGTGCCCCAATTGTTGTGTATGGTGAGGGCTGAAAGAGATTTTTCTTCCTAGGAATTAGGGACATTTTCACTGGCAAGATAATAGTTTGCAAAGCTCTGAATAAAACAACCAGAAATTCAAAAAGCAGACAGAAATGAGGGCACTTCAGACCTCTGAAGGAACACAATGGAGAAAGGTAGAAAGGCATTAAGTATTGTCTGTGTGGCAAGAAAGTGGATTAGCAGATAAGGTTTTTTCCCATCCTCTGATCCCAGGTGGATTTGGGATTGGGGAATGGGGTTTCATGAAATAGTTTAGGAGAAAAAGCTGGAATAGTGTGAGAGAGTAGAGTTAAAGACGACCAACCTCTGATTACTTGCAGGCTGACCTAATTTAAGGATGTTCGTTTTCAGCCTGAAGGCACTGACTTATACCCAATTTAACATATATGAAGAAAAACATGTGAGACCTCTAGCATGAAGAAGACAGGGAAGAAGTTTCAAGTAAAGGAAATTAATCAGTAATGAGCCATCTGTCATAAACTACAGCTTCTTTTCCAAAGGAGGTCTAAGCAAACAATGCATGCACAGAGTGGCCTTGTGGGACTGCTCACTGAAGGGGCGGGGTGTGGCCTGGAAGGCTGGCAAAGGGCAAAGCTGCTCCTAGGGATCAGTATCTGTTTCCTCCCCCCTGGGTCCTCCTCTTTGGGAGAGTCTAGAACATCCTGGGGTGTTGTTGATCTCTGAATTCCACTTCCCTACCGCAGGACCTGGTGGCCTGGCGGCCTGACGGCAACCTCCACGGGGCTGTGGCCTTCTGCGGGCGTCAGCAGGAGTGGCCTGGGGTTTCCCCGATGTTAATGACCAGGTTCTGTGGGAAGGGGACATGAGTCCCCCTGCTAACTTTTCCTCCCGCCTCATTTGGGGTCTTCGCTCTTTCTCCCTCTGTTTTGTATTTTAGACTCAAGAGGATTTTTACATGTATAATAAGCTCTTGCTTTGAACTTAAATATGAACATTATGTTTTTTAAAAAGTATAGTCCAGTGTTGTTGGGAATGCTGCGATATGATTAGTTTTTGACTGTGAAATACCTCAGCCTTATCTCCAGGAGACAGCTGCTGCGAGCGCTTGGAGGGCTTGGGTTGGTGTGATTTTTCTTAAAAAACAAAGCACAGGCCCCAGATGATCTGTGAAGAGACTTTCCTCAAAATTCCCTCTGTCAAAAGAACGCTCTCATTCTTTCTGACTTTCATCCCCTCATTATTTGGGGCGATCCCAATGCGTGCCTGCCTGTGTGGGGGTCCAACAGGTTCCCACCACACTCTGGCCATTTTCCTCTGACTTCTCCTTCTATTTCTGCTTTCTTCTTTTTTAAACTTGCTTGGCTACATCTAAGGATTTCCCAATTGAGGAAACAAATTATTTGGATCAGACAGGCCGCCATCACTATTTATGAGCCAAAAATGCTTCTTGGCATTTTGAAAATTGATTTATTAATACACACAGGGGGTCTTGCATGTCAACAACTGCAAATTATGGATAACAGATTTTCATCTTCTATCATTTCACAGCCTCATTCAGTAGTAGTACTTTGTAAGCTAAAATCAAACAAACAACACCCCCCCCCCACATGGTAGTGTTCTTCTCAATCAATTTTTAAACTAGCTATTTACCTCTTTCATCAAAAAGGAAGAAACAAAAAGAAGAAAATAAAAATACTTTTCTCTTAATTCACTGAAAAGTTTAGCTTTAAAGCATTAGAAGATTTTAAACATGTAAATTACTATGTGTATGATGTATGAGTCAACTACAGAAAAAAATAAGCAATGGCTGACCAACTCACATCAGTCTCCAGCTACAGCATGTTCAGAGAGATGCATTTAGGATCGGATCAAACAGGGAGCTGGCGTCCCAGAACACAGCACTCTGAAACACAGCACTTCTGAACACAGCACTCTGCAAGCGTATCTGAGGAATGCTAAGTGAAAGAGAATGTGTGTGTTATCTTCAGTGAATGACATTTCATCTGGGGAGACAAGACATCAAAAGTCATGTGTTGAGCCCTCGCTGGTGTAGCTCAATGGATTGAGCACGGGCCTCTGAAGCACAGGGTCACCAGTTCGATTCCCAGTCAGGGCACATGTCTGGGTTGCAGGCTGGGTCGCCAGTTAGGGGATACATGAGAGGCAACCACATATTGATGTTTCTCTCCGACTCTTTCTCCTTCCCTTCCCCTCTCTCTAAAAATAAATAAATTAAATATTTTTAAAAAAGTTGTGCGTTGATTTAGTCCCAAGGGAGACCAAGGTGCTGAGGATCATTAATTAGTAAATAAGCAATATAGAGAGCAGCTGCACTAATTGAGGGCTGTAGCATTACTGCGGAACTGGAGAGACCTTAGAGGATGTCAAGTAAAAGACGGAATTTTTTTCATGAATTTCAAGCATAATTTAAATCCTTAGGTGGGAAAAGCAAGGAGGGAATCTCAGGAGAGAAACACCAGGAAGTCTTCAGGAAGGACAGCCTAGCATCCCAGGTGCTGGTGAGCACCATCGCTCTGAACCTTACAGCTGTGGGCTCTAAGGACGTGCTCTTCCCCTCCAGCTCTTCCCTGACTTGCCGTTGTATATGTGAGGGTCAACCACGTTGTTATTTACCTAAACTTCAAAAAACAGAGAAAACTAATGGGTGATTATAGGTCAAAATAGTGATGATCAGAAAGGTTTGGAATTGGAGAATTCACACGGAGATTTTGTTCAAAAAAGAATAATAAACCTCAGATACTTAGGGAATGCCTAAAGAAAAATACTCAAGACTTCTATACACATACACCACACAAAACTACTGACAATAAATGGAAGGAAGTACCATGTTTATTGATCGAAAGATTCAAAATTGTTACAACATTTTGTTTTATTATCAGTTTATGTGTTTAACACAATCCCAGTCAAAATCCCAGCAGATTTTATTTTTGTGGGAATCTATAAGCTTATTCTAAAATTTATATGGAAATGGGAAGGGCTATTTATATTCTTAAATAGTCAAGGTTGGAGAAGAATACTGATAATATAAAGTTATAATAATTAAGATTGCTACTGTAAGGAGAGGTGCATTAACCAATGAAATGGAGTCCAGAAACAGATTTACGCATATCCCATCACCTAATTTATAACAAAGTTGCTGCTTATGTTTCCAGTTGGAGTGTAAATTGGTTCACCCACTTCGGGAAACATGGTATCTAGTAAAATTAAACATCTGACTATTCAATGACCCAGCAGTTCCATAGTTAGATACACCAATGCGCATATAGGCAGACCTAAAGACATGTACAGGGATATGCATAATATTATGGCTAATTATCTCCCCAACTGAAAACAATCCAAGTAACTATGGATAACTGAATGGATAATAAACTTTAGTATAGATTAAATTCAGACTGTGTAACACTACATAGCAGTTGTCTTGGTGCATTTGGGCTGCTATACCAAACTATCTCAGACGGGTAATTTATGAGCATCAGACACTTGTTTCTCACACTTGTGGAGGCTGGGATGCCCAGAATCATGACCCCAGAAGATTCCATCTTTGGTGAGGACCCACTTCCCAGGTGGCCATATTTTTGTTGCAGTCTTCCATGGCAGGAGGGCCTAGGGAGCTCTGTGGGGTGTTTTATAAAAGCCCAATCCCATTTATGGAGGGCTCCACCCTTAGGACCTAAGCATTTCCCAAAGGGCCCCGCCTTCTAATGCCATCACATTGAGCAAGAGAATTCTACAGGTGAAAAGACATTATGACCAAAGTAGTGAGGTCAACAAACATTTCCGGAAGGAGTCAGATGGCTGATATCCGAGTCTTCGCTGCCATCCAGCCTCTGTCACTGCCACTCTTCTGGGCTGCAGTGCTGCTGGGAGGACGGTCACAGGCACCCACACACAAAGGAGCACAGCCATGTTTCTGGAACTTTATTTATAGACACTGAAATTTGGATCCCATAGAATTTTCACATCACAAAGTATTAGAATTTGGGGACTTCCGCCAAGATGGAGGCGTAGGTGGAAACACTGTGCCTTCTCCCACAACCAAGTTTGAATACAACAAAGGTTTGGAGAACAAAGATGCAGCCAAAAGTACAGAAAATTGAACTATACGGAAGTCCAACAACAACGAACTGTTCTACTGGACCGGTAAGAGGGGTGGAGCCAGCAGCGGAGCAGGGTCAGGCAGGAAGGATCCCCCAATCCCAGGCACCCAGGCATCTGGGGTATCCTCGGGCGGACCCAGTGAGGGCTCGGGATGGTGGGAGTGAGAAGTGAGACGGACTGCGCAGCCCCCAGCAATGAACCCAGCAGTGGCTGACTGAGATCGCACATTCGTGTGCAGTGGGGCGAATTGTGCGGCCCGCGGTGGCAGCGGGAGGAAGCAGAGGGTGCTTGCCATTGCCTTCCTTTGGCCCCGCCCCCACATACAGCGTCACAACCCAGCGACTGGGTTGCCTGGCCCTGGTGAACACCTAGGGCTCTGCTCCTCATATGTAACAGGCACAAACAATCCAAAATATGGCTCAAGAAGAACTCAAAACCCCAGAGCCGATAACTCAAAGTGACCAGGAAATAGCGAAACTCTCAGATGCACAATTCAAGACACTTTATCAGGATGCTCACAGAACTGGTTGATTATAGTCACAAATTAGAGGAACATATGAAGGCTAAACTAATTGAAATGAAGGGAAATGCACAGGAAACCAATAGTGATGGAAAGGAAACTGGGACTCAAATCAAGGGGGTGGACCAGAAGGAAGAAAGAAATGACCAAACAGGAAAAAGTAAAGTTACAAGAATTCAAAAAAATGAGGAGAGGCTTAGGAACCTCCAGGACATATTTAAACATTCCAACATCCGAATTATAGGGGTACCAGAAGGGGAAAAGAAACAGCCATGAGTGGAACATTTATTATAAAGGAGAACTTCCCCAGTCTGGCAAAGGAAATAGACTTCCAGGAAATCCAGGAAGTTCAGAGAGTCCCAAACAAGTTGGACCCAAGAAGGAACACACCAAGGCACATCATAATTACATTAGCCAAGATTAAAATGAAGGAGAGAATCCTAGAAGCAGCAAGAGAAAAGGGGACAGTCACCTACAAAGGAGTTCCCATCAGACTGTCAGTGGATTTCTCAAAAGAGACCTGCCAGGCAAGAAGGAGCTGGAAAGAAGTATTCCAAGTCATGAAATCCAAAGACCTACATCCAAGACTGCTCTACCCAGCAAAGCTTTCATTTAGAATGGAAGGGCAGATGAAGTGCTTCTCAGATAAGATCAAATTCAAGGAGTTCATCATCACCAAGCCCTTATTATATGAAATGTTAAAGGGACTTATCTAAGAAAAAGAAGATGAAAAATATCAACAGTGAAAGGACAGCAAACTCACAGTTATCAACAACCACACCTAAAACAAAAGCAAACCAAGAGGACAGCTAGATCAGGAGTGGAACCATAGAAATGAAGAACACATGGAGGGTTAGCAACAGGGGAGTGGGAGGAGGAGAAGGCGGGAGAAGAGACAGAAAATAAGTAGCATAGACAGTAGGTAAAAAATAGATAGGGGGGAGGGCAAGAATAGTAGGGGAAATATAGAATCCAAAGAACTTGAGACATGTGGGCAGAAACTAAAGAGGGGAAGGGTGGGGGAGGGGGTGTGTAGGGTGGAGAGGAATGAAGGGAGGAATAGAACAACTGTAATGGTATAATCAAAAAATATATTAAAAAAAAGAACAGGCATCTAAACCACTGGAAAAAAAACCAAAAAAACGTATTAGAATTTTTTCAACTATTAAGAAAAATCTAAAAACTATTCTTAGCTTATGGGCAATACAAAACCAGGAGAGAAATGAAGAGAAATTAACAAGTGCCACGCATGCATAATATGAATTAACTTCATAGACATAATTGTCATGAAGAAAGAGAAAGAATGCCAGAAAGAATATATACTTTATGATTTCACTTATACCAAAACAGGCAAAACTAATTTATGGTGATAAATGTCAAAACAATGATGGTTATAGAGGTCATGACCAGGTAGGCTCCTGGGCTGTGGCGAATGCTTTGTTTTGTAATCTGAGTGCTGGCTAAAAAGATGTGTTCATTTTATGAAAGTCATCAGGTTTTACTGTAAATCTGCCATATTTTATAGTACAACAAAAATTAATGCTGTTTGATAGACAGCATTATACGGTGGCTAAGCACATGGATTCTGTACACAGATTGCTATGTCTAAAATTTACTTCTCTCATTACTGTGTGACCTGGGGTAAGGCACTTTACCTCTCTGTTCCTTGTAGTATTGCTGTAAGAATTATGAGCTAATCCACATAAAGCCACTTACAACAATGATGGCAAATCTTGAACACTCAATAAATGTTAGCTATTATTATTGTGGCCAATAACTTTTTTGCTTTAGGTGTTTTGCTCAGCTTATTAAGATGAATATAAACTCTTGATTCTGCCACCCATTATGTTTACTTTCAGATTCCATTTTGGACCAGGATCACAAAGAAGTCATTCTAACTCATGTGGTCCAGCCTGGCTCACTACGAGTTTGGATCTGGATAAGAGTCTTGGAATGAAGGCTTGTAGTCATAGATAACATCAACATCCCTCATCTTATGTAGAATGCCCACACAGCGTGTGAAAAGTTGCTGCGTCAGTAGGTGCTAGTGGAAGACTCTGAGATCAAGGATCCCCGACAAACATATATTTTCATTCTAAACTAATCATTTTTATAAAGAACAGAAGAGGCTAGTTGGAGAGGTGCATGAACAGCATTCTCTTGTGGCTCATCTGTCCTCTAGGCCTGGGTCTTGCAGGGGAAGAATGCCCAAGGCAGGGTCTCTGGACCTCCAGGAACTTTACAAGGTGTATCCCTGCTTATCGACTTCAACTGTTCCCTGGGGGAAAAAAGCCGAAAAGAAATAAAGACAGAAATAAACATATACCCTCTATTCTTTATGTTGTATAAATGGTCATACTGGGGGACATAATGTTCATGACTTTAAAAATTAAGGAAAAAGCTTCTTATTCTCACTATAAACATTTATTTTCTGTTCAATCATTCAACAGATTTTATTAAGTGCTGCATAACAGGTCAATGAAATTCTACATCAAAGACATTTTTTAACTTTGTTCTTTGAGGTGATGTTTCTTCAAAATTTTGGACCATGGAGTGTCACAGCCCCCCCCCCCCCCAGTTACACCCATTTATATCCTNGCGCCTCCCCCCCCCCCCCCCCCCCCCCCCCCCCCCCCAGTTACACCCATTTATATCCTAGAACACACTTTGGGACATGCTGAGTTTACCAGTCCTGTGTTGCTGAACACTGAGGTTTCCCAATCTTTGCTGCCATAAATAACAGAGTGGTGAACTGTCTTGCGCCTACAGCTTTGCACACATGGTAGATGATTTCTTTAGAATAAATTCCTAGGAGTAGGGTTGTTGAACTAAAGGCTCTGTTTCTTTTTATGTGCATAAAAGACCCAATGTCAGTTTTATGAAACCTCGGTAATCACAGGCTTGTAAACCCTCCACATTGGCAGGGGTCTCAGCGAGCACCATTTGAAACCCTCCTGTCGCACCGGGCAGACTGGGACTGGAAGCCACATCAGCCTTAATGTGCTTCTTATGGCTCCATGTGGGCTCTCAGAACAGCTGTCCAACAAAGAAAAAAGACATGGTGGAGGGAAGTCAGTGAGGCGTCTCCGGAACTAGCACGTGCATCTGCAGCTCAGATGACTCCCTGCCTCTGCCCCTCGGACTTTCCCTTTCAAGCTAGTGCATCTTATTTATGAGCCAGTGGGTATTTATCAAGAATAAAACATCAGGGAAACTAGGATCCAATTTAGCACCCACTCCTCCCATTAAGGAATAGCCAAGGACCCCATGTACACGAAGGGCACATTCTGTGTGTGAGAGTGTGGATGTGTGTGTGCCCAAGTAGTGATTGCTTTGGGGCATTTGTGGTGAGGCACACATCCAGGGCCATGTGATATTGATTTCCCCACAGCCCTGATGGCCGTGAGCTTGGAGTACCTTGAGAATGGACTAGGTGGGCAACTATGTGAATTATTTCCTAGACTTGCCTGCTGTTTGCTGGAAAATTGGCTGCCACATGGTAAGTGCATGTGTTTGAAAGGTTCTTGGTAGGAAGTAGCAACAGAGCCTTAAGCCTAGAAGTAAAGCAGAGACCAAGGAAACCCAGACTGAACCCAGACCTGGAGTGCCCCCCTGACCCTGGCCTCTGGGTGGGGACCAAGTACTTTCCCCAGTATCTTCGTAAGTGTTCCTCTTGGTCTGATATTTGAGTTGAACAGTACCCAGCATTCCTCAAAATGAAAAGAGGAGGGACACCCAAGATGCCTTTAACTTTTGTTTTGGGGAAAAATAACATCTTTCCCAGTGGGGAGGACCACTCCATCACATTGGAGTAAAGGCCCCTGATGCCCATTCTTAGTTCTGGCTGGGATAAGTTCTTGATGTTTTATAGGAACATTCCCACATCCTCTCACACCCATTTGGTGCCTCCACTCTGCTTGGGCATCTCCTACCTCATTATTAGTGGGATGGGAAATGGGTGGGCAAAGAAATCCTTGTCAAGAGCTGCCCAGAGCTGCCCTAGATCACGTGACTCAGGTTGAAGTTCACACCAGGAAAGGTGTGCACCATGGTCCAGGGCACAGAAATGTTCTTCAGTCCACCCTAGGGTCACACTAAACCTGGGGCCAACTCTAGGGGCAAAGTTGGCATCAGTATCCCTTCCCTTCTGTGGGGTCTCTCACAATGCTGGGTTTCAGTGCCTATTTGTGGAGTGAGGGAGGGAGTGACTGGGGCTGGGGCTTGCTTCAAGTACAACCTTTCTCAGCCCGTGGGTGTGGACGCACATGTGCGTGTGTCGACCTTAGTGTAATAAACACTGGAGGACTTCACAGTGAAGTAGGACAGGGAAGTGAGGGCCTCTCTAACTTTAGTAAAGTCCCTGCCCTCTTCCTTGGTTCCCTTCTACCTTTCTACTGCATACACAGGGGTTGGAGGTACACTGACAGATCAACGGATGACTTGATTTCAGGCAAAAGTAAGTGTCAGGCTGAGGCCCTCTGGAAAGCAGAGACAGAGCAACGTTGAAAAGAGCAAGGCCAGATAACTGGGTGAAGTTTGGATCTGGTCCCCAGATGCTCAAGGCTGCAGATAGAGATGTGCAGTTTGGACATTGCAAAGAGTAACAGCAAAGGGGAGTTGGAGTTAGAATTGAGCCTGTGCTATTGACACCCTGTGCTCTGCTGTGGGCGCTGGCTGGATGGAGGGAGAGGCGACCTTCTCCAAGCAGGGGACACTACTGCTCACCAAGCAGTAGTGTGCCCATGTGCCTTTTCTGATTTGCACAGTGTCACAGAAGACAATGTAGCCTGTGAACTGAGCTCCATGTTGCTGGCTTATGTTTCACCATTTCCCTTTTTAAATGTCCTGGATGTGTGAACAGCTAGTGTGTGTGTGTTCTCAGTGTGGCTCTGAGGGCTGAAATGAGTGGATGAGGCTTGGTATTCACTTAGTATGGTATGCTGAATGCACATCACGCTAAGTGAAATAGGCCAGTCAGAGAGACACAAGTACCATATGACTTCACTCATATGTGGAATCTAATAAACGGAATAGAAACAGACTCACAGATACAGAGAACAGACTGACAGCTATCAGAGGGAAAGGGGAAGGGGGAGTGGGTGAAGAAGGTAAAAGGGATTAAGCAAAAAAAAAAGAAAATAGTATAGCAGTCATGGGAGGGAAGGGGGATAGTGGAGGAACAGGAGGGTAAAGGCGGGTAAATGGTGATGGAAGGAGACTTGACTCAGGGTGGTGAGCATAATACAATACACAGATGATGCATCATAGAATTGTGCCTCTGACACCTATATAATTCTATTAACCAATTTTATTCTAATAAATTCAGTAAAAATAAAGGACAGGGAAAAAATAATAAATTTTAGCAGCATAATAAAATGAATGTATAAACAAATAAATGAGATAACATGAGTGGAATTGCATCTATGCCAAAATGTTCTTTCCCTCCTCCTCAGAGATGAAGGACAAGCCTCAGGCCATGAGTCTCCCCTCTCCTTATCTGCCTTAGTGCCCTACACACATCACCACTGCTTGTCCAGTAAAGTCCCATTCCTTCCCCCTTCCCTGACTTTGCATGGGAAGGAGGGGTCTTGCTAACATGAGTGTTGTGTTTTTCCCCTTGTTGTGGGGGGTGGCGGAGAGTGGATGGATAAGGTTTAAGATGCTCCAGGTGAATTTGGCTCCCCATTTAAAGTGGCAATGTCACATCCCACGACTCCTGATCTTCCTCTCCCATCTTCTAAGATGTCTTTTTGCTGCTCCTTTAAAACTGGCTACCAAAATGTTGGTAAATTTTGGTTCCATATTCAGCCAAGATTTAAAGCCAGGGGGACCTCTTGCAGGTAGTTCCCACAGCCATTCCCAATCCTACGATCCTATGTTTCCCTTTCCCTAAAATAGGTGCACCTGCAGATAACACCCTGGAAGAGAGAGGTGGGCCTGGGAGAACTTTTGTCTGGTTTCCAGAGTTTCTGGGCTCCTAAGTGCCTTACATGACAGGTAGTGGGTCAACAGGGCCTTTTGAAACCCTCCTGGATCTATTGTTTTCTTATTTTATAAGCTGTAAATCACCAAAGACTCTGCACTGGATCCTAAAGGGATGTCTAAATGGCATCGCGACCCAGGTTTTATGTTCTCACCCAGATCCCTCTTTTCCTCCTCGACTCCTCTTCGTTTATAGACTCTTATGTAAAGAGAGCTATACATAAATGGACATTTCTGAATGATGTTCCATTCTTCAAATCAACCTTCAAATTAGCAGCAGTGTCACACGAGTAAAGGATGATTCCCCCACAGCTCGGGATAGGGTTCAGAGGAGATTAAGCTTGTAATATGGAATCAAGCTTGATCCTTAGGTTCCCTCCTCCACCTCCCCACATAGTTTAAAAGCAGTATCAGTTTCTTCTGTTTTTTTAACAGAAATCTCCTCAATGTGGTCTCTTAATTATCTTCAGTTAAATGTAAAATTGGAGGGTGAAAGACAAAACATGAAAACAAGTTGGTGAGACCAAGACTAAGAATTCATGTTTCTTGACCCGAGATCCAATAGGCGCCACCCATGGCATTTCAGAGTGTGTGTGTTTTCACCCAGTGGTATATTCAGAGATGTTTCTAGTAATGCCCAGTGACTGGGGGCGGGGGGGGGGTGGGATACATGGAGAGCTTTATATGTTAAAAGGAAAACCTTTCAGAACTAAGACGTCAAAGTAGACTCATTTGAGAGAAAGACATACATGTGAAATGTTGTATCTACTTTGTAAATCAAGGAAAGAGAAAATTGCATTTAACAAGAAAAACACACCAACCTATAGTTTGAGTACATTACCATCATATGAAGAAGAAGAATGAGGGGCTGGAATGAAGAGGAACATCAGAGGAGAGCAGTCAAGGGGAGGTGAAGAGACGAAGAGGGAGGAGATAGAGAAGCCAGAGGGCACACAGAGACTCATTCATTTATTCACCAGATTCTTACTGAGCACTCCTCGTGCATCACATTGTGCCAGGCCCCTCCCCGTGGGCTACCTCTCCAGCCTCTCCCCCTCAAAGCATGGAAGGGGCAAAGCTGGGATTTGAGGCCTGCGAAGGTCGTTCGGAGGCCTCAGCTGGGATGTGGCAGGTCAGAAGGCACTGTGTGAAGGAGAGTTTCAGAGCATCATCATCTATCTGGTGGAAGATGCTCTGGGCTGGTGGGAGGTTGTAGCGTCCTTCCTGGGGTTACGTCCCTGAAGTTGTGTCTCTGGACACACGCCATCTTCCACTGCTCAGGTGGAATGTGAAGTGATTGTGGAGCTGCCGAAGATTTATGGAGAGCTGGACCACAGACTGTAAGATAGTTGTTATCAGAATCACTCGGTATTTGTTATAAGTGCAGGCAACATAGCACCCTACCTCCCAGATTCGCATTAGACAAGAGTGAGTAGTGGCCAGGAATACTGATTTTCAATATGTTCCCTCCAGGTGATTGTGATGTAGGAGATCCTGGGCTGAAAGTGAAGAAATTGTCATTTCACGGGTATTTTTTTAAGATTTTATTTATTTGCTTTCCGAAAGAGAGGAAGGGAGAGAGAAAGAGGGCGAGGACATCGACGTGTGAAAGAAATATCGATTGGTTGCCTCTTGCACACCTGCAGCTGAGGACCTACCTGGCTTGCAACGCAGGCATGTGCCCTGACTGGGAATCGAACCAGAGACACTTGGGTTCTCAGGCCAGTACTCAATCCACTGAGCAACACCAACCAGGGCTATTTGGTATCTTATTTTATTTTATCTAAGATTCTATTTATTTATTTTTAGACAGAGGGGAAAGAAAGGAGAAAGAGGGAGAGAAACATCAGTGTGTGATTGCCTCTCACATGCTCCCTACTGGAGATCTGGTCCGCAGCCCAGGCATGTGCCCCAACTGGGAATCAAACTGGCAACCTTTTGGTTTGCAGGCCAGCACTCAATCCACTGAGCCAGCCAGTCAGGGCAACTATTGGGTATTTTATTTTATTTTATTTTATTTTTTTTAAAATATATTTTATTGATTATACCATTACAGTTGTTCTATTCCCCCCCTTCAATCCCCTCCACCCACACCCTCCCTCCCCCACCATTCTCCCCCCCTTAGTTTATAACCACGTGTCTCAACTTCTTTAGATTCTATATTTCCCCCACTATTCTCGCCCTCCCCCCTATCTATTTTCTGCCTACCATCTATGCTATTTTCTGTGCCTTCTCCCCTCTTCTCCCCCTCCCACCCCCCTGTTTCTAACCCTCCATGTGTTCTTCATTTCTATGGTTCCACTCCTGATCTAGCTGTCTTCTTGGTTTGCTTTTGTTTAGGTGTGGTTGTTAATAACTGTGTGTTTGCTGTCCTTTCACTGTTCAGCTCAGAGAGTGCCAAAGAAGTTGGACCCAAGAAGGAACACACCAAGGCACATCATAATTACGTTAGCCAAGACCAAAATGAAGGAGAGAATCCTAGAAGCAGCAAGGGATAAGGGGACAGTCACCTACAAAGGAGTACCAATCAGACTGTCAGCAGATTTCTCAAAAGAGACCTTACAGGCAAGAAGGGGCTGGAAAGAAGTATACCAAGTCATGAAATCCAAAGACCTACAGCCAAGATTGCTTTATCCAGCAAAACTTTCATTTAGAATGGAAGGACAGATAAAGTGCTTCTCAGATAAGGTCAAGTTCAAGGAGTTCATCATCACCAAGCCCTTATTATATGAAATGCTAAAGGGACTTATATAAGAAAAAGAAGGTATTTTAAATTGCAGCTTTTAGTTTTAGATTCTATGCTGCACAGAACCATTAGACTCTAGGGCAAGTCACAGTTGGGATGAGGAGTTGTTATTAGGTTATCAATCCCATTGATATTTAAGACCGCCCCCTCCCCTATTTGTTTCCTTTGTGTGGAAGACTTTGTTGCTGTCCCTCCCACAGACCGTGGCCCACCCTGGAAATCACTACACCTCCACCTGCATCATCCGTGGATGCTTCTTGGATAGCTTTCAAACTTCCTCCTTAAGACCCTGTCTTTTTCTGCCTGAGAGTTTCATCTGGCTTCCGGAGCATTCTCAGTCTATGCTAGAGGTAACTGGAGCAGCAGGAGTTATTTCTTAGAAGACTGCTTGAAGTAGTGATGAGGGGGTGGGTGGATAAATGTCTCAGCTTTCTCACTTCATGACGGGACAGGCTGGGGGCACCTTCCACACAGTCTGTTAGAGGCCCCTGCCCTCTGCTACAGCAGCAACACGCTCGGTTGTGGGCTCAGTGACTGGCTTTTCTCCTGCCCCAGCCCTACTTGCCCTGAACTCTCACACTGCCTGAGAGTCGCCCCCCAACTAAACCACCGACACCCACATCCCATCTCAGGCTCAACTTGAGGCAGAGGAGAACCCACACTAGACACTTTCTCTCTTTTTTTCAATTAAAAATAATTTATTTTATTTTATTGAGGTATATTTAACATAAAATTAAATTAGTTTCAGGTGTACAACATGATGATTTAATATTTGTATATATTGTGAAATATCACTACTGTAAGTCTAGTTAACATCCATCACCATGCATACTTACAAGTGTTTTTTTCCTGTGATGAGAACTTTCAAGACCTTGTACCTAGTAACTCTCAAATACGCCACAGAGTGGTAACTGTAGCCGTCCTGCTGTCTACTACATCCTTGTTGTGACAGGAAATGTTTACCTTTTGACCTCTCACACCCATTTTGCCCAGCCTCATTTTAATTCTTTATAATTCTCCTTTTAGCCTTCTATAAATTCTCCAATGCCACCAAGATCCCTGCCAGGAGAAAGAAGTCAGGGCACAATAAAAATTTACTTTACCATGATTCAGGAAAAAACAAAAGATAAAAAGCAAAGAAAATTTAATCACAACCTTAGAATCTCTCCACCATTTATACAATTTCTTATAATTCAGATGTCCACTCAACACATGCAAGTCCAGTAAGATAACTTGCATTTTAAAATTAAAACTATTCATCTGTACCTACTCAACTTGATCACGGGTTCACTATTATTTGAGCTTAACTCTGCCCTTGGCAGTGTCCTGAGTACCCTTGGCTGGAGTGGCCACCCATGTTTGCTCCCCTGCCTCTGCTACCAGCTGGCCCAGAATCTCACCCAGGCATTGGATTGTGTTTTTACCCACATCACATTCCCTTATGTTGGAATTTGGCATCATAGTTGACAATGTGCCTCCATACACATTACATTTTTTTAATCCTCACTGGAGGACATGTGTATTGATTTTAGTGAGAGGAGAAGGGAGAGAGAGACAGAGAGAGAACCATCGATCTGTTGCCTCTTGTACGTGCCCAGACCAGTGGCTGAACCCACAACCTCGACATATGCCCTGACTGGGAATCGAACCCATGACTTTTCAGTTTATGGGAGGATGCTCCAACCAACTGACCCACACTGGCCAGGGCTCCATACACATTACTTCACTTGAGCCGAACAACAACCTGTGAAGTGGTCAGGATACATTGCTTTATTCTACAGTTAAGGAAATGGAGGTTTGGTGCATCACAAAACAAAGACATGTCTTGGACAATCTGAGAATTCAAATATTGCCATTCCCAGCCTAGCAGGCTTTCCATAACACTTCAGTGTCCTTGCACACAGCAACTTGCACAGATCCATTAAGTTACTCACTTATTAACCAGACACTCAACTTATTAACCAGACAGCTCTTTCCACTCAGGTAACTCAAGCTAACACTCCTCTACTACAGCCACCTTTCTCCAGCCCGTGCAAGGCTCTCTCCCACTCTGCCTTCAAAACACGTTTTATGTGTTTGCCTTTTGTTAAATGGTTGACACCTTTTGTTGCACAAATTTCCTCCACGAAGTCCTAGGTCTTTGCATTTCTCTCTACAAATCGGAGACAAATAAATCACCTCTGCCCTTTGCCCCCCATTGTCAGCAGTGGAATGTCAGAGATAGTGAACTGCGAGGAGCCCCTTCCAACAGGCCAGACCCAGTCCTCAGCCTGGGCCTGCCCCCACCAGTGGGCCACTGGTGTCTTCTAAGCTCTGGGCCCTTGGGGGAGCCTTGCTCTCCAGCCCGCTACGAAGAAACAGTCGTTCCTGGAAATCCACTCCTAGTCCCAGCCAGCCTCCCAACAACGGGTGTTTATGGCCACAGCTCTGCAGCTGGGAACCATAAGGCATGAATGAATGTGTGTCCATATTTTGGAGCCAACTTTTGTCAGGAATGCACTAAACACTTCATAAATTAAGTCCTTGGCTGTCAAGCTACCTCTGATATTAGGTTAGCCATTGCTAACCCTTCCCTACACAAAACCCAGGGGACGGACGCACTGGATGATGCCAGAGTTTCTCATTTTTTCTTTCTTTTTCAATGGGAAAGGTGTGCAGAGGGGTAAGTCCTGCACTGCCTGATCACAGATGTGTGTGTGATGGGCATTCCTTCTGGTTTCCCAGCATTCTTTCTGCAAGCACACTCTGGGTGCAAAGTGCTTTTGGTGGTGTGCTGGCTGGGCTCCTGGCTGCTGTGGGTCTCCCTCAGGCTTTTTGAGTGCCAGGCACTGTTGTCAACATTTTATATGTTTTAGAGGAATTCAGTTCTTTTGATGGTCTTAGGTCAGGAGTGCTATTATTATCCCTCACTTGATGGCAGAGGAAGCTACTTGGGTAACTTGTCCAGAGTCACATAAGTAGTTCATAGCAGAGCTGGATTCAGCAGGCATGCCACTCCCTTAATCCCCTGAAACCAGCCAAGTGTGTCAGACCCACAGTGGCAGCTACTCTGCTGACACAATGGGCCAGAGACTCGGGACTATGGGCCTTAACTTCAGTCCTCAAAGGCCTGCCCATTTATTTACTAATGCAGTACATATCTTCTTAGTTTCTACTGCCCTCAGGGGTCTTAAGAAATTTTCTTTTAACACTTGTTTCTTTTAATATATTATAGTATATTCCAATATATTAATATTAAGAACTGTAATTATATTTTCCAATATATAATTTAAAGAAGAGCGTCTCTGGTTGAATAGAAGGTGGAGGCACGAAATCCACAACATGCCTTCCTCTTGAGGTGTCCCCCGGAGGCCCTGTTCAAACATGGCTCATTTGAGGCAGGTGGGCATCTTCAAATCAATAGTTTTCCATGTATATTTGAAGAGGTGTTGATTCTGACTGGAAGGAAGGGCAAAAAAAGAAAAATGATTTTCTTCCATTTTGTGGAACAACTTTGCTCAGGCCACAAATTTGCATGAATCCCAACACATGGTAGTTAGTTAAATGACAGTAAGGGTTAAAATAAACTGTGTGTGGCACAGGACCATAGAATGTTTCTACAAATCATTTGAACCACATGTGAAATGGAAGTAGTTGGAAGGGGAAAAAGTTAGTAACTCAGGGATATTGTATTCCTCTGGAGGGGGTTACTAAGAAATGTACAGTTATAGATGTGCTCTCTCTGTTGACAGCTGTTCTTAAGAGCATAACATCGTGCCCTGGCTGAGGAGCTCAGCCAGTTAGAGTATCATCCCGATAAGCTAAGATTGCAGGTTTGGTCTCTCTGGTCAGGGCACACACAAGAATCAACCAATGAGTGCATAAATAAGTGGAAAAACAAATCGATGCCCTTCTGTTCCTCCCCCACCCTTTCTCTTTCTGAAGTCAGAAAAATTAAAAGCAATAATGTGTTCCCAGTATTCTTTTGCCTGAAAGTGACAGGAATATAACTTAAGCTAGCTTAAGCAGAATGGGACATTTATTAATTATTGTAAATAGGAAGCCGTGGTTGATCTGGCCCTGGCCCAGTGAAGACCAGAGGCTTTAGTTACAGACAAGTGTGCTAACCAATTTCCCTCATCCTATAGATGGACAACCTGCATGAACACTGAGTTAGGTGACTACCATCAGCTCCAACTGCCCATCTTCCTCATGCCAAAATCATGAGGACAAGAATAAGACTTTCTTGCTAAGCTCCAACAGGTACCTGGTTGGCCGGATTGAGTCACAAGCCCATTTCTAGAGCCAATATTTCTCTGATCTACCAGCCCAGGGCACCCCACGGTGTGTGGGAAACTAGGTACCATGATTTCCATACTGTTGGGAACACAACAAGTGGGAAAGGGATTATTCCTCACAGCAAAGGAAGCGATGCTTATATCCAGTACAAATTATTTACAGACATTCTGTGACTTGGGTCACCCAGAGCCTCCATCCTCTCATTCTTGGGTACATGTATTCAGTCACAAATCTCTATGGTTATCCCAAGTTCCCAGCTCAGAACCCCCGTGGCCATGCTTTGGTAATTGTAATAGGTTGCCAGGGCTACTGCAACAAAGCTCCAGAAATTGGGTGGCTTTTAACAGAAATTTATGGTCTCACAGTTGCCTCACAGGAGGCCAGAAATCCAAGATCAAGGTATCAGCAGGGTTGATTCCCTTTGAGAACCACAAAGGAGGGAGATTCTGTTCCATCTGGTGGTTTGCTGGCAATCTTGGTCTTCCTTTGGCTTGTAGAAGCATCCATCACTCCATCTCTCCCTCCATGTTCCTGTGGTGTTCTCTCTGTGTGCATACCTGTTTCCAAATTTTCCCTTTTTATAAAGATACCAGTTGTATTGAATTAGGGCCCATCCTAATAACCTCACTGTAACTTGAGTACTTGTATAAAGATTCTGTTTCTAAATAGGGTCACATTCTGAAGCACTGCAGGTTAGGACTTCAGCATACGGATTTTGGGGAGATATAATTCAGCCCCTAAAAGTATCCTAGTGAGAGCTTAGGTCAGAGCAGGCAATGAGGGTGTGGTGGAAAGTATTTTTTTTTTAAAAAAAAAGATTTTATTTATTTATCTTTAGAGGGGAAGGTAAGGAGAGAAGGAGAGAAATATCAATGCATGGTTGCCTCTCGTGAGTCCCCTGCTGGGAAGTGGCCTGCAACTCAAGCATGTGCCCTGACTGGGAATCGAACCGCAATCGTGTGGTTTGCAGGCCCATGTTCAATTCACTGAGCTACACCAGCCAGGGCTATTTTCAGTGAGGTTCAGGATCAGATTCCCCGGTCTTTACTTCCCAGAAGATACACCCCTCCCCAACTCCAATGGTCAAAACTCACTGTCTCCCAAAATTTTACTGAAGAAGAATCTTGGCTCAGTTGTTTGGTCAGTGGACTTTGAAGCAACATGAAAGATGAATTTTAAACCTGGATTTTAGCAGTCTGAGCCTTCTGGCTCTAGAGAGGGAGGTTTTTCCTCGGGTGTCCCTTTATCCCTTGAGAAGGGTGTTCTGATGCCAATGGTAAGTAACCTTTTCTAACTCTCTCCATATGGTAAGAAGTGACCATCCCACCTCACCTCTCCATGCATCTGCCCAACCTCTGGCTCATGCTTCCCAAAGGCCCACTCTCCCCCAGAGCCTGCAGCTGATGGCATCATTCACCTCTTCTGCTCAGTCTTCTATCTTCCCATCACATGGTCAAGTATCTGGTTTCCGGGTGTCACATCCAGAGTCAATAACCTGGTAACCTTTTCCAAATATGCTGGAGAAGGCTAGCGCCAGCTCGCACCACCTTGCACTGGCTCACCAGAGCTGACTGTGCACTTCTCTTCCCAAATCCATTTTTAAGGAGGTCATGTTGGTAGCTTGACATTGGCCATGGTGGGAGAATTTACATCAGGAAATCAGCCAATGCTACAAATCAGGATTCTGCACCACTTCACCACCATTGCCAGAGCTGGATACTAAACACAACCTAATTGTATTAATATGGCAAGCTACCAGTTCTCCCAGTCTCTGTTGTTTTTTAGTTCAAAAATCTTGAGAAAGTGGGGCTAGTCCATGGGCCAGTTCCCCCAGCAGGGGCTGCATGAGAGCAAGAGAAAGCCATAAGACCAACAGGGCCCTGGGTCTGTGTGAATGTAGTCTATCTAGGGAGACAGTGAATGGCAGAGCACATTAGCATGGCTCAGAGATTTCCAACCATTTTCATCTCATGGCACACATAAAGTACTAAAATTCTGCAGTACATCAGAAAATATATATTTTTGCCAATCTGACAAAAACAGGTATAATTTTGATTCACTCACACTGGATGGCTATTGTCATGTTGGCTGTTGTCATTTTTTTGACAATTTAACAGAAAAAAGGTCAGTGCCCTGAGCTAAACAGTCAGGTATCACACGTTTTAAAAATTCTTGCAGTGCACAGTTGAAAATCACTCGTTTGGTTTTTAAAACTCTAATTTGTCCCCTGCTTGTGCTTCAGCCTCAACTCCCTTCTCTCCACTTGGAACTCTACTTTCCAACAGCACTCGGTACTCTTGGTTACCTGCCTGCTCTGTACACCATTGTCTGATGTCTGCATCTTGACACATGGTGTTCTTTTCTGGTCTGGGCGCTCCTCCTGGAATCCCTTCCTTAAGCCTCAGTTGTACCCCTTTTTTCCTGGAGGCCACTTGTGCATCTCTTGATATATAACAACAGCTATAAAATCTCAGTGGCATGCAATAATAAGTAGCCATTTCCTGAGAATCTGCAGGGTCCAGCTCTGCTAAGCTGGACATAGCAGACAGTTCTGCTGGCCTTGCCAGGGCTGGCTCATTGTTCAGGGCTCAGCTGGGGTCCTCGGCCTAGGCTGGTAGGTGGGAGCACCATCGTTGGAGCAGCTCCAATCCATGTGCTTCTCCTTCTCCTGGGACTGGTAGGCTAGCCTGGGCATGTCCTTCCTACAGTAGGCAGAAGTGAAAAAGTGAGCAAACTCAACCATATGAGTCCTTCCCAAGATGCTGCTTATGACTACTAACTTTCCAATGACCAAAACAAGCTCAGAGGAGGGGAATGGGCCCTGCATATGGTGAAAGGTAATATGGCAAAGGGTGTGGATACAGGGAGGGTGGAAAATGGGACCATTAATATAATCAAGCGCATCACCAAATATAGGTCAGAGTGTATTCTTAGATACCTTTCTAATTTACTTTATTATGCTGAGAATTAAAACCAATGCAATTCCTTCTTCCAGTGTTAAACAATACGGAGACCAAACAAAAACATCCTAATTGCTTCCTCTAGAAAATGCTTTCTCCAAGGTAACTGACAACCAACTATGCAGCATTCTTATGTACTTATCTGCAGTAATAGCTTGCTCATCAAGACTCGCTTCAATTCTCTCCCTTTGCCATGCCCACTAATCCAAAATTCTGCCTCAACCCCACCTGTTCTCTGCAGAAAAGAACCCCTTTAAAATCACTCAGCTCAGGCTCTAAAACTCCATAAATATCCTGCCCTCCTTTCTCCACTGTCACTGGGGCCATAGGCCTCTGGCTGTTGAAACCTTGTATACTCATGTTTCCACTTCCATTATAGGAAAAGTCAGAGACAGAACAAATTTAAAACAAGAACCAGCCAGAGTCAGCTTAAACCAAGAGGGTGCTGGATCTGGCCTCCAGGAGGCCCCGGACCTCATCTCACCCTAGTTATAACACATCATCACGCTGCCTGACACACCTGCTGGCACCATGACAGATTCGACCAGGACCATATAGGGAAGGAAATGGTGGTGCCCCAATACTGGGAAGAGATCAACCCATTCCTGAAAACTGATGCACATGTCTCCCCCTCATGTTGTCTCCATAGTCATCCCCCCAGACTTCTCTAAAATGGGCAGTTGATCTAGGAGTCTGCCTTTCACTTCTCAATTCTCTGGCCATTGAATAAAAGCTTGTGCTACTGAACACTCAGCTTCAGTTTCACTATTGGCACAGTGACGCCGAATGGAGAAAGGACCCTTGGAAGGACAGAGGGTCCTTTCGAGGGACCAGGTTCCCACAGTAGGAGCCTGAGCAATCTAAATTGGTAACAACCCTAGCAGGATCTACCCCAGGTCTATTAAACTAGGGATTCCCTCATGGTCTTTTAGGGAGCTAACAGTTGACAATCTATACAGTAAATAACTTTAAAGTGGTTCCAGTAGCAACAGTGTCTTTCATTATATGCTCAGTGCTTACCCAGAGCTATCACTTCGTAGATATTCAGTAAATATTTGTTGAATAAATGAAATAAATTTGTACTTTTCTGTAGAAAGATAAATGATCATTTTTTTTCTGGCTCAACTGGGAATTCTTAGTTCTCAGTCTTGAGCACAAGGCACGCCATGTTGAAGCAGACAGAAGGAAGGTGATGTACTGGACTCAGGAACAGCTTCCTCTCTTGGCTGGGTGGGGAGGAAATCTCCCAAATCAAGTTAAGATAAATAAAGGCATGACTTCCCTGAACTGTTTTACCTAGGGCAGAATTTGAGAACAGGGGCCAGAGTTAACATTTTGTTAAGACTCTCAAGTGAACATGGAAAGCTGGCGATAACCTTTAATAGAAAGAAACTAACCCTCTGTCTCAAGTAGGCCTTCCTTGGACAGTGTTTAATAGTACTGAAGAGATTTCCTCTCCCTGAGAGGTAAATTATAGGACTGTTCCTTCTGGTCAGAACTTTTTACAACTACTTCCATCACTGTGGATGATGTTGATCTAAAGTTTCATCCCAAAGGTGACCCTGTCATCTTAAATGGCTTTGATGGCTCCCCATTGTCTAAAGATTCAGATTTAATGGATCTGGAAGAAGGCCCAGGAAGCTGCATAACAAATGGAACTTAGATAATTCAGCTGTAGGCAGCCTTCTGAGAAAAATGAAAACTGCTGGCCCACAAGGTAAGGCTCCCACTCCTGGGCAGGGCACACAAGGTTCTCTGTGATCTGTCTGACTCTTGCTTCCCTTTTCTGACTCCTAACCAACCTTAATCTTTGGAAAATTCTTACAGTATGTTGGGAAGAAAAAAATATTTTCTTTCCCATCTTAAGTTCAGTTCCTCAGATCCTGTGAATTAAACAAAAGACAGATCAACAAGGGAAAAGTACATTGTTTTTATTAGTATTTATGCATGGGAGTTCACAGAAAATAAATGTTATTCAAAGAAGAGATTAGACTCAGAGGTTTATATGCCTTTTTGACAATGAAAAGAAGATTTGGACTTGAAGGGATGATAAATTATAGGAAGTGACTAGGAAATATAAAGAAACGTAAGGGACATTTTAATGAAGTTTATTATGCAAATTTAAGTTTTTGTCAATTTCTTGTCTTTAGTGGTAAGAGTCACACTTTTTTCTCTGGTATAGGGGACACCTTAATCAAAGTGCTGCAGATTAGTAAGAAGTTAGAAAAATTTCTTCCCTGGTGGAATAGGGAAACTGAGACAGATAACTGACCAGACAGCTGAGCAATTTACAGACCGCTAATAAATTGCAAGATCTATCTTCCCTATCCAAGGACATTTAGGAGCAAATGATTTACACATTCCAGACATTGTTGGGGCAGATCTGCTTTGGTCCTGGTCCCAGTCCCTCCCCGGTGGCATTCTCTGAAGTTGAAACTGACCAGGGAGTGACCCTGATCACTCTACACACTCATTTTGATGCATCAGACTATGCATCAACACCTGGAAAGTTGATGAATAGTCTGATTGAAACCTTCTCTAAAATTCTCGCTTTTATAAAACGGATACAAACCCTCAAAACAGAGGACCCAATCAATACCTGCTCTCCCTTGAGCATGCCTGTACCTTTCTCCACTTCCTCCCTCAGGTGTGTATCTTTGCTTTCTTTCTCCTAAGCTCTAAAGGTCCCCACAAGACTTGCAGCCAAGGGAGCAGCAAGCAGCAGTAGCTTGTCCCAGGCTAGCCCCTTGAACTTGTCTCCAAGACCCTCCTTTTTCCTCTGTGAGTTGTTTCCTGAATCCACACAGCCCAGCTATCTCGCTTCTCCTGCCTCCATGACTTTCTTTCTAAAGGGCCAGGGAAGCTCTGCCCAGGCTCACTCCTGTTGCTGTGATCTTGCCTCTTCCATATTAAGCCCTTTCTTTGTTTCATTGTCCCCAATTTTAATAAATGTAATCCCCAAACCACCTGGACTCATTTGTGAAATCTTTCCTGCACTAATTAAGAATCCACACTTTCCAGACTGTGTCACGGCATATCTGCCTCAGTCCTAGTCCCTTTCCAGTGATGAAAGGGAGTTATACCTTGCTTTCAGGAAGAAACTGAGGGCAGAGAATGCTTTCTACATCTAATGATTTTCAGTCACTTTCCACTAAAAATAATACTTATGCCAAAATTGGAATATTTTTTGTATCCCTCAGTTCTAATCAGAACAAAAATATTAAGAAAATAAACAAATAAATGAAATAATGACATATTTGGCAAGTTTTACAAAAGGAACAACAACAGTGTGTGCAAGAGATGGAGAAAAAACAAGGGGTATGATTTGGACAGGGTGGTCTGGGACAGCCACTGTGAGTAGGCAGTCACCTTTGTTAAGCCGATACCTGAAAGATAGGGAGGAGCAAGTGATAAGCAATGGGAGAAAAGAGTTTCATGCAAGATGTGATAGGCTTTGTTTTGCTTTTAGAGGTAATGAAATAAATGCCTCAAGGAGCAAAAGTGGTGATGCTGGCCATTCAGATCTGTCAAAGAGAAGCCACCAACTGCATCTTTTAAGTGAAAAGGTGAGTCTCAGTTTAATAAGGAATTTTATCATCTTACATCATCACAAGTAGAAAGAAAGTAACATGTGCAAAGGCTTGGGGCATGAAAGACTGAATGTACAAATGGACAATGGCCAGACTATATATAAAAATAGAATTGATCTACAATCTGCAACAACCAGCCCAGAAAACCAATCCCTACACTACAGTGACCAGCCCAGGGTGGCCTGCTATCTAGAAGTCAGATGTGTAGGGAATTAAAGCACTTACTATTTCTAGCAAATTGGAAGCCAAGCAATAATAATTGGTCCAAAATTGATTAATAACCAACAGCTTCCTTAAATTTTGTCCCCACTTCCAATTTAGGATCCACTGGAGAAAACTGAACCTAAGCCTATAACCAATCACTTTGGTTGCCTCATCGGTTTACTGAATGTAAACAGCACATCTGAAACTTTTTACACTGCAAGTCCTTTCCACTCCACTGTCTGTCTTTGAGTCTGTGCCAAAATGCAAGGGCAGTTGGCTGACCCTCTTATGAAGTTTATACAGAGGTCTTACCTGGGTTTAGTCATGTGTTTGGTCCAGATGGTCTCAGCAACACATTCCTCTCTCAAGGCTACCTTTTTGAAAAGAGCTTCTGCTGTGGGCAGGTGGGCAAAACATGCATTCCAGGAGGAAGGAAGGAAGAAGCCTCTCATTGTCTGGGTTCAAGTAGGGGGTCAGCTGATGGTCACGTCCTCTTGATGACCTTCTACAGTGCAGAGGCAGTGGAGATAGAGATGAGGAGGTGAATTTAGGATATATTGTGGAGTTAGACTCTGTAGGACTTACTAACGGACTTCATACTGAAAAGTAGAGTCTGAACGGAACCAAGTATATGTTTTTGGCTTTGTATGGGTAGAATGCAGTGTCACTTTAAGAGATGGATATGATTGGTAGTGCATACTTGATTTTGTAATATATCAAAGTAGACAAGTAGCTGGTCATATATTCAAGCTTGGATCTCAGAGGACTGGTCTGAGATGAAAAGATCTATTTTGACACTATTAGCACATGGATAATTTTAACCGTGAAAATTGGTGAGATCTTCCAGGAAGAGAGAACAGAGAAAGAATGAAGAAGGGCTTATATATCTGGGGATTGCATAGAGGAGGATGAGCCAAGTAAGCTAAGAGGTAGGAGGAAATACAAAGATAATGTAGGAACACAGAGTCCAAGAAGAGGCAAGCATGATTAACCTCTGTGGGTATTTCTAGAGTGTTAGATGAGAACAGAAAACTGTCCACTAGGTTTGGTGAAATAGAAATCATCAGCATGTTTGTCAAGAGCATCTCTTGGACTGATGGAGATAACAGCAAATCAGAGTGGGTTTGAGAATGGAGGTGAGAAAATGAGCAGGGCTCACCCTCTTGACAGGTCTCTGAGAAGGAGAGAGGGAAAGATGGCAGGATCCAAATGGCAGTGGAAGGGGGTGTTTCTATTTTTAAGATGAGCTTCAACTGATTCAATGCAGATGAAAATGACCCAAACATTCACAGTGTTTGCTTTTTAACAATGTCTAATTTATTTATATAATTGCAAAAGCAAGTTGTGATAGGCTTTGTTTTGCTTTTAGAGGTAATGAAATAATGGCCTCAAGGAGCAAAAGTGGTGATGCTGGCCATTCAGATCTGTCGAAGGGAAGCCACCAAGTGCATCTTTTAAGTGAAAGGTGAGTCTCAACTTAATAAGGAATTTTATCATCTTACATCATCACAAGTAGAAAGATGAGTAGAGGACACTAAGATATTTTGGGAAAGAGACCACATTCAGATATCTTGTATTACAGTACATTGTTGTAATTTCTCTATTTTCTATTAGTTATTGTTATTGCTGTTAATTTCCCACTGTGCCTAATTTATACATTAAACTTAATCATAGGTATGTATGTATCAGGAAAAAAACCATTATATACGAGGCTTGTCCAGAAGGTATCCAGCCATGTAATATGAAAAATAGAGACATTTATTGAAGAAGATGCAAGATACAAAAAAAGTTATGCATAGGACAGTAGGACAATGATGCCTCAGTCCTCTTCAAAGTAGGCACCTTGGGTCCTCACACAGTTCTCTCAATTGCCACCAGCTGCCCCATTGTATTTTCCTGAATTTCATCAATGATCTGAAATCTCTTCCCTTTCAAGAGTGATTTTAGTTTCGGGAAAAGTCACAAGTCACAGGCCACCAAATCTGGGCTGTAGGGGGACTGAGTCACCTGGGTGATTTGATGTTTCATAAAAAAACTCTGCACGAAGCATGATTGATGAGCAGGCGCATTGTCGTGAGGAAGCTGCCAATCACCAGTTGCCCCCAGCTTTGGCCTTCTGAATCATCTGAGTGCTTTCCGTGGAGGAATGTTAAAGCTTAACACAAAATTTGATGCAGATTATTTGCTCTACTCACTAAGTTGTTTTGAATGGGACAGCCACACAGTACACACACGCACTCAACAGGGTCTACCACCCCCTACTGACTAGTACAGTGAAGTCACCATTGTTCATGTATGCACATTCCAGTCCACTCTCCTTGGCTGCCAGTTACATTGATGTCACACAAACCATTCTTATTAAATTAAGAATGGTTAGATTTTTTTCCCAGACAGACTATATATATATATATATATATATGGTTTGATACTATCTGTGCTTTTAGGCATCCACAGTGGGTCTTGGAATGTATCCTCTACAGATAAAGGAGTCTACTTATCTGTTAAAAGATAAACTGAGGTTACTAAAGTTTTTAAGAGTTTTCTTTTGAGCTTTTAAAAAACTCATTGAAATTGAGCACTACCAAACCAGAAGTGGTTAGGAGAGGCCTGATTACAGGAACTAGGGGAAAGACATACAGAAAATTCAGAAGCAAGGGAAGGAAATTATTTGCTTCATGGTAGATTAAATCCTAGTTGGCTATTTGTAACTGGTGGTGTTTAGGTTTCGACTTCTCAGCCTTGATGTGTTCATTGGCTTGGCTTTCAGTTTGCTCACACAAGGCGCTGCAGCATCCGAGCCACCTCAGTCTAATAGCGTCCTGGTTTAATTAATTTACTATATTGAACGCCCACTTTGTCAAACACATTGCAAACATTAATTAGGATCCTCATCACAATCCTAGAGGCAAGATTCTAACACTGTCAGAATGAAAATGATTTTACTTTCTCAGGGGAAGCCTTCCCTAAAAAGCATAGAATTTAGATCTATACTTTTCTGAACTGCTTTATTTACTTTAAAAATGTTGTTTTAAATCTTCACCTGAGTACATTTTTTAAATTTTTTTTTCTTTAGAGTGAAAAGAAGGGAAAGAGAGAAATATCAATTGGTTGCCTCCTGCATAAGCCTGGACAAGGGACTGGGATCGGACCCACAACCTTTCCATTATAGGAAGACGCCCCAACCAACCGAGCCATGCCAGCTAGGGCCCGAGATGTTTATGGATTTTCATGAGAGCAAAGTAAGATGATCTATCCAAGGGAAATGAAGCCAAACTAAACTTGTAAAATCCTAGGTGTTGACTATGAATTATAACTCAGCTGGGACATCTTTCCTACTGCCACATGTACGAAAGGTGATTGTCAAATGCGAGACACGCTCTTGTGTTCAGGAGCTGTTCTGCCTTCCATTTGTCAATTGAACCTCAATAAAGCTGAGAAAAATCAATACATAAAATAGAGCATGTTCTGCCAGCTGCAACACTTCTCCTTTCTCCAGCAGGGGAAGAAATCATGTCAGAATGCCAATGAGTAAAAGCAATATATATTTATACTGGGATAACTTGGGACTGGCTCTAATTTTTGAAAAGAGTAAATTAACAACTTAGGTACTTACCCAAATTGTTTCGTAATAAATTACAAGTGTTCAATTAGCTTGGGCTGAGGCATGTGGTGTTGGGTAGCTATTTTGGTGTTTTCATGAGGGCCTGAAGGAAAAAAAGCATTATTTGCCAGAAAAGATTTTTTTGCTGCTCTGTGAAAGCCAGCAGGCATTACTTCGGGTGGGCGGGCCTTTGGGATGACTCAGTTTGACCTCTGCTTCTATAGAAACCTGGCCCATGGGGCTTTGGAACCCATGGGGACTGTGTAGATCCCCAACATCCTGGGTTCTCAGATAGCTCCCCACAGTACCCAAGGTCTGGTGAAGAGGTTTGTTTGTCTCCTGTTTCCTAGGAGAATAACATTTATTTTTTTTAGTTTCTTTTTTTATTGTTGACTTTATTACAAATGTCCCCTATTTTCTCCTTCTTTGTCCCCCTCCACACAGCCCCAACCCCCAGCCTTCACCATATTATTGTCTGTGTCCATGGGACATGCATACATACATATTCGTTCTTTGACTAATCTCTTCCAGTCTCCCCAACCCCCCTGCCCTCTGAGATCTGTGAGTCTGTTCCACATGTCCATGCTTCTGGTTTTATTTTGTCAGTTCAATTTGTTCATTGGGTTCTACATTGAGTGAGATTGTATGATATTTGTCTTTCTCTGACTGGCTTATTTCACTTGGCATAATATTTTCTAAGTCTATCCATGATGCTGCAAAGGGTAAGAGCTCCCTCTTTTTTATAGCTGTGTAGTATTCCACTGTGTAAATGTACCACAGCTTTTTTATCAACTCATCTACTTGATGGGCACTTGGGCTGTTTCCAGATTTTGGCTGTTGTAAATATCTCAGCTATGAACATGGGCATGCACGTATTCTTTCTGATTGGTGTTTTGGGTACTTAGGATATATGCCCAGAAGTGGAATTGCTGGGTCAAATAGTAATATAATATTTTAAACCATGTTGTCAAGAAATTTTCTCAAGACAATATTTAAACTAGCCAAAGCAAAATCAACTCTTGCTTTGTTTTACATGTATATTTTGTGTCAAAAAGCTTCTCAGTTAAGTATGAAAAAAACTTGATTTGAATTCCAGGCTCTCACTCAGAACAGTTTCTGAAACGTAGATTTCTTAGCTGGTAAAGTAAAAAGCAGGGTGGCGGGGGTTTGGGGGGTGCTGCATTGCTCCTCATGTACTTGTCAGTTCTGACTTTCTATGCTGATGATTTTCACATTTATTGACGGGTTACAGTGTACCAAACATTGTATGTATGTATGCATTTTTAGAGAAGAGAAGGGAGGGAGAAAGAGAGGGAGAGAAACATCAATGTATAACAGAAACATTGATCAGCTGCATGCCCATAACTAGGGCCTGTGCCCACAACCCAGGCCTGTGCTCTGACTGGGAATCGAAACCGTTCGAAGGCTGGCACTCAACCCACTGAGCCACACCAGCCAGGGCCAGACGTTGTTGTAAGTGCTGTACTTGTACTAACTGTTGAAGGTAGTATTTTTGCTTCCATTTTATAAGTGGGACATTGATGACAAACAGAAGCAGCAGCCTCCCAGGTCACTTTGCGGAAGTGGAACTCCCATGCTTGCAGGTGGCTCCAGAGCCTGACACTGGGAGGCCAGTGCAAGGAGCACACAGACAGGTGAGAAGGAAGGCAATGAAGGACTAAGGATCTCTTATCGCTAAAAAACAGCATGCATTTATTTTGTTATTACAAAATAACACCTATTGTCCTATGCATAATGTTTTTTGTATCTTGCATCTTCTTCAATAAATGTCTCTATTTTTCGTATTACATGGCTGGATACCTTCTGGACAAGCCTCGTATATAATGTTTTTTTTTCCTGGTACATACATACCTATGATTAAGTTTAATGTATAGTACATGTACTTTTAATTTTAACACAGTCACCTAGTTTATAGATTTAAATTCTGAAAAGTCATTTCTTAACAGAGAGATTACTTTCTTCAAAAAGAACAAAACTCTATGAGGCTTTTAAAACCCTCTTTTTGCATAAAAATTTGATTATAGATAATTTTGTTTGAAATAAGCAATTATCAGGTTTGGCTTAAGCAGATTTTTCTACCCATTAGTCCTTTACATATAATGTTGGCTGATTGTGTTATTTATTAGTTTGATTCCTAACCTCTGTGTGCTGGGTTTTGCCCCAACTGCAGCACTCAGTTCCTCAGGGTCTCGAGGGAACGAGAATCAAGAAGGCTGGTCTGGACACAGGGGAGGTGTCCGCAGGTACAGGGGTGGAGGTGTGCCTGTAGCCACAGGTGGGGCATCCATAGACGGGGGTGCTGGCAGGCACAGGGAGATGTCCACAGACACGGGGCAGGGCAGGGGCAGGGCAGTGCCCTAGGCACAGAGTGGGTATCCACAGGCACAGAGGTGCCTGCTCCCCTGGCACCTTCTGAGTGCCGCTTCCCAGGTTAGATGCTCCGTCGCTGGTTCCTCTGTATCCTGCAGCAGCTCCTTCCTCACCAGGGCTCTGGAAGCCCAGGCAGCTGATGGGGGTGTGGGGGCAGGGAGAAGTGCTCCTCTGGCTCTAGGACACCCCCAGCCCCTTTATTAGGTGGCAAAACAGGGTTTCCTCCACCAGAGTGCTGGGAATCTTTCCGTGAAAACAGCTTGAAGATTTTAGTTTCCCTCTGCAAACCAGTCATGAATGTGAAGTCCTGGCAGACAGATGGCAGCTCGCCCTGACTTCTCCCCTGGTCAGGAAGTTCTTGCCCTGAGTCTCCACTGCAGGCCTTATGCTTTCCCTGGCACTGAAGGCTCCCCGGGACCTTCCTCAGGCTTCACTGACAGCTCACTGCTGGCCCTCAGCCCCCAAATTGTCCTACATGTGCTTGGACTTGCCTGAATTTAAAGTAGAAACAACTTAGGCCCAGCCTAGGGATAACAGACCAACCTCACAAAGTTGATTCCTAAAATGTAGCAGTTTATCTAAAATTCAGTCCTCTTGAGGAAATTCGCAGGGCTTGCACCCACAGCTCCCCCACCCCTCTGCCTACCAGGGGAGGGAGGCAGACCCGGGGTGCTTGAAGAAATTTCACAAGTCAATTTTTCTCAAGATGCTTTTGACTGCATTTAATATTTCTAATAAGCATTTCTGGTTTCTTTAGAAAAGTGGTGCTCAGGATTTTTTGCCTGTGGATAAATACCAAGTGCCTGAGCTCTGCATATGGGGTGGGGATCTTGTGCCAACCGATCTGCCAGGCACAGCCCTCTGGTGAACCCCTCCGTTTCTGGCAGCATGTTTCACAGCACCCTGCCCCCCAGGGGGTCCCCTGTCTCCTCTCCACCCTCACATGCTGCCGTTGTCAGCTGCTGCTGCTCAGCCTGCTTCACCTGTCAACACTCTCCCAGCCCTTCTATTACATCTTCTGGAAATCTGCTGAAACTGGTAATTTCCCCTCCTGTTCTTTCACTTGCTCCAATCTTAAGGCTTTCCGAACTTCTCTGTCATGACACGGAGGACCCTCAGGAAGGGCCACAGGTCTTGAGCTGGACATCAGCCTTTTCAGGTTTGAAGGGAGGAGAGGTATACAGAGAATCTGACCTGGCATAGTGGCAAGCGGTCTCCATCGGGGATGTCTATGGCCTCCAGATATGTCATACCCCTGTCATGTCTCTGTGACACGATCGACTGCAATGAGGATCACCCAAACCAGAGCAAGCAAAGGCCGATGTTCAGAGATGGCTCTTGCAAAGGAGCCAGCCTCCTGTGCCTGCATTTTGGCTGAGACACAAAGGCAGGCAGAGGAGCGAGAAAGCTTTACAGTGGGACAAAGGGAAGCCCTCTCATGCCCAGATGGAGGTCACTGGCCTGAGGAAGCTCTAGTGGGCTGACTAGAGGTGGGGTGTCCTGGGTGACTGGTCAGAGGTCTGTGTCCAACTCCCTCTGGTTGGCCCTGGATTGAAGTGGGGACACGGCTGAGGGGAGCTGCCAGCCATACATCAGGCCCTGGCTGACTATCAGAGAGGTTGTTGCCTGTCTTCCCACACTGTCACTTGAGACAGCAGGCTGCCTTGCTGGGCTAGTCAATGCAGAGGTGCAGTGGACTTCCTGGGCAGGATGCTGTGGGTTGCTGGGAAGAGTTTAGCTTTTATATGTGGCCGGATGCCATCTACTGTGTGTATTTAGTTTCTCACAGCTGTGACACCAACTGGTCTGGAAATCTAGTCATCTTGTGTCCTCAAGAGTAATAGGTACCTTGACATTTTTTTTTGTAATACCAGACATTTTTGACACATTGCCTTATCTAATCATCACCTCAAAGCCCTCAGTGGGTTGTATTTATCTCATTTTTACAGATGAGGAAACTGAGGCAAAGAGAGCATGTAGATGCTCTTCTTGTTATAGATCAAGTACCCTGGGAATGGCAGAGAGAAAATTTGAACTTCAAGGTCTGATTATTTTGGAGCTCATCCCTTCTCCCACCATTATGACAGAGCTCTCAAGCCAGGAGCACTTGTTGCTCCCTGGCGGGTGTCTCGTTGTCCCACAGCCTGGAAGGGTGCAGATTCAGTCCCCAGTGGGACGCATGCGCGAGGCAACTGATCAGCATTTCTCTCCGACATCAGTGTTTCTCTCTCTCAACCCTTTCCTCTCTCTCTAAAATCAATATAAATCAATAAGCTTGTCCTTAGGCGAATATTTAAAAACAAAAGATTACTTGTTGTAGCAAACGTGTCAGTTCAGCTACCCAGCAGAACAACGCAGCAGTGAATCCCCTTTACTGTGGTCAACTGTCTGCTCGCCCCAGAGGGCTTTTCAACTCATCCAGCTCCAGTTCTCCCTTTAGCCAGTTTCTTTTTTTTGGTTCTATTTTTAAAATTGTGGTAAAATACATATAACACACAAATTTACTATGTGCACCACTTTAAATCAAGTGCACGCACACTGGTGGGCAGCCACCACGCTCCATGTTTTCAGAGCTTGATTGTCATTCCCAAGGGAAACCCGCACCCACCAGCTGGTGCTCCCTTCCCCGCCCCATCCCCGGCAGCCTCTCCCTTGCTTTCTGCTTCTGTGGACTTGCCTACTTCAATGTTTCATGTAAATGGAATCATATAATAAGTGGTCTTTCATGTCTGGCTTCTTTCATTTAACGTAATGTTTTCATGCTTCATCCATGTTATGGCATGTAACATAATTTCATTCCTCATTAAGGTGGAATAATATTCTATTGTACGGAAGGACCACATCTGGTTTATCCATTCATCCATGGGTGGACACAGTTGGGTTGTTTCTGCCTTTTGCTATTGTTAGTAATGCTGCCGGGAACATTCGTGTCCCAGGTTTTGTCTAGACTTGCAGGCAGCTTGGCTACGGGCCCTCAGAGAGCTTACTGAACAATCAGCTCTTAGTTTCTAAACTAAACCTGGGATTCTTCCCCAGTGCAATCCATCTTCTGGAACCAGCAGGGTGTGGAGAAAGGCAGAGCTGTAGAGAGTGCCATGCGTGATTGCCACTAGTGTGCCCTCCCAGGATTGGAAGTCATGCTTCGTAAGCCGCTCAAGGGCAGAAACTTCTTTAGACCTTCAATGTCAGCATACAGAATGTTTTCTTAGGCTGAATGGCCTGCTCTTTTCCTTGGCCATCAAACTGCTAATCAGCCTTTGTATCCGGTCTAAATATCGCTTCCCTGAACACTTAGAGAGTGTTCCTTCAGGAACAAAGTACTGAAAGAAAAGGTGAAGTGTATCCTGAATAAATTCATATGACCTAAGGTTGTGATAGCCAGGGTTTATAAGCCAGGAGCCAATACCTACCAGGACTGAAATGGCCACTTTCCCCAAATTTCCTTTCTCTCTGTCCAAGTCTTAGCCTCTCTGCTCCCTCACCATGTGCTGATGACCTTTGCTTTCCCTCAACTCTGCCTCCACCCTCCTGGTCCCTGTGCTGGTTTTCTCAGCTCTGTTTGCACCTGAGCCATCACCACCATCACTAGCCTCTCTGGGACTGACCTTCTGTATACCACTGTCCTTCAGTGTCAGGTTTACTGCTTTCTGTTCCTTTGTTAATTCAACTCATCACATTTGGCTTCATCACAGGTGGGTCCTCTCATTGAAAGGGTTCCCCATCCTGGCTTGTGACCCCTGAGGCCAGGGTCCTGTGATCATCAGACTCTGTGGGAAGAGACAGATTAGAAGTGGAGTGGATCCTGAAGCTCATGTAATGTCTCCTACCTTTGTGTTACTATACTACAATCTTTTGTAATTTAGACATGTAAACAAGTAAACGATGCAAAAAGGCCATGCTTGCCTTGGCCGGTGTGGCTCAGTGGATTGAGCACTGGCCTGTGAACCAAAGGTTGCTGGTTCGATTCCCAGTCAGGGCACATGCCTCAGTTGCAGGCCAGGTCCCCAGCAGGGGGTGTGTGAGAGGCAACCACGCATCGATGTTTCTCTACTTCTCTTTCTCCCTCCCTTCCCCTCTGCCTAAAAATAAAAATAAACAAAATCTTTTTAAAATGTCGTATTTCCTCTTAGATGATGAACTATCGCACAGCAGGGACTGATTGGTTATGGTTTACATTTCCAGCAACTAGCACAGTAATAGGCACATATTTGTTTAAGACTTAATTTGGCTTAAAAACAGAATGTTGCCTGAGATTAAACTACCTAAGCTTCCTTCAAATGTGTGAGAACATGTTGAAAGGCAATGTCAGAAAATTCCAGACTAGCAATGGGTCTCTGACGAATGCCTGAGAGGATGTATAGAACTTGCCTTCCATGCTTCATAGGCTGCTCCAAAGCAGGGGTGACACATGGGGGTGTCAGTCCCAAGGTGTGAGAGACATGAACACAGGCAGCACTAGCCAGCACTGAGCGGGGCTGAGGCCCACTCTAGCAAGTTCAAACATGGCAGCAAGCAGGTGGGGGCAGGGCAGGGTGAGTGAGCATTCTCTCCCTTGCCCTGCCCCCTATTTCCTGCTGGAGCCCCAAACTGCCCCTACCACTGAGGCCTTTGTTAAGCCTGTGGTCTTTCTGAGCCAGCAGACCAAGAGCACTGAAACACGGGCCTCAGATAGCTGTCCAAATTCTGTTTAACACCGTGGAGATTTCCAATGTCGAACGTGGTTGACTGGGGAAGGACATTACTGGTAAGTTTGGTCAGGGATGAAACCAGCCAAATAGACATTTTATTTTGATGATAGTCAAACACCCCTGTACCTACTCTTTTTACTTTCTTTAAAAAGAATTTATTTAAAATATTTTATTTTCAGAGAGGGGAAGGCAGGGAGAAAAAGAAGGAGAGAAACATTGATGTGAGAGAGAAACGTCAATCCATTGCCTCTTGCACACCCCCAACCAGGACTTGGCATGCAACCCAGGCATGTGCCCTGACTAGGAATCGAACCAGTGACCCTTTGGTTCACAGGCCATTGCTCAATCCACTGAGCCATACCAGATAGGGCCAACCAGTGGAATTCTTAGGCCAAAAAATAAACAGCCACATATACCAAACCTATACACTGTGAACCAAAGTGGTGCCATGTTAGGGCTTCTGAAAGGACCCAAGCAGGAAGGATAATACAGACAGAAGACCCTCACCATTTTCTTCAGCCAAAAGATTGTCAGCCTCCCCTCTTCAGGCACCCTCCAGGTCTCTAAGACCTTCTCAGAATTTTTCTTGAGAATTTTTTTCTTCTGTATATTTCTCCTGTAAAACTGTTCTCACTCTCATCCAGCTCTGTGATGATAAGAGCTAGGGCACATTCAGTCCAGGCTTTGGCAACACTTTCAGTGGCATCTGCACACCTGCTGGCTACCTTCAGAGCTTCATCCGAAGGACAGAGGGAATTCTGCAGTGAGGCCTGTCCCACGGGAGGCTCTGCTGCTTTGGCATCCTCCCCTTTAGCCAATTGTTCCCCACCTCTGGCTAAACCGGTCAGTTTCTATGGTCATTCCATTATGGTAGTGTGTGAAAGGACAGGAAGAAGCTAGGGCATTTTCTGGGCAAGGGGAATAGGGAAACTGAGGCAAAAAAAGAAAACTACACAAGGCCAAACAGTTTGAGCAACCTACAGTCAGCTGGTGAATCATAAGACCTTGCCTGTCCTGACCAAGGACACTTGAGAGCAAATGGTTTACCCCTCTCCTCCCTGACCGGAGAATATACAGCTTAAATCTCCCTGGTCTGGAAAAGAGAGAACAGAGACCCAATTAATGTCATTTGTGTCAACCAAACCCAAGGACAGATGAAGTCAGGGGAACATATGGCAAAAACCCGATTAGAAGCCAGACAGACCCGAGATAAAAGTAACACAGTACAGTGGACCAAAGAATAACTCCCACCCCCATTCTGACCCATCAGCATATTAAAATGCACCTGGAAAGCTGATGAATGTTCTGCTGAAGCCCTCCCATAAGAGTCTCGCCCACAGGAAAAAAAGATAAAAAGCCCTCAGGACAGAGACTCAGCGCAGGGTCTCTCTAGGGCATGCCCATGACGCTTCTGGGGTGTGAACTTTTTATTTCTTCCTGGACACTAAGGGCCCCCATGAAACCTGCAGCCAGGGGAGCAGCACACACCTGCAGGGCAGCTCATCCCCACTAACCCCTGATCCTGTCTGTCTCTGAGGCCTCCTTTCTCTTTGACTTCCCAGTGTACTGACAGCAGCCCCGCCTCAGCTCGCTGCTTTCTTAGAACATTTCTACGGAGCCAAAGCTGAGCACCACCTGGGCTCTCCTGTTGCTTCTTCTATCCTACGTCCTTCCTTTGTCTCAACTGTCTCCAGCTTCAATGAATGTCATCTCAAAATCACCTGGACTCAAGTTGTGAAATCTTTCCTGCACAAAGTCTGAATCCACACACTACGGGCAGGCCTGACACAGACCTGCTTCAGGTTGGTCCTCGTCTGGTAACAGCAGTGTCCAAATACTAACAAGGTAACACCTGCTACATTATTTCTCTTGGTTGAATCTTCACCTGGGCTCTATTTACATTCTGGGTAACTGTGGGACTGAAGTCCCAGCTGTGAACTTGACCTCAGCAAGTGAAAAGGCAGCTTCTCTCATCACTTCACCTATCAACATTTTAGTCTCTATGATCTTCTTTAGAGTCTGTCAAAATTGAAGAGGAGTTAGTGTAGCCAAACAAAAAACAAAGCTTTGGCTGCTTGTTACAGCAGAACCCAAACTTGCTGGGCAGATAGATGCTGGTGCAAAAGGAAATAGGTTTTATTTCAGGTGCCGTGCAACCTGGGAGAATGGGACTACCGTCTCAAAGGCCATCTCCTATTTCTGCCTAGGAAAAAGTCCAACCATGTCCTCAGCAAGGCCAATACAAAAGCCAGTGTCCAGACCTCCTGCACCATTTTAAAGCACAGTCCCTCAGAGCCTGCAGGCAGCTGCTATGTGGTCCTGGTCATTCATTCTTTCAGAGTGCCAAACTCTGGAGGGATCAGGTAGGGAGAAAAATACAAAGCATAGTGGAAAATCTTTTTCCTTATTCACTTCCTCATAGAGTATGAAGTTTCAACCTTTTCTGGAATCCTCAATTTCCTTTTCAGAGCAGATACAGAGCAAAATTCAGAACACAGAGTTTGGGAACAATACACAGGTAGAGGCATTCTCTTGCACCAGTGCATCTACTGTTGCCTCGCAGAGACATGCTCCTTCAGGCCCGGTCTCTTGGCAGAGACATGCTGCTTTGCCTCAGGCTGAAGCACTTATCAGCCCCAAATGACCCTTCCTGGGTCCCAGGTGGCAAAGGCACTCTCCCCAACCGGCTACAGGTGACCTTTCCTAGGTCTTCAGGTACACAGGGTTTCTGATCAGAAGAAAAACTAATGGCAGAGACTTGCTCTCTTCTAATCCAGTCTCATGGCAGAGACATGCTCCTTTGCCTCAGGCTGAAGCACTTGTCAGCCCCAAATGACCCTCCCTGGGTCCCAGGTGGCAAAGGCACTCTCCCCAACCGGCTACAGGTGACCTTCACTAGGTCTTCAGGTACGGAGACACGCTCCTTCGGGCCCGGTCTCATGGCAGAGACATGCCCTTTGCCTCAGGCTGAAACACTTATCAGCCCCAAATGACCCTCCCTGGGTCCCAGGTGGCAAAGGCATTCTCCCCAACCGGATACAGGTGACCTTTCCTAGGCCTTACAATACAGGTTTCTGATCAGAAACAGAACACATGTGAGAAATTTGCTCTCTTCCCACCAAACCAGAAAACAAGTAGTTGAGGTTTCCTTTACTCCAGGTTTAGAACTTTCACATTCTTTATACATATTTCTACTCATCTAGATTTAACCATCATTCTCTTTTAATCTTGGTTCCTTCCCCACACGGGAAGAACTATACCTAAACTCAGTACTTAAACTCAGTATGTGGCAGCCAAAAGTCCCTAGCACTACAGGTACCTTCCACTAAAAGTCCCTAGATTCGCAGGGACATTTTTCACCTTTCTGAAACTTAGACCTTGCAAACACCCTATAAATCAGATGGTCACTCTCAGACCACAGTTCGTGACCTTCAAAACCAGAGCCATTACTATCAGAACCAGTTACACAGAAAACCTAACTGCTGCAGTGCCCACACAGCAACAGCATACAAGCCTATAATCTAAAGAGAAGCCTTAGCCAGTTCCAAGATGGCGGAGCCCATGCACGTGGGATCATCCAACATGGCGGCACCCACGCATGCGGGGTCGTCCAAGATGGCGACGCCCATGCATGCTCTGCCCTCCATGGTGGGGCACTCACGTGGCTCATCCATTTTACCCAAAATGGCAGCACCCGGACTCTGGTTCCACCCAACTGTGAAGGTCCTAGGACTCCGGCTTCAGGAGCCCCGAAAGCTCCCAAGGCCCCTTCCACCCATGGGTGTGGGGGCACCACAAAGCCGCCCTCCACCCATTGGGAGTGATGCACTGAAGCTGCCATCACCAATGCAGGTGGAAAGCAGGCTTCGCCCACCTGTGAAGGTGGGGGCTCTGCTGCTCCGTTTTCAGGAGCCAAGGCGGCCCCTGCCAACCCCTGGTGCGGTGGGTGTGCAGAGCCCACTTGCAGAGGCTGCGAATCCGTGGTGAAGACTTCTCCCACTTGCAGGGCAGGAGAAGCCGTAGTGGGCCTCACCTCCCCAGAAGGTAGCATCACCACAGGAGTTCCCACTCTCTGGGGTCCCTCATTTCCCAGGTTCAGAGCATTAATGAGGTTTCTTTCCTCATCATCTTTTTCCTCCTGTGATCTACTATCAGAGAGGGGTTCTGAGACCCCTTTCTCCTTCTGGACCACTACACACTCCTCTGTAGAACTACTCACACAATTCCAACAAAGCAAACAAAGATTCAGAGCAAAAAGAATACAGATGGCGTAAAGACCAGGTATTTCCCCTGCTATCGCCCACAATTCCAGCTCCATTATTGCAAAAGAGCAGTCAGAAACCAAGTTTTCAACCCAAACACTTTCACGTCTCTGCTCCCTGCCTGCTTTGTTTCCTTTTCACCTTTCCGGGTGTGATTAGGCGGCCGATGCCCTCAAGAGCGCAGAGAAATCCTCAGAGACTGGGAAAATTCTAAAGCCTCACTCTCTCGCACCTGAGGGGATTCGGTCTGCCACGGACAATTATCCTCCTGGCTGGCTCGCCAAAAACTGTTACCGAACAAAGGGTCCGAGGGGGGGCAATACTTGGCCCACTGAGGGATGCCAAAACCTGCTGCAGAAAATAGGGACCCCTCCCAAGGCCGATACACTAAAATCTTAAGGTCCTTCTGTCCGCCGCCAATTGGAAACACATCTCTCAATGCCAGAGATTTGCGAAAAGGAAACAAAATGTTTATTTAATGCTATTCAGGCCTAATGCCTTCCTTGAAATATTAAAGTCTTTAAGGGTATACACCTACACACACACACACAGCGCTCCCTTCTCCCACTGTCCCAACTCCGGGTACCGTAAATCAGGAAAAGAGCACACGTCCGTTTTCAGGCCGCTGGCACGTGAGCTGCGTCGTCTGCCTGTCCAGGCAGGATCTCCAATTAATCCAAAGTCATGCGGCACCTTCCACTGGCAAGAGTTCTTTGTACCAAGTTCTAGTCAAAGTCTCTCCTGCTTTCCAGGCTACTCAGCCAAAGGGAGCACGCCAAAGCCGTGTGGGCCTCTTCTACCAAAGCCGCGTCTTTCTTCTTCACCTGGCCGCAGGGATCTCCATTCTGGCAAAGTTGCGTGGTTTTCTCTTCCACCTGGCCAAGAGGGGGTCTGCACTCTGCTGAAACTGCATGGCTCTCCCTCCTAATGGCTACAGGGGTCTACATCTTTCTAAATAGCGTGGCTCTCCCCCTCATCTGGCCAAGAGGGGGTCCTCACTCTGCTAAAGCCACATGGCTCTCTCGCAGGCACTCTCTCCGAGAAGCAGCCCCAGTTCCAGCCTGGTTAGCCCCCACTCTGCTAAAGCCACATGGCTCTCAAGCAGGCCCTCTCTGAGAAGCAGCTCCCAATTCTCGCCTGGGTAGTCACTCACTTCTCCCTCACCCAAAACTTGGCCACAGCTCTTTAACATATCTATCAAACCAGTTAGAGGTTATAGATATGTTAAATACCATTCCAGAGGATAGCTGCAAAACTGTTGCTATGCAAAACAGCTCTCAATGGCCCTGCTCCATTCGTCCCTTCCCCCAACTGACACCTGGGGGGGGGGGGGGGGGGGTGAGGACATCCTAATATTTCCTCCAATATTTCTGTACACTTTGAGTTCTGGACACCATTCCAAATCTTTTCTGGCCCCGCCTTGGCTGCACCCTGTATCAGTCCCTCCTTTCAGATTTACACCCACTTTATAATCATATAAAGGAACATGGACGAAGGTCTCATCTTCTTGTAACTGCTTCCGGCTGGACATGGACGCTGTCCTACCTAGCCCTGAGTCAGGGATGCCCTGAAAGGGAGGGTGGTGTAGCACAGAGGGAGTCCTTCCTCTGAGGGGAAGGACCTTACAGGATCCTGGTCAGGTGGCTGTCACCAGGAAGTTGCAGGATTGGTGTCCAAAGGCTGGCGTTACTGGACTGTTGGCCTTCTGGTCAGGTCATATTCTGGAGGGTACAGATTAGGCAAGAAATTGGAAGCACAATTAAATCATAACTATTAAATAACAAAGGCAGGGACTTTAGTAAAGAATGGCTTATCTACAGGAAGGTGTACAAGGCATGCTACACCTATCCAAGACTCTTGTGGCCCACTACACTTCACTTGGGCTGAGGGGAATACGTTAAGATTTCCCTCCTTTCAGATTTCTGGGCCCTTTCTGTCCAAGCCATCAAGACAGAAAAGGGAAAATCAGTTCTAAATTGAAGCCCACAGACTGCCCCAGCCCTTCACCAACCCAACTACTTAGTTTAGCCAAACCGTTGAGTCTTAGCGGGGGCGATGAGGAAGATGGGCTCCTTAAATGAGGCCTATATCGCAACCAATCACTCATAGGCATAGGCAGGTCATAGGCATACACCCTATGAAAACAGAAGAACACACAGGTTAATTCACACAACAATCCCCAAACCACTCTCTGCGCCTGTGAGACTGTCTTTTGGGAAGACATTCCATTGCAAGGTCCTTCGAACCTGTAAATTGTACATCTTCAGTGACATTACAAACCTGGTTTCAACTCTTTAATTAAAAACTTTCAAGACATTTAGCTGTGCCATTCTGATGTCTAGTACTGAGCATTGTGATTTTCCTTGAACTATAATTTTTCTCCTTAAGATCACCCTCACTGTTATTACAGGGACTACTTTGGGTCCTGCTTTTGATTTTGCCTATTCATTTGCATAAACACACTAAGAGCAATCTGGATCACTTATGATCCTTAAGTCCCCTTTGCTGGAACTCACACAGGGAACCCTTAGATTGACTTTTCAGTCTGCCCCTCAGGGCACAGAAGCAGAGCCACACATCTGCCATCTGGCTTCGCCTGTACCAGTCATTTCACTCAAATCTTTGAGCCTCCATTGTGCCTACAGGTTCCTTTTAGCCATCTTTCAGGAAGACAACCTTTGTTCCTTCCCCGGAAAGACTGGCATGGACCGCACAACCAACCAAAGTACCAGGCTTTTCTCGTGGGCTTTCGCGAGCTTCACAAGTCAATCCCAGTTCCTCAGGGCCTTCTGGTGAAGACCAGAACCCATACATGCCTCCTACAGGCGTGACATTCCAGTAAAAGTCCTGGTTAACAAAACCACTGTTAATGACTGGTCATAATAACATGCTCATCAATCTTTTAACATTGTGTGACATAATTTTGGGTCTCAATATTTCTGGAAATACCAATAGAAGGAATTGCCATCACCACAATTTCCCCATGCCAACCAGTTTCCCTCAGTCTCTCCCTTTGGGAATGGCAGGTGTGCTGGGGAAAGTGGCTTGGGGAAGACTGTTGAGTGCACCTCCCCCAGGAGTGGTGGCCGATGGCCTGTTAACAGGCACATGAGAGAGGGTGGGCTGTTCTCAGTGTGCCTCCCCTCAGCAGCAATGCCACAGGGAATGGAGGGCAGCCTGCATCTGGCCCAATGTTAGCCGGCCAGCCATGCCTTTTGGAAACTCACACCAGGAATTTAACATGGGCTTGACTTAGGGATTGCTTCCTGTCAGGGTTTTTTTTTCCTTTTGTAAGCTAACAAGGTTTCTCAGTTCTAGTATTAATTAATATTATTTTAAATTCAACTTTTAAACTTGAGAACATTATTTTTATTTTATCTGATGTACTGCTTTGGGTGTTTACTTTTGATTAAATAATTCTACTTTTCAAATTACAGTATGATATGTAGTTCTCCTTAAAAATACATTTAAGGAAGCCCTGGCTGGTGTGGCTCAGTGGATTGAGCATGGGCCTGCGGAGCAAAGGGTCACCAGTTCGGTTCCTGGTCAGGGCACATGCCTGGGTTGTGGGTCGAGTCCCTGGTATGGGGTGCTCATGAGGCAACCAAAATTGATGTTTCTCTCTCTCTCTCTTTCTCCCTCTCTTTAGAAATAAATTAATTAAACTTAAAAAATACATTTAAGGTGTTTTTTTTTAAGGTAGTATGTTTTCAGAAAAATATTGAGGAGTGATAGTAGATTTTTCAGGCAGGAATTTGGCCCCCGGGGTGTCCAGTTGGCATATGGATATAATAAACATCCTGAAGGTGGTGGTCCCAAACTCAATGGTTTCACTGCTTGGGGTATTCTATACAAGAATGAGATGTGGTTATTACAGGATAGTTTTACTTACTTGCAGCAAGTAAAGGAAATAGGGGATTCATATTCAAAGCACTGTCTCTCTGAAAGTAGGCTTAGCCATTGCTTATGTACACTATTTGGTCAATTACACATTGACCTTTTTCTTTTCAGTTAGCTACACTTACCTGGTTGCTTTCCTGTGAAGCCCATCCTGTTTACAGCTGCATCTGCAAAAATACTGTGCTATGTTTTATCACTTAGGGAGAATGCATTTAGTGAGAACTGCTCAAATCTTGAATCCCTTGTTCTAACAATGGCACGAAGAACCAAGTTAGGCAAACTCTGGCTTACAGAAACCACTTTTCCCTTCCACCTCCCCTCTGTTTCTAGAAACTTTGAATGTCTTTAAAGCTCAATGTTGAATCCCCCTCTATTTTCAAACCCAGAGCAGGCGTTCTTTTCTCTGAACTTCTCAGCAATACTGTCTGTCCCATTAGTTCTCATTGCATTCTTACAAATGCAGTCCATCACTTTTTCTGAACCTGACATGTAGGAAGCAGCCGACTGACTAAAATGCTGACTGATACTGTTAATACTACCTTGTAGCAGCACACAGCTCTGTTCTCCTAGATAAGCTATTTTCAATCCATGTGCAGCAAGAATTTAAAGCATACAATATCTGACTATTTAGTTAGGGGCACTGATCTCTTATCCTTTAGATTGTCAAATAAAAAAATGACAACAGCCAAACAATAATAGCTGTCTGGTGTGAATGAATCATAATTATACCTAATTTTTTTCTCAGATTGGCAAAAATATAAATTTTTTGGTGTGCCACAGAATTTTAGTGATTAGTTTATGTACACCGTGAGATGAAAAAGGTTGAAAATCACTGTCCTAGACCTTGAAATTTAGTCTTAAACTAAAGAGCTAGAGGAGGAAAAACATTTAAGGTGACAGTTTGAGAAAGAGACAGTAACAGCTTGTCTCACAGAGGGCATAGCCTCCGCAGAGCACAGGCAGGAATTCACCAGGTCACACACACACACACACAGGACACATTTAGAATGACCTCCTTGCATATTAAAGCTCAGAGGGTGTTTGAGTACCCGGAGTACTGAGTGAGCTATTGTGGGCATGGAAACTACAACAAATGTCCCTGTAATGGAACAAAATGTATCCTTTCTCTGGGTTGAAATTCCCAAACTCAAGTTTTAAAGGGATCTTACTTTATTGTTATTTTCTTTCACAGAGGACTTTGAGGTGTGAGTCAAAAGCTGTTATTCTCCCCGGAGTCTGACTGCTGGATTACCTACCCAGCATTGGCGGGTGCCCGGACATGAATGGGCATATTATGTTTTCTATTAAAAGTTGTGGCTCTTAATTAAAAACGTGATCATGGGTCTTTATGGAGACACTGTTTAGATTTTCTTTAGCTGTTAACACATAATAAATCATTTTAAAAGGATCTTTCCTCCTATGGCTTAATAGTTAGTGTATTTTTAAAAAGTGATTTGAAAATAAAACCTGGATTAAATTTAGTCTTTGACAAGGTGCTAAGGGGCTCACCACCTTGGCCGGGCGAAGACAAGAGGGCTTTACTCAATCTGCTACTGACCTGATCCTACCAACCCGAATCTGGGTTCAGTGGTTCAAATGGCAAGTGACTCTGGTGTCAAAAGTTTAACTTGTGGGCACATGAGAAATTGCAGACAGACCACTCTACCCAAGCTTCCCTTTATTAAGTTGTAATTGCAAAACATACAACTCTACTGAGAAGAAAAACCTGCTTCTTTTGTGAACTACACAGTAAGGCCATGAGACAAAGGATGGCATTTGGGTGCATGTGGGCACATGTGAATAATCCTTAAATACCAAAGACCTTGGCCTCCTTGTTCTTCCTGATACACATTCCTTGAGAATGGAGTGACAATGGGTGCAGACCTTAGTGGCCAGTCCTTGTGGGGGTTCTGTGCTTCCAGAGGCAGGAGCCACCCTAAATCTGAGTGATGGGCATGAACAAGTTCTGATTTATTGGGCTGTTCATAGGGCCTTTGGGTTGGTTGGTACAGTGGAGACGAGACTGAAGGACAAGCCAGGGGTGGACATGGGACCTTGGTTGTTCAATGTGTTCCTTCAGAATGACTGTCATTTGAATTCATCCACAAAGGAGGAAAGCTCTTCTTCATAGGGGTAGGTAGGTTGAGGTGAGAAACGTCCAAGTGTTTTGCAACCTGTCAGTCATGAGGGCCCCCCACCCCCCAAAAAAGGGTTAGTTACTATGATAATGATCGTAACTCAGTTTTGCCTTTATTTTAAAAAATCATTTCTCAGCAAAATTTCTAGTTGGCTGCAAAGATGGTTTTGGCTTTTTGTGTTCCTCTTCCTAATGGAGTTTCCAAGCAGAGAAAGGCATTATTTCGTTTGCGGCCAGCCAAAAAACTTGCTGTCCAAAACATTTTCCTGGCTTTGAGGGGGCCATCTCCAAGTTGGGGTTGTCATACAGTCTCTGAGCTGCAGTTCCCCCAGTAACCCAGCAGAGAAACGGCTGCCCTCTGTTCTCAGCACTGGAGGTACCAGTGGCCTCTGGGTTTTCCTCTCCCTGTCCTGTCTCTGACTTTTACTCTGGTCTGCCACAGAGACTTCACATAGTGGGCAGAGGGTTTTTGTGTTTCTGAAGGGACAGGGAATTTATTTAGTTATTTATTTTCAATATATTTTATTGATTATGCTATTACAGCTACCCCAGTTCCCCTCTTTATTACCCTGAACCACCCCTCCAACCAGCATTCCCCCTGTCCCTTAGTTCATGTCCATGGTTGTACATATAAGTTCTTTGGCTTCTCCATTTTCTACACTATTCTTAACTTCCCCCTGTACTTACCATTTATGCTCCTTATTCCCTGTACCTTTTCCCCCTCTCTCCCCCTTCTACCTCCCTGTTGATAACCCTCCATGTGATGTCCATTTCTGTGATTCTGTTCCTGTTCTAGTTGTTTGTTTTTGTTTTTTAAGGTCCAGATGTTGATAGTTGTGAGTTTGTTGTCATTTTACTATTCATATTTGTATCTTCTTTTCATACAATAAGGGCTTGGTGATGATTACCTCCTTTAACTTGACCTTATCTGGGAAGCACTTTATCTGCCTTTCCATTCCAAATGATAGCTTTTCTGGATAGCATCATCTTGGATGTAGGTCCTTACCTTTCGTAACTTTGAATAATCTTTCCAGCCCCTTCTTGCCTGTAAGGTTTATTTTGAGAAATCAGCTAAAAGTCTTATGGAAACTTTTTTGTAGGTAACTGTCTCTTTTTCTGTTGCTGCTTTTAAGATCCTCTCCTTTTCTTTAATCTTGGCTAATGTAATTATGATGTGCTTTGGTGTGTCCCTTCTTGGGTCCAATTTCTTTGGGACTCTCTGAGTTTCCTGGACTTCCTGGAAGTCTATTTCCTTTGCCAGATTGGGGAAGTTCTCCTTCATTATGTTTTCTTTTTTTTAAAATTTTATTTATTATTATTATTTTATCTTTAGAGGAGAAGGGAAGGAGAGAGGGAGAGAAATATCAATGTATGGTTGCCTCTCGTGCGTCCCCTGCCAGGAACTGGGAACTGGCCTGCAACCTAGGCATGTGCCCTGACTGGGAATCGAACCTCGATCCTGTGGTTCACAGGCCCGCGCTCAATCCACTGAGCTACACCAGCCAGGGCTATGTTTTCAAATAAGTTTTCAATTCTTGCTCTTCCTCTTCTCCTTCTGCTACCCCTATGATTCAGATGTGGAAGGTTTAATGTTGTCCTGGAGGATGCTAAGACTCTCTTCATTTAAAAAAAATTCTTGTTTCTTCATTCTGTTCTGTTTGAATGTGTATTTCTTCCTCCTGGTCCAAATTGTTGATTTGAGTCCTGGTTTCCTTCCCTTCACTGTTGGTTCCCTGTATATTTTTCCTTATTTCACTTTGCATAGCCTTTACTTTTTCCTCTATTTTTGTGACCATATTTAACCATTTCCAAGAGCATTCTGATAACCAGTGTTTGGAACCTTGCATCTGATAGGTTGGATATCTCTTTGTTGCTTTGATCTTTTTTTCTGGAGTTTTGATCTGTTCTTTCATTTGGGCCATATTTCTTCGTCTTAGCACACATGTTATGTGCTAAGGGGTGGACCCTTAGGTGTTCGCCAGGGTGTGGCAACCCATGTCACTGTGTTGTGGTGCTGTATGTGGAGGAGGGGTCCAAGAGGGAACATTGCTGCCTGTTCTCGGAGCTTTCAGGCACTTCCTCCACTACCCACAAACAAATTGGGCCCTTCTGGTGTTGGTTCCTAGGTGGCTGGGTTTGTGTACATTCTAGGACCCTATGGGTCTCTCCAATGAACTCCCCTGTGAGACTGGGAGTTTCTCCTGCTGCTGCAACATCCACAGGATTTTATAGCCAAAGTTTTTGAGGCGTTCTTTTCCTGAGCTGGAACTCTGGGTTGCACAGTCTGTCTTGCTCTCCAGTTGTTCCTCCTGGCTTATCCACACACAAATGTGGGACTGCTGGCCCCGGTCCTCCAACCGCCTCCTCACCATGAGTCCTCTTCACCCGTGCTGCCTGTCTCTGCTCCTCCTACTGGTCTGAGTGAATATTTCTTCTTTAGCTCCTTGATTATCAGACTTCCACACAGTTCAATTTTCTGGCAGTTCTAATTATTTTTGGTGTTTAAATCTGTTATTGTCCTTCTTTCCGTCATGTGAGGAGGCAAAGTATACCTATCTATGCCTCCATCTTTGCCAGAAGTCTTGGGACAGGGAATTTAAAAGGAATTCTTTAGGTATTTCAAAGTGCCAGACTTCTCATTCCTGGGTACAATCCATTCCAACGTTTACCCCTGATTGAACCGATGGTTCTTCCAGCTTGAAGCCTCATCACATGCAGCTGCTTTGGCCTGACTCTGCCCAGCATGGCATCTGAATGCTGGCCTCCCTCGCTCTCACTTTTAGTTCTGGCTCTGCTTTCCACCCCCCACACTCCCCTCATCAGAATTCTCTTTTCAAGTCTCAGGCAGAAGTCTCCCATTCTCCCCACTTGAGAGGGAAGAGTGTGCTGGTGTCACTTCCTTGTAAATTCTTATGAAGACAGTAGCTTTCACCCTGTGCACGAAGGAGCCAGCAAAACCAATGATTTCAGCATGACCTAGGGACACATCACATTTCACTTTGACAAGTCTGCAAATGCTTTTCCTTTATACCTCCCCCTCTGCACTGTCTCCCGGTCTCTATCCTCTCTTCATCAGCTCTGCTGCCTCCGATTTTGAAGAACAGATTCTCACATGTAACAGGCCTTAACAGTGGTCGCCGATTGACAGTTCTCCAGGCTGAGCTGGAAATCATGGTGTGGGCAGTAGCAGTGGGCCACTGAGCTCACCACAGCCTGAGGGGCCGAGTTTGGTTGGGCAGGACCATACGTCTGTTCCAGAGCTTCAGTTCAGTGGTCTAGTCCTCCTCAAAAACAAGCAATGTGAGCCCCATCCTTTCTCTGAATGTTAGCTTTTAAATTACTTGGAGATGGTGATTGTGTCTTTTCCAGGTTAAAAGTCCTCATTTTCTTCAGCTGTTTCTTTCCTGGCATGTAATCACTGTACTGGCTGCTCAGCTTGACTGATAAGAACACCAGTTTACTTTTTTCCCCCATTTTATTTAATATATTGGGATGACATTTATTAATAAAATTACATAGGTTTCAAGTGTACAATTCTATAACATCTTGTCTGTACATTATATTGTGTACTCACCATCCAACGTCAAGTTTCTTTTCATCACATTTATCCCCCCCTTACCCTCTTATTCCTCCCCACACCTCCCTTTTCTTTTGGTAACACTCATACTCTTGTCTGTGTCTATGAGGTTTTTTTTTTTTTGCTTAATCATTCATCTTTATCGTCCAGCTCCCTAACATCCTTCCCCTCTGACAGCTGTCAGTCTTTTCTTTGTATCTGTGAGTCTGTTTCTATTTTGTTTGTTCTTTTATTTTGTTCATTAGGTTCCACATATAAGTGAGATCATGTGGTATTATATTTGTCTTTCTCTAATTGGCTTATTTAATTTAGCACCATCATCTCCAGGTCCATCAGTGCTATAGCAAAAGGTAAGATTTCCTTTTTTTTAATGGCTGAGTAGTATTCCATTGTGTAAATGTAGCACATCTTTTTTATCTACTCATCTACTGATGGATACTTGGGCTACTTATAAATCTTGACTATTGCAAATAATGCTGCAATGAACATAGGGGTGCATATATTTTTCAAATTACTGGTTTGGGTTTCTTCTGATATATTCCCAGAAATGGAATCACTGGGTATAAGGCAGACCCATTTTTAGTTTCTTGCAGTATCTTCATATTGCTTTCCACAGTGGCTGCACAAATCTGCACTCCCACCACCAGCAGAAAAATATTGCCCTTTCTCCACATTCTTGCCAGCACTTGTTTGCTGGTTTATTGACGATAGCCATTCTGACAGGTGTGAGGTGAGGTGGTTTTAATATGCATCTCTCTGATGATTAGTGATATTAAGCATCTTTTCATATGTGTTTTGACTATCTGTATGTCCTTTTTGAAGAAGTGTTTATTCAGGTCCTTTGTCCATTTTTTAATTAGATTGCTTGTTTTTGGTGTTGATTTTTATAAGCTTTTTATAAATTTTGGATATCAACCCCTTATCAGATATGTCATTAGTGAATATGTTCTCCCACTCAGTGGGTTGTCTTTTCCTTTGGTTGATGGTTTCCTTTGCTGTAACAAACCTTTTAGTTTGATATAGTTTCACTTGTTTATTTTTTCTTTTGTTTCCCTTGCCTGAGGAGATATATTGGAAAAGATATTGCTATGAGAAATGTTCAAGAATTTACTGCCTGTGCTTTCTTCTAGGATTTTTATGGTTGCATCTAACATGTAAGTCTTTAATCCCTTCTGAGTTTATTCTTGTGCATGGTATAAGAAGGTGGTCTAGTTTAAGTTTTTGCACATATCTGTCCAATTTTCCCAACGCTTTTTATTGAATAGACCCTCTTAATCCCACTGTATGTTTTTGCCTCTTTTGTCAAGTATTAATTGACAAAAAAAGCATGAGTTTATTTCTGGGCTCTCTATTCTGTTCCACTGATCTATATGTTTTATGCCAACATGAACTAACTTCTATTGGATGCTTGCCATGTGCCAATGCTAAGCACTCAATAAATGTTAATTATGATTATAACATTATTATATTCCTAGTGTTATGCAATTCAATATCATCTTTTAATATAATCTTAGTCTAGAGAAGTATGAAACACATGAAATGTAGAATAGAAAATAAAATATCTTTTTTCCAGTTTTCCAACCCTATTCCCAAGGGTTACCTGCACTGATTTTGTGTATGCCTGATGTGTGCACTGGCTCACAGTGCCCACAGTGTCATGGATGAGATATGAGACAAATCCACATGGACTACTGAGGAAAAAAAGGGACTACATGCTACTCCCTCAAGGGGAGAGCACCTCAGAGCGGCTTGGCTACCTTCTCAAGGGGAGAGCGCGCTGACCCTTGCCTAGACAGGCTTTTATTGGCTTTAATTTGTGCAGGAGTTCAGGTACAGCTCATTAATCATTGTCAGTCAGTAAACAGTAGATAGCATACAAAGAACTATTAGGGCTTCTTCTAAGTCAAGGTCTATCAGCTAAAAGGCTACAAAACTTTGAGGAACAAACTCATTTCCTGCTTGGGCCTTTATCATTTAACTAAGAACATTCTTAGCAAAGCAGGCTTCACAGGACTTTACATATCCTTTCTCAGGCCTGTCACCCGGGGAGCTCACCCTTTCCAGCACAAGGCTGCACTACCCTCTGTCATTGTTTCAGGCTTAAGTCAGGCAGAGGAGGCAGATAGCCAAAGAATTTTTTTAGACTTCTCACAGACTCAGGAGAATCAGGCTTTGTCAAAGCTAAGGGGTGAGGGCCCATTACCCACTTTCTCCAAAGCCCCCAAGTCCTTCCCTGGGGCCTCCACATGATCATAACTGTCCTAGGTCATTCCCCACTTGGGGAATCTTACCCGTCATTGGCTAACCGATTGAGCATTGGGGGCCAGGTATGGATGAAGTTAAAGGAGCAGAAGCAGTTCTCCTGCCAGGGAGACAAGCTTTGTCTCCTTAGTAGCTTAAGGTCCGAAGGTCGCTCACTCAGCCTTAGCCAGGGGGGTGGGTTACAGCTTCTGAAACCAGGCAGGGTGGTTCCCAACATATGTCTTTTAAAATATTTTCTATACATGTACAAACATATATGATCAGAAGAGTAGTCGTACTGAAGCTTCATATGTGTTTCTTCCCATTATCTCTCCACTTTCCCTCCAGAGGGCCCCACTTTTTCTCTTTCTCTTGCTTTTCTTCATAGTTTTCACATGTATGTATTTGTTTCCAAGCACATTGTTTTGTTTTGCTTGTTTTTATTAACTTTAAAATAGTATCACATTGATGTTTTCTATAATTTGTTTTTTATTCATGTTTGTGTTTTTGTTTTTGTTTTTTTTTCTTCAATTTTTTTATTTAATTATTTTTCAAGTACAGTTTTCAGTC